>NC_072002.2:9424718-9748218 GCF_028885655.2 Pongo abelii
TGCATTCCACATTCCATTCCATTATATTTCACATTCCATTCCAAATTCCATTAGACTTTCCATTCCATTCAATTCCTCTTTCCATTCCATTCCATTCCACATTCAATTCCACATTCCATTCCACGTTCTATTACTTTCCATTCCATTCCAAATTACATTCCATTCCGTTCCACATTCCAATCCACATTCCATTCCATTCCACATTCCATTCTACATTCCATTCCATTCCATTACATAATCCATTCCTCATTCCATTCCATTTCATTCCACAGTCCATTTCAAATTCCATGGCATTTCATTCCACATTCCATTCTACATTCCAATCCATTGCATTCCACTTTCCGTTCCACATTCCATTCCATTTCGTTCCACATTGCTTTCCATTCCATTGCATTTCATTCCATTCCATTCCATTCCACATTAGATTCCATTCCATTCCATTCCACATTCCATTCCATTGCATATGGAATTCCAATCCATTCCATTCCACATTCCGTTCTTCATTGCATTCCTTTCCATTCCAGATTCCGTTGCACATTCCATTCCACATTCCATTCGACAATCCCTTCCGTTCCATTCCACATTCCTTTCCGTTCCATTCCACTTTCCATTCCACATTCCATTCCATTCCATTCCACATTATATTCCATTCCATTCCACATTCCATTCCATTCCACTTTCCTTTCCACATTCCATTTCATTCCATAGCACATTCCATTCCACATTTCATTCCATGCTGCATTTCACATTCCATTCCGTGTTCCATTCCACTTTCCATTACAAGTTCCATCCACGTTCCTTTACATTCCATTCCAATTTACATTGCACATTCCATTCAATTTCATTCCACATTCTATTCCACATTCCTTTCCACTTTCTATATCACAATCCATTCCGTTCGCTTCCACATTCCATTCCACATTCCATTCCACATTCCAACACATTTCATTCCACATACCATTCCATTCCACTCCACATTCCATTCCACATTGCCTTTCATTTAATTCCACATTCCATTCCACACTACATTCCACATTCCATTCCAATTCATTTCACGTTCCATTTCACGTTCCATTCCACAGTCCGTGCCACATTCCATTTCAGATTCCATTCCATTCCATTCCACATTCCTCTCCACTTTCAGTTCCTTTCCACTTCACATTCCATTCCACATTCCATTAAACATTCCATTCCACGTTCCATTATATTCCATTGCACATTCCATTCCATATTACATTCCACATTCCATTCCACGTTCCATTCCGTTCCATTCTGTTCCATTGCACATTCCATTCCAGATTCCATTCCACATTCCATTCCATATTGCACTCCATTCCATTCCACGTGCCACACCGCATTCCATTCCACATTCCATTCCATTCCATTCCACATTCCATTCCATTCCACATTCCATTCCATTCCGTTCCACATTCCATTCCACATTCCATTCCATTCCATTCCACATTCCATTCCATTCCATTCCATTCCACTTTCCATTCCATTCCATTCCATTCCAAATTCCAATCCATTCCATTCCACATTCCATTCGATTCCATTCCACATTCCATTCCACATTACTTTCTACTTTCCAATACTTTCCATCCCACGTTCTATTCCACATTCCATAACATTCCATTCCACATTCCATTCCATTCCAATCCATATTCCAAACCATTCCTTTCCATTCCACTGTGCATTCCATTACATTCCATACCACATTCTATTGCACATTTCATTCCATTCCATTCCACATTCCATTCCACATTCCTTTCCATTCCTTTCCACATTCCATTCCATTCCATTCCCCATTCCATTTCGTATTCCATTCCACACTGCATTCCACATTCCATTCCATTTTCCATTCCACGTTGCATTCCAAGATCCATTCTACGTTACTTTCCATTCCATTCCACGTTCCATTGCACAATCCATTCCATTCCATTCCACTGTCTATTCCACATTCCATTCCACTTTCAATTCCACATTACATTCCTTTCCAGTCCACATTCCATTCCATTGCAGATTTCATTCCATATTCCATTATATTCCATTCCACATTCCATTCCACTCCATTCCACATTCCATTACACATGCCCTGGCATTACATTCCACATGCCATTCCACATTCCATTCCACATTCTATTCCAATACATTCCACTTTCCATTTCACTTTCCATTCCACAGTCCATTTCATTTTCCATTCCATGATATTTTCCCTTCCATTCCTTTCCTTTCCACGTTCCATTCCACATTCCATTGCACATTCCATTGCACGTTCCATTCCACGTTCCATTACATCCCATTCCACGTTCCATTCGATTCCATTCCAAGTTCCATTCCGCATTCCTTTCCACAATCCATTCCGTTCCATTCCATTCCATTCCACATTCCATTCCACATTGCATTCCACATTCGATTCCATAGTCTATTCCGTTCCATTCCACTTTCCATTCTATTCTATTCCCTTCCATTCCACATTCCATTACATTCCATACCGCATTCAATTCCATTCCATTCCTTTCGAAATTCCATGCCATTGGTTAAATTCCACATTCCATCAATTCCATTCCACATTCCATTCCATACCATTTCACATTCCATTCCATTCCATTCAGTTCCATTCCACATTCCATACCATTTCATTCTATTCCACATTCCATTCCTTTCCATTCCACATTCCATACCATTCCATTACATTCCACATTGCATTCCTTTCCATTATATATTCTATTCCATTCCATTCCACATTCTATTCCATTCCATTCGACTTTCCATTCCATTCCATTCCACATTCCATTTCACATACCATTTCACATTGCATTCCATTCCATTCCACATTCCTTTCCACATTCCATTCCACCTTCCATTCCATTCCATTCCATATTTCATTCCATTCCATTCCACATTCCAATCCATTCCACATCCATTCCACTCTCTATTCCTCGTTCTATTCCACATTCCATTCCACGTTTGATTGCAATCCATAGCATGTTCCACTGCACGTTCCAATCCACGTTCCTTTCCATTTCATTCCACTTTCCATTCCACTGTACATTCCATTCCATTCCACTGTACATTCCATTCGATTCCACTTTCCATTACATATTCCTTTCCATTCCATACAACGTTCCTATCCACATTCAATTCCATATTTCATTCCACATTGCATTCCATTTCATTCAACGTTCCATTACACATTCCATTCCACATTCCACTCCATTCCACAACATTACATTCCACTTTCCGTTCCACATTACAAAGCAAGTCCCATTCCACGTTCCATTCCATGTTCGATTCCATGTTCCATTCCACGATCCATTCCACTTTCCATTCCATATTCCATTCCATTCCATTCCGCATTCCATTCCATTCCACATTCTGTTTCACATTCCATTCCACTCCATTCCACATTCCATTCCACATTCCATTCCTTTTCATTCCACATTCCATTCCACATTCCATTCCACATTCCATTCTCATTTCGTTGCATTTCATTCCACATTCCAATACACATTCCATTGCATTCCAATTCACATTCCATTCCACATTCCATTCCATTCCATTCCAGTCCACATTCCATTCCACATTCCTTTCTCATTCCATTGCATTTCTTTCCACATTCCATTCCACGTTCCATTGCATTCCAATTCACATGCCAATATACTTTCCATTCCATTCCATTCCATTCCATTCCAGATTCCCTTCCACATTCCTTTCCATATTCTTTTCCGCAGTCCATACAATTCCATTTCACATTCCTTTCCATTCTTTTCCACATTCCATTCCAAATTCAATTACACATTCCATTCCATTACATACCAAATTCCATTCTTTCTATTCTATTACAATCCATTCCACGTTCCATTCCACTTTCCATTAAATTCTATTCCACATTGCATTCCTTTCCATTCCACATTCCATCCCATTCTATACCACATTCCCTTCCATTCAATTCCATTCGACGTTCCATTCCACTTTCAATTAAATTCTAATCCACATTCCATTCCATTCCATTCCACTTTCCATTCCGTTCCAATCCACATTTGATTCCACATTTCATTTCATTCCATTCCACATTCGATTCCACTTTCCGTGCCTTTCATTTCCACATTCCATACCATTTCCTTACATTCCATTCCACATTTCATTCCATTCCATTCCATTTCATTACATTCCACGTTCCATTCCAAATTCCATTCCATTCAATTCCATGTTCCCCTCCACACTCAATTCCACATTCCATTACACATTCCATTCCATTCCATTCCACATTGCATTGCACATTCCATCCCACGTTCAATTCCACATTCCATTCCACTTTCCTTTCCACGTTACATTCCATGTTCCTTTCCATTCCAAGTTCCATTCCACATTCCATTGCATTCCATTCCATTCCAAGTTTCATTCCATATTCCATTCCAGTTTCCATTCTATTGAATTCCGCTTTCCATTCCACATCGCATTCCACATTCCATTCCATTCCCTTCCATGTTCCATTCCACGTTCCATTGCATTGCATTCCAAGTGCCATACCACAGTCCATTCCACATTCCATTCCACATTCCATTCCGTTCCATTCCACATTCCATTCCACAATCCATTCCACATTCCATTCCACTATCCATTCCACATTCCATTAAATTCCATTCCACATTCCATTTCACATTGCATTCCACATTCCATTCCATTCCTTTCCACATTCCATTCCACATTCCATTCCCCATTTCATTCCACTTTCCATTCCACTTTCCAGTAGATTTAATACCATGTTCCATTCCACATTCCATTCCATTCCATTCCACATTCCATTCCATATTCCATTCCACATTCCATTCCACAATCCATTCAGTTCCATTCCACAATCCATTCCACATTCCACTCCACATTCCGATCCATTCAATTCCATATACATTCCACATTCCATTCCATTCCATTCCACATTCCATTCTCATTCCATTGCATTCTATTCCACATTTCATCCCATATTCCATTCCATTCCATTCCTCATTCAGTTCCACTTTAAATTCCACGTTCCATTCCATTTTCCATTCCATTCCATTCCACATTCCATTCCATATTCCATTCCACGTTCCATTCCACAATCCATTCAGTTCCATTCCACATTCCATTCCACATTCCATTCCACATTCCGATCCATTCCATTCCACATACATTCCACAATCCATTCCATTCCATTCCACATTCCATTCTCATTCCATTGCATTCTATTCCACATTTCATCCCACATTCCATTCCATTCCATTCCTCATTCAATTCCACTTTAAATTCCACGTTCCTTTCCATGTTCCATTCCATTCCATTCCACATTCCATTCCATTACAGTCCACGTTCCATTTCATTCCGTTCCACATTCCATTCCACATTCTATTTCACTTTCCATTCCACCTTCTATTTCACCTTCCATTCCATTTCATTCCATTCCACATTCCATTCCATTCCATTCCACATTCCATTCCATTCCATTCCCTTCCATTCCACATTCCATTCAATTCCTGTCCGCATTGCATTCCATTCCATTCCTTTCCACATTCTATTGCATTCCATTCCGTTCCACCTTCCATTCAATTCCATTAAATTCCACATTCCTTTCCATTCCATTCCACATTCCATTCCATTCCATTTCACATTCCATTCCATTCCATTTCACATTCCTTTCCACATTCCATTCCATTCCATTCCCTTCCACATTCCATAAAATTCCTTTCTATTCCACATTCCATTTCTTTCCATTAAACATTCCATTCCATTGCATTCCATTCTACATTCCATTCCCTTCCATTCTACTTTCCTTTCCATTCCATTCCACATTCCATTCCACATTCCATTCCATTCCAAATTCCATTGCATTCCATTAAATTTCACATTCGATTCCATTCCATTCCACATTCCATGCCAATCCATTCCACATTCCGTTCCATTCCACTCCATTCCTTTCTATGTTCCACACCTTTCCACTCTATTCCACATTCCATTCCTTTCCATTCCACATTCCAATACATTCCATTCCATTCCTCATTGTATTCCTTTCCATTCTACCTTCTATTCCATTCCATCCCAAATTCCGATCCATTCCATTAAACATTCCATTCCCTTCCATTCCACATTCCTTTCCATTCCATTCTACTTTCCATTAAACGTTCCATTCTACGTTACATTCCATTCCATGTTGCATTCCACTCCGTTCCACATTCCTTACCTTTCAATTACGCATTCCATTACATTCCATTCAGCATTCTGTTGTCATTACATTTCATTCCATTCCACACTCAATTCCACATTCCATTCCACACCATTCCACATTCCATTCCATTCCATTCCCTTCCATTCCACATTCCATTCCTTTCCATTCCACATTGCCTTAAACAATCCATTCCAGTTTACATTAGAGGTTTCAGTCCTAGTTCCATTCCATGTTCCATTCCATTCCATTCAACGTTCCATTCCGTATAACATTACTTTGCATTATACTTTCCATTACACATTCCATTCCACAATCCATTACACATTCCATTGCGTTTCATTCCACATTCCATTCCACATTCCTTTCCACATTTCATTGCGTTACGTTGCACATTCCTTTCCACATTCCATTTCACATTCCATTCCACGTTCCATTCCATTCCATTCCACGTTCCTTTCCAATTTCCATTAAACATTCCTTTTCACATACCATTTAATTCCGTTCCACATTCCTTTCCACATTGCATTGCATTCCAGTCCACATTCCATTCCACATTACCTTCCATTCCATTTAAACATTCCAATCCATTCCTTTCCACATTCCATTACACATTCCATTCCATTGTATTCCATTCCACTTTGTATTCCACATTCCATTCCACATTCCATTCCACATTCCATTCCATTCCATTACAAGTTCTATTCCACGTTCCATTCCATATTCGATTCCACATACCATTCCACGTTCCATTCCATTCCATTCCACGTTCCATACCATTCCATTTCATTCCACTCCACATTCCATTCTGTTCCATTCCACTTTCTCTTCCACATTCCATTCCACATTACATTCCTCTCCAATCCACATTCCATTCCATTCCAGATTTCATACCATATTCCATTATATTCCACTCCACATTCCATTCCATTCCATTCCACATTCCCTTCCACATTCCCTGGCATTCCATTCCACATTCCATTCCACATTCCGTTCCACATTCCATTCCAATACATTCCACTTTCCATTTCACTTTCTGTTCCACAGTCCATTTCACTTTCCATTCCACATTCCATTCCACATTCCGTTGCACATTCCATTGCATGGTCCATTCCATGTTTCATTCCACCTTTCATTACATCCCATTCCACGTTCCATTCCATTCCATTCCACATTCCATTCCACATTCCATTCCACATTCCATTTCACAATCCATTCCGTTCCATTCCATTCCATTCCACATTGCATTCCGTATTCGATTCCACAGTCTATTCCGTTCCATTCCACATTCCATTCTATTCTATTCCCTTACATTCCTCATTTCATTACATTCCATTCTGTCTTCACTTCCATTCCATTCCATTCCACATTCCATTCCATTCGGTTAAATTCCACATTCCATGAATTCCATTCCACATTCCATTCCATTCCATTCCACATTCTATTCCATTCCATTCCGTTCTATTCCACATTCCATGTCATTTCTTTCTATTCCACATTCCATTCCTTTCCATTCCACATTCCATACCATTCCATTCCATTCCACATTGCATTCCTTTCCCTTATATATTCTATTCCATTCCATTCCATTCCATTCGACTTTCCATTCCATTAAATTCCACATTCCATTTCACATACCATTCCACATTGCATTTCATTCCATTCCACATTCCTTTCCACATTCCATTCCAACTTCCATTCCATTCCATTCCACATTTCATTCCATTCCATTCCACATTCCATTCCGTTCCACATTCCATTCCACTTTCTATTCCTCGTTCTATTCCACTTTCCATTCCCCGTTTGATTGCAATCCATACCATGTTCCATTCCACTTTCCAATCCACGTTCCTTTCCATGTCATTCCACTTTCCGTTCCACTGTACGTTCCATTCCATTCCACTATCCATTCCATTTTCCTTTCCATTCCATTCGACTTTCCTCTCCTCATTCAACATTCCAATCCATTCCTTTCCACATTCCATTACACATTCCATTCCATTCTATACCATTCCACATTCTATTCCACATTCCATTCCACATTCCATTCCTTAATCCATTCCACATTCCATTCCACATTCCATTCCTTATTCCATTCCACATCCCATTCCATTCCATTTCAGGTTCTCTTCCACGTTCCATTCCATATTCCATTCCACATTCCATTCCACGATCCATTCCATTCCATTCTACGTTCCATTCTACTTTCCATTAGACGTTCCATTCCATTCCATTTCACTTTCCATTCTACGTTCCATTTGAGGTTCCATTTGACGTTCCATTCCACGTTCCTTTCCATTCCATTCCATGTTACATTCCATATTCCATTCCATTCCATTCCACATTCCATTCCTTTCCATTCAACATTCCATTCCTTTCCATTCTACGTTCCATTCCACGTTCCAGTCCACTTTCCACCCCACGTTCCATTCCATTCCATTGCACGTTCCATTACATTCGTTTTCACGTTC
Organism: Pongo abelii; assembly: GCF_028885655.2. Classification (NCBI taxonomy): domain Eukaryota; kingdom Metazoa; phylum Chordata; class Mammalia; order Primates; family Hominidae; genus Pongo; species Pongo abelii. Next base: position 9,433,389 of record NC_072002.2, read on the forward strand.
AATTTCATTCCATTTCATATTCCGTTCCAGATTCAATTTCACATTCCTTTGCAACTTCCATTGCATTACATTCCATTCCACATTCCATTTCAATCCATTCCACTTTCCATTCCATTGAATTCCACATTCCATTCCATTCCATTCCATTCCATTCCATTCCACATTCCGTTGCATACCTTTCTGCATTCCATTGCATTCCACTCCATTCCATATTCGATTCCATTCCATTCCAGATTCCATTCCATTCCATTCCACATTCTATTCAACATTCCATTCAACATGCCATTCCATTCCATACCACATTCCATTCCATTCCATTCCACTTTCCACTTAATTCCATTCAATATTCCTTTCCATTCCATTCCATTCCACATTTCAAACCATTCCTTTGCACATTTCATTCCTTTCCATTCCACATTCCATTACATTCCTTTCCACTTTCCATTCCATTCCATTACACATTCCATTCCACTTTCCATTCCCTTCCAATCCACATTCCTTTCCACTCCATTCCACGTTCTATTACACTTTCCATTCCACATTCCATTCCACTTTCCATTTCAAGTTCCATTCCATTCCAATCCACCTTCCATTCTACATTCTATTCCGTTCCATTCCACATTCCATACAATTCAATTGCATTCCATTCCACATTCCATTACTTTCCATTCCACATTCCAATCCATGGCATTACGCATTGCATTCCACATTCCATTGCATTCCACTTCCCATTCCACATTCCATTCCATTCCATTTCACATTACTTCCACTTTCCTTTCCACGTTCCTTTCCATTCCATTCCACGTTCCATTCCACATTCCATTCCATTCCTTTCCACATTCCATTGCGCATTCCATTCCTCATTCCATTCCAATCCATTCCAGGTTACATTCCACATTCCATTCCATTCCATTGCACTTTCCATTCCACAGTACATTACATTCTATTCCACATTCCATTCCACATTCCATTCCAAGTTCCATTCCACTTTCCATTCCACTTTGTATTCCATTCTACATACCATTCCTCATTCCATTCCACGTTCCATTCCACATTCCTTTTCACATTGCATTCCATTTCATTCCACATTCCATTCCATTCCATTCCGCATTCCATTCCGTATTCCATTCCTTTCCTTTCCTCATTCTTTTCCACATTACATTCCACGTTCCATTCCATTCCAATACGCGATCCGTTACACATTCCCTTCTATGTTCCATCCCATTTCATTCCAAGTTCCATTCCACTTTCTATTCCATTCCATTTCACTTTGCTTTCCACATACCTTTCCACATATCATTCCGTTCCATTAGAAATTCCATTCCATACTCCATTCCACATTCCATTCCACACTCCATTCCACATTCCATTAAACATTCCATTCCATTCTATTCCACATTCCATTCCAAACTCCAATCCACATTCCATTCTGTTCTATTTCACGTTACATTTCACATTCCATTCCACATTCCTTTCCATTCCCTTCCACGTTCCTTTCCACAATCCATTACACATTCCATTCCACATTCCATTCCATTACATTCCACATTCTATTCCACTTTCCATTGCACAATGCATTCCACTTTCCATTCCATTCCATTCCATTCCACCTTCCATTCCACATTCCATTCCCTTCCTTTCCACTTTCCTTTCCACATTTTATTTCACATTCCATTCTACATTAATTCGGTACCACTCCACATTCCAATCCACATTGCATTCTTTTCCATGTCACATTGCATTCCACATTCCATTCAATTCCATTCCACATTACTTTCCACATTCCATTCCATTCCATTCCACTTTCCATTCCACATTCCATTCATCATTCCATTCCACATACCATTCCTTTACTTTCCAAATTTAATTTCACATTCTATTCCCTTCCATACCACGTTCTATTCCTTTCCACTTCAAATTACATTCCACATTCCATTCCATTCCATTGCAGCCTCCATTACACATTCCATTCCTCATTCCATTCCATGCCACATTTCATTCCAAGTTCCAATCCATTCCGTTCTACTTTCCATTCCATACCATTCCACGTTCCTTTCCACGTTTCATTCCACATTCCATTCTACATACTATCCACATTCCATTCCGTTCAAGTCAACATTTCATTCCGTTCCATTCCACATTCCATTCGTTTACATTCCACATTCCATTCCACAATTCATTCCACATTCCATTCCACATTCCATTCCACATTCCTTTCCATTCCGTTCCACATTCCATTTCATTCCATTCGACATTCCATTCCATTCCAAATTCCATTTCACTTTCCATTCCATTAAATTCCATTCCATTCCATATTTGATTCCTTTCCAATCAACATTCAATTCCATTGAACTCCAAGTTCCATTCCATTTCACATTCCATTCCATTCCATTCCACTTTCCATTCCATTACATTTCACATTCCATTCTACATTTCATTCCACATTCTATTCCACGTTCCATTCCATTCCATTCCTCATTCCATTCCATTCTCTTCCTCATTCCATTCCGTTCCATTCCACATACCATTTCTTTATGTTCCGCATTCCATTTCATCCAATTACGTTCTTTTCCACTTTGCATTGCATTGCATTCCACATTCCCTTCCAAATTCCTTTCCACATTCTATTCCACGTTCCTTTTCATTCCATTCCACATTCCATTGCATTCCATTCCACATTCCATTCCACATTTCATTCTATTCCATTCAACAATCCATTCCATTGCACTCCATATTCCATTCCACATACCATTCCACATTCCATTCCACGTTCCATTCCATTGCATCCCACGTTGTGTTCCATTCCATTCCGCATTCCTTTCCATTCAATTGAACTTATCTTTCCATTCCATTGCAATCCACATTCCATTCCATTGCATTCCCCAATCCATTACATTCCATTCCACATTCCATTCCATTCCCTTCCACTTTCCATTTCATTCCAATTTCCATTCCACATTCCATTCCACATTTTACTCCACCTTCCATTCTACATTCCATTCCATTCCATTTCACATTCCATTCCATTCAATTCTTCATTTCATTGCATTGCATTTCGCATTTCATTCTATTCTATTCCCATTCCATTCCATTCCATTCTATTGCACATTCCATTGCATGCCATTAGACATTCCATTCCATTCCTTTACACATTCCATTCCACATTCCATTCCACATTCCATTCTACTTTCTGTTATATTTCATTCCGCTTTCCAATCCATTCCACTCCACATGTCATTCCATTCCATTCCACTTTCCATTCCTTTCCATTCCACATGCCATTCCATTCCATTGCACATTATTTTCCTCATTCCATACCATTAAATTCCACTTTCCTTTCCATTCCTTTCCACTTTCCATTCCACATTCCATTCCACATTCCATTCCTTTACATTTGACATTCCCTTCCATTCCACATTCCATTCCACATTCCAATTCACATTCCGTTCCACTCCACTTCACATTCCAATCCACAATCCAATCCATTGCATTCCACGTTCCATTCCACTTTCCATTCCATTCCACTCTACATTGCATTCCATATTCCATTCCATTCCATTCCATTACACATTGCATTCCACTTTTCATTCCATTGCATTTCACATTCCATTCCTCATTGGGTTCCACTCCATCCCGCGTTCCATTCCACGTTCCTGTCCACATTCCATTCGATCTTCCATTCCACTTTACATTCCATTCCACGTTCCAGTCCACACTCCATTTCACATTCCATTCTACTTTACATTCCATTCCATTCCATTCCACGTTCTACTTCATTCCGTTCCACATTCCATTCCACGTTCCATTCCAAATTCCATTCAACATTTCACAGCATTCCATTACAAATTCCATTCCATTCCTTTCTACATTCCATTGTTCATTCCATTCCACTCCATTCCACTGCACATTCCATTCCATATTCCATTCCATTGCATTCCACATTCCATTTCACATTCCATTCCAAATTAAATTCCACATTCCATTGTACGATCCATTCCACATGCCATTTCACATTCCATTCCAATTTCCATTCCAGGTTCCTTTCCATTCCATTCCACGTTCCATTCTATGTTCCATACCATTCCTTACCACTTTCCATTCCATTGCATTCAACGTTACATTTCATTCCATTCCATGTTCCTTTCCAGATTTCATTTCACATTCCATTCCACCTTCCATTTCTTTCCATTACCCATTCTGTTCCCCATTCCATTCCTATTCCACTTCCCATTCCATTCAATTCCACATTCTTTCCATTCGATTACATTCCAGTCCACATTCCATTCCATTCCATTCCACATTCCATTCCATTCCATTCCACTTTCCATTCCATTCTATTCCACATTCCATTGTGTTCCAGTCCATTCCATTCCATTCCACATTCCATTCCACATTGCATTCCCTTCCATTCTACATTCCATTTCATTGCATTCCACATTTCATTCCATGTTCCATTCCACGTTCTATTCCATGTTCCATTCCAGATTCCATTCCATTCCGTTCCGCATTCTATTCCACACACCATTCCATTCCACTCTACAATCTGTTCCATGAATTTCCACATTCCATTCCTTTCCAATCCACATTATATTCCACATAACATTTTGTGTTCCATTCCACAGTCCATTCCACGATCCATTCCATTCCATTCCACGTTCCATTCAAAGTTCTACTCCTCTTTCCCTTCTACATTCCATTACACGTTCCATTCCATTCCATTCCAAGTTCTATTCCACTTTCCAATACATTGCATTCCACGTTCCATTCCACATTGCATTCCATTCCATTCCACACTACATTCCACATTCCATTCCCTTCCATTCCACATTCCATTCCACAATCCACTCCGTTACATTCCACATTCCATTCCACATTCCATTCCACATTCCTTTCCATATTCCATTACATTCTATCCCACATTGCTTTCCACATTCCTTTCCACATTCAATTCCATTCCATTCCACTTTCCATTCCACATTGCATTCCATTCCAGACCAGATTCCCTTCCACATTCCATTCCATTCCATTCCACATTGCATTCCACATTGCATTCTATTCCAGACCACATTCCATTCCACATTCCATTCCATTCAACCTTCCATTCCACATTCCAATCCATTCCATTCCACGTTGCATTCCACGTTGCATTCCTCGTTCCATTCCAGGTTCTATTTCACATACCATTCCATTCCATTGCGCATTGCATTACACATTCAATACCAATCCACTCCACATTGCAGTCCACGTTCCACTCCACATTAGAGTCCACATTCAATTCCATTCCATTCCATTCCACAAGGCATTCCATTCCATTTCACATTCCATTCCATTCCGTTTCACATTCCATTCCTTTTGATTACATTCCACATTCTATGCCATTCCACATTGCATTCCATTCCATTCCATTCCATTCCAAATAACACTTTATTTATTCCACATTGCATTCCATTACATTCCACTTTGCATTCCATTCCATTCTACTCCACATTCAATTCCATTCCTTTCCATTCCATTTCACATTCCATTCCACATACCATTCCATTCCATTCTCTTCCACATTCAATTCCATTCCTTTCCATTCCATTTCACATTCAATTCCACATACCATTCCATTGCGTTCCACATTCCATTTCACATTCCATTCCACATCCCATTCAATTCAATTCCACATTCCATTCCACATTCCCTTTCACGTTTCATTCTACAGTCAATTCCACATGACATTCCATTACATTTCACATTCCATTCCGAATTCCATTCTATACCTTTCCACTTTACATTCCATTCCATTACACGTTCCCTTCCATTCTATTCCACCTTCCATTCCACATACCATTCCACATTCCATTCCACAATCCATTCCGTTCATTTACATTCCCTTCCACGTTCTATTCCACGTTCCATTTCACATCCCATTCCACATTCCAATCCCTTCCAGTCCGCGTTCCATTCCACGATCTATTCCATTCCATTCCCCGTTCCACTCCATCCCGTTCCACATTCCATTCCACGTTCCTTTTCACGTTCCATTCCACATTATGTTTCACCTTCCATTCCATTCCATTCCATTCCATTCCAATCCATATTCCATTCCATTCCATTCCACATTCCCTTACATTCAATTCCACATTCCATTCCATTATATTCCACATTCCATTCTATTCCATTCCATTCCATTCCATTCCATTCCGCATTCCATTCTATTTCTTTCTCTCCCACATTCCATTCCATTCCATTCCACGTTTCATTCAATTATATTCCTCATTCCATTCCATTCCATTCCACATTCCACTACATTCCATTACATTCCAAATTCCATTCCATTCCACATTCGTTTCCATTCCATTCCACATTCCATTCCATTCAATTACACAGTCCATTCCACGTTCCACTCCACGTGGCATTCCACATTCCATTCCACGTTCCATTCCACTTTCCATTCCCTTACATTCCACATTCCATTCCATTCCATTCAACTTTCCATTCCACGTTCCATTCCACGTTGCATTCCACGTTCCATTCCCTTCCACTCCACATTCCATTCCATTGCAATCCACATTCCATTGCTTTCCATTCCATTCCATTCCACATTCCATTCCGCGTTCCATTCCCGTGCATTACAGATTCCATTCCATTCCATTCCACATTCCATTCCACATTCCATTCCACGTCCCATTCCAAGTTCCATTCCATTCCATTCCACATTGAAGTCCTCACTGCATTCCATTCTAGTCCATATTCCATTCCACATTGCATACCATTCCATTTATACATTCCATTCCATTACATTCCACATTGCATTCAACATTCCATTCCATTTCACACTCCATTCCACATTCCTTTCCACATTCCATTCCAAATTCCATTCCACTTTCCAATCCATTCCATTCCACGTTCCATTCCATGTTCCATTCCACATTTCATTCTTCATTCCATTCCGCATTTAATTCCATTCCATTCCATTTCACATTCCATTCCATTCCACATTGCATTCCTTTCCATTCCAGTTTCCGTTGCACATTCCATTCCACATTCTATTCCACAATCCCTTCCGTTCTATTCCACATTCCTTTCCATTCCGTTGCATTCCATTCCACAATCCCTTCCGTTCCATTCCACATTCCTTTCCATTCCATTGCATTCCATTCCACATTCTATTCCATTCCATTCCACATTCCATTCCATTCCACTTTCCATTCCGCATGCCATTGCATTCCACACCACATTCCATTCCACATTCCTTTCCATTCCATTTCACATTCCATTCCACAGTCCATTCCATTCCATTCCACATTCCATTCCACTGAATTCCACATTCCATTCCATTCCATTCCATTCCATTCCATTCCACATTCCATTCCATAAGATTCCACATTCCATTCCTTTCCATTCCATTCCACATTCTGTTCCATTCCACATTCCATTGCATTCCATTCCAAATTGCATTCTGCGTTCCATTCCATTCCCCATTCCATACACTTTTCCATTCCATTCCATTCCACATTCCATTCCATTGCATTCCGCTTTCCGTTCTAAACCATTCCATGTTCCATTCCACGTTCCATTCCACTTTCTATTACACTGCCAATCCATTCCATTCCACGTTCCATTACACATTCCATTCCAGTATATTCCACATTGCTGTCCATTTTCCATTCCACATTCCAATCCACATTCCATTCCTTTACATTCCTTTCCACCTTCCATTCCATTCCACATTCCATTTCATTCCATTAAAGATTCCACTCCACATTCCATTCCATTCCATTCCATTCAATTCCACATTCCATTCCATTGCATTCCACATTCCATTTCACATTCAATTCCGTGTTCCTTTCCACATTTCATTCCTCCTTCCACCCCACGTTCCATTTCTCATTCCATTCAATTTTCCTTTCCATTCAATTCCACCTACCATTCCACTTTCCATTCCATTCCATTGCACTTTCTTTTCCACATTCCTTTCCACATTCCATTTTACATTACTTTCTATTCCATTCCACAATCCATTACACAATTCTTTCCATTCCATTCCACTTTCCATTCCACATGCCATTTAACATTCCGTTCCACATTAAATTAAATGACATTCCACATTCCATTCCACTCCGTTCCAGATTGCATTCCACATTCCATTCCATTCCATTCAATTCCACATTGCATTCCACATTTCATTCCATTCCATTTCACATTCCAATTCACATTTGATTCCACTCCATTCCAATTTCCATTCCACGTTACACTGCACATTGCATTCCACATTCCATTCCACTTTCCATTCCTTTCCATTGCCTGTTCCATTCCGTTTTATTAGATGTTCCATTCCACGTTCCATTCCATGTTCCATTCCATTACATTCCACTTTCCATTTCATTCCACATTCCATTCTTTTCCATTCCACATTCCATTCCACAAACCATGGCATTCCATTCCACATTCCATTCCGTATTCCATTCCATTCCATTCCACATTCCTTTCCACATTCAATTCCATTCAATTCCACCTTCAATTGCACGTTCCTTTCCACGTTCCATTCCATGTTCCATTCCAGGTTCCATTGCAGGATCCATTCCATGCCATTCCACCCTCCATTCCATTCCATTCCACTTTCCATTTCATTCCAATTCACATTCCTTTCCACATTTCATTTAACCTTCTATTCCCTTCCATTCCATTCCACTTTCCTTTGCATTCCATTCCATATTCCATTCCATTCCACTACACATTCCATTCCACATTTTATTCCACATTCCATTCCATTCCATTCCATTCCACGTTCCATTCCATTCCATTCCATTCAACATTCTATTCCGTTGCATTCCACCTTCTATTCCATTCCACATTCTATTCCGTTGCATTCCACATTCTATTCCACATTCCATTCCACATTCCATTCCACTTTCCATTCCATTCCATTCCACTTTCCATTCCACATTCCATTGCACATTCAATTCCACGTTTCATTGCACAATCCATTCCACATTCCATTCCAGGTTCCGTTCCATGTTCCATTCCACATTCCATTCAATTCCATTCCACTTTCCATTCCGCGTTCTATTGCAGTATATATTCCACATTCCATTCCACATTCCATACCCCATTGCATTAAATTCCTTTCCACATTCTATTGCACATTCCCTTCCACATTCCATTCCATTCCATTCCACATTCCATTCCATTCCATTCCACATTATATTCCGTTTCATTGCACTTTCCATTGCTCATTCAATTCCACATTCTCTTCCACATTCCATTCCATTCCATTTCACCTTTCATTCCATTCCATTCAATGTTACATTTCATTCCGTTGCACATTCCATTAGACATTCCATTGCACATTCCATTCCACATTCCGTTTCACCTTCCATTCCATTCCATTCCATTCCACATTCCATTCTATTCTATTCCGCATTCCATTACTTTCCATTTCACATTCCACTACATTCCATTCCACATTCCATTCCACATTCCATTCCACAGTCCATTCCACATTCCATTCCACGTTCCATTCCATTCCATTCCACATTCCATACCATTCCATTCCACATTCCATTCCTTTTCATTCCACATTCCATTGCAAATTCCATTCGATTCCATTCCATTCCACCTTCCATTCCACATTCCTTTCCATTGCATTCTGCATTCCATTCCATACTCCATTCCACATTACATTCCACGTTATGTTCAACATTCCATTCCACATTCCATTCCACGTTGCATTCCAAGTTCCATACCATTCCATTCCACGTTCCATTCTCTTCCATTCCACTTTCTATTTCATTCTATTCCATTTCCATTCCACGTTCCATTACACATTCCATTCCACCTTCCATTCCTTTACATTCCCCATTCTTTTCCCCATTCCATTCCACGTTCCATTACACATTCCATTCCACCTTCCATTCCTTTCCATTCCCCATTCTTTTCCCCATTCCATTCCATTCCATTCCACTTGCAATCCCATTCAATTCCACATTCCTTTCCATTCCATCACATTCCATTCCACATTCCTTTCCATTCCATTCCATATTCCATTCTATTCCATTCCATTCCACATTCCATTTAGTTCCATTCCAGATTACAATCCACTGTATTACACATTCCTTTCCATTCCATTCCATTGCAAATTCCATACCATTCCATTCCATTCCATTCCACATTGGATTCCATTCCATACCACATTCTATTCCACATTCCAATCCATTCCATTCTCATTCTTTTCCATTCCATTCCACTTTCCATTCCATATTCCATTCCACGTTCCATTCCACGTTCCATTCCACTTTCCATTTTGCATTGCATTCCATTCCATTCCATTCCGTTCCATTCCTGATTCCATTCCAGTCTATTACACATTCTATTCCATATTCCATTCCATTCCATTCCACATTCCATTCCACATTACATTCTATTCCATTTCACATTCCACTCCATTCCATTCCACTTTCCATTCCATTCTATTCCACTTTCCATTGCACGTTCCATTCAACATTCCATTCCACTCCATTCCAAATTCCATTCCATTCCTTTCCACATTCCATTACACACTCCTTTCCACATTCCATTCCATTCCATTACACATTCCATTCCATTCCATTCCACTTTCCATTGCACGTTACATTCCACATTCTATTCCACTTTCCATTCCACGTTTCATTCCACTATCCAATCCATCCCATTACACGTACAATTCCATTGCCTTCCACTTTCCATTCCACATTACGTTCCACAATCTATTCAGTTCCATTCCATTTCATTCCACGTTAGATTCCACATTACATTCCACATTTCATTCCCTTCCGTTCCACATTCCATTCCACATTCCTTTCCACATTCTGTTACACTTTCCATTCCATTCCATTCGGTTCCATTCCACATTCCATTCTACATTCCATTTCACATTCCATTGCATTCCACGCTCCAGTCCCCAATCCATTCCACATTCCATTCCACGTTCCTTTCCATTCCATTCCGCGTACCATTCCTCTTTCCATTACATTCCTTTCCACGTTCCATTCCACATTCCATTGCACATTCCATTTCACTTTCCATTCCACATTCCACTCCATTCCTTTCCGCTTTCAAATCCACATTCCAATCCACGTTCCATTCCATTGCAATCAATGTTCCATTCCACATTGCATTCCTTTCCACGTTCCATTTTACATTCCATTCCACATTGCACTCCGTTCCATTCTATGTGACACTTCACATTCCATTCCACATTCCATTCCACATTCTATTCCGGTCCCTTCCACATTCCATTTCATTCCATTCCACATTCCAATGCACTCCATTCCACATTCCATTCCACATTCCATTCCAGTCCATTCTACATTCCATTCTATTCCATTCCACATTTCATTGCACTCCATTCCAGATTCCATTCCACATTCCATTGCACTCCATTCCACATTCCATTCCATTCCATTCCACATTCCATTCCACATTCCATTCCATTCCATTCCACAATCCATTCCACATTCCACTCCATTCCATTACGCTTTCCATTCCACATTCCATTTAACGTTCCATTCCATTGCAATCCACGTTCCATTTCACATTGCATTCCATTCCACGTTCTATTTCACATTCCATTCCACATTCCATTCCATTCCAATTTCCTTTGCATTCCACTCCATATTCCATTGCATTCCATTCCACATTCCATTACATTGCATTCCACATTCCATTACACATTTCATTCCATTCCATTCCATTCCATTCCACATTCCATTCCACGTTCCATTCCATTCCATTACACGGTCCATTCCACCTTCCATTCCACGTTCCATTCCATTCCATTACACGGTCCATTCCACCTTCCATTCCACGTTCCATTACACGTTGTATTCCACGATCCTTTCCTTTCCATTCCACGAGCCATTCCGCGTTCCAGTCCACATTTCATTCCACATTCCATTAAACATTCCATTCCACATTCCATTACATTCCATTTCACATTCCATTCTAATCCATTCCACATTGCATTCCATTGCAGCCCACATTCCATTCCACATTCCTTTCCATTCCACTTAGACTTTCCATTCCATTCCATTTCACATTCCATTCCACCTTCCATTCCATTCAACATTCCATTCCACATTCCATTCCACCCTCCATTCCATGCATTCTACATTGCATTCCACACTCCGTTCCATATGATTCCACATTCAATTCCACATTCCTTTACACATTCAATTCCATTACTTTCCATTCCATTCCACATTAAATTCCAGATTCCATTTTATTGCATTCCACATTCCATTCCACATTCCATTCCACATTCCATTCCATTCCATTCCACTTTCCATTCCACTTTCCATTGCTCATTCCATTCCATGTTCCATTCTACATTCCATTCCAATCCATTCCAAGTTCCATTCTACTTTCCATTGCATTCCACTCCACTTTCCATTCTAACTTCCGTTGTACATTCCTTTCCAAGTTCTACTCCACATTCCATTCCACGTTCCATTCCACGTTCAATTCCACATTCCATTCCACGTTCCATTCCATTGAAGTTCCATTTCACATTCTATTCCATTCGATTCCATGTTCCATTCAACATTCTATTCCACATTCCATTCCACTTTCCATTCCACATTCCATTGCACATTCCATTCAACGTAACATTCCACAGTCCATTCCACCTTCCATTCCACATTCCATTCCATGTTCCCTTCCATTCCATTCTACGTTCCATTCGATTCCATTCCATGTTCCATTCCATTCCATTCCACGTTCCGTTCCACGTTGCATTCCACATTCCAATCCACTTTGCAATCCATTCCATTGCACATTCCATTCCACAATCCGTTCCATTCCATTCGACATTCCATTCCATTCCATTCCACATTCCATTTCATATTCCATTCCATTCCACCTGCCATTCCACATTCCATCCCATTCCACATTCCATTCCTTTCCATTCCATTCCATTCCATTCCATTCCACTTTCCATTCCATTCCATTTTATTTCTCTCCACATTACATTCCACTCAATTTCACATTCCATTCCATTCAATTTCACTCCACATTCCATTCCATTCAATTCCTCATTCCATTCCATTCCATTCCACATTTCATTCCATTACTTTCCCTTCCATTACACATTCTATTGCATTCCATTCCACGTTCCATTCCACTCCATTCCATTCCACATTCCCTTCCATTCCGCATTCCATTACATTCCATTCCACATTCCATTCCACATTCTATTCCACATTCCTTTAAAAACTCCATTCCATTCTATTCCATTCCATTCCACTTTCCATTCCACTTTCCATTCAATTCCATTCCATATTGCTTTCCACATTCCTTTCCACATTCCATTTCTTTCCATTCCATATTCCATTCTACTTTCCGTTCCATTCCATTCCACATTCCATTCCATTCCTTTCCACATTCCATGTCACATTCCATTCCAAATTCCATTTCACATTCCATTCTATTCCATTCCACATTCCATTCCACATTCCATTCCGTATTCCATTCAATTCCATTTCCCACTCCATTCCACATTCCATCACATTGCATTCCACGTTCCATTCCATGTTCCATTCAACATTCCATTCCACGTTCCATTCCATTCCATTCTATGTTGCATTCTACATTTCATTCCAATCCCATTCCACATTACATCCGCGTTCCATTCTAAAAGATTCCACGTTCCATTCCAGGTTCCATTCCACATTCTATTCCACATTGCACTCAATCTTCCATTCCATTAGATTCTGCGTTCCAATCCACGTTCCACTCGATTCCTTTCCACGTTCCATTCCAGATTCCATTCCTTTGCATTCCACATTCCATTCCACATTCAATTCCGCATTGCGTTCCACATTCCATTCCATTCCATTGCATAGTCCACTCTACATTCCATTCCATTCCATTCCACATTCCATTCCACATTCCTTTCCATTCCATTCCACATTCCATTCCTCATTCCATTCCATTCCATTCCACATTCCATTCCATATTCCTTTCCATTTCATTCCACATTCCATTCAATTCCTTTCCACATTCCATTCCGTTTCATTTCATGTTTAATTCCACTCCTTTCCACATTCCATTCCATTCCATTCCACATTCCATTCCATTCCTTTCCTCATTCCATTCCATTCAATTCCACATTCCATTCCATTCCTTTCCACATTCCATTCCGCATTCTATTCTATTCTTTTCCACACTCCATTCCACATTCCATTCCATTACCTTCTACATTCCATTTCACATTCCATTCCATTCCGTTCCACATTCAGTTCCATTCGGTTCCATATTCCATTATATTCCATTCCATTCCGCAGGCAATTCCATTCGATTCCATTCCACATTCCATTCGACATTCCATCCCATTCCCTTCCAAATTCCATTCAACATTCCATTCCATTACATTCTACATTAATTTCCATTCCATTCCAATTTCGTTCCATTCCATTCCATTCCATTCTATTCCACATTCCATTCCATTCGATTCCATTCCATATTCCACTCCATTTCATTCCACATTCCATTCCATTCCATTCCACATTCCAATACATTCCATTCCATTCCATTGCACACTCGGTTTCATTCCATTCCACATTCCATTCCATTCCATTCCACTTTCCGTTCCTGATTCCATTCTGCATTCCATTCCATTCCATTACACATTCCATTCAATTCCTTTCCACATTCCATGGCATTCCATTAAACATTCCATTCCAATCCATTCCTCTTTCCATTCTGCTTTCCATTCCATTCCATTCCGCATTCCCTTCCACATTCCATTCCATTCCATTCCATTCAACATTCCATTCCATATTCCATTCCATTCCATTCTACATTCCCTTCCATTCCATTCCACATTCCTTTCCAGTCCACTGCATTCCATTCCATTCCATTCCACATTCCATTCCATTCCTTTCCACATTGCATTGTACAATAAATTCCATTCCATTCCATTCCATTCCTCAGTCCATTCCATTCCTTTCTACATTCCTTTCCATTCCATTCCACATTCCATTCCATTCCATTCGAGAATGCATTCCTCATTCCATGGCATTCCTTGGAATTTCCTTGCGTTACATTGCCCATTCCGTTCCACATACCATTTCACATTCCATTCCACCTTCCATTACATTCCATTCCACATTCCTTTCCCTTTCCATTAAACTTTCCTTTTCACATTCCATTCCATTCCATTCCACATTCCATTTCACATTGCTTTCCATTCCAGTCCACGTTCCATTCCACATTCCATTCCATTCCATTTCATTCCACAATCCATTCTTCCTTCCATTCCTTTCCATTCCGCGTTCCATTCCACATTCTATTCCATTCCATTCCACATTCCATACCATTCCATTTCATTCCACTCCACATTGCATTCTATTCCATTCCACGTTCTATTCCACATTCCATTCCATTCCATTCCACATTCCGTTCCACATTCCATTTCATTCCATTCCATTCCACATTCTATTCCATTCCATTCCACATTCCATTCCAAATTCTATTCCACTCCGCATTCCACATTCCATTCCATGTTCCATTCCAAGTTCTATTCCACGTTTCATTCTATTCCATTCCAAGTTCCATTGCACATTGCATTCCTTTCTATTCCCCTTTCTATTTCACATTCTTTTCCACATTCCGTTCCACATTCCATTCCAACACATTCCACGTTCCATTTCACTTTCCATTCCACCGTCCATTCCACATTCCACTCCACTTTCCATTCCTTTCCATTGCACGTTCCATTCCTCATTCCATTGCACATTCCATTCCACGTTCCATTCCATAATCCATTCCATATTCCATTCCATTTTCCATTCCATCCCATTCCACGTTCCATTCCACATTCCATTCCATTCCAGTCCAGCTTCCCTTCCATTCCATTTCATTCCATTCCGTATTCCATTCCATTCCATTCGACATTCTATTCCACATTCCATTCCATTCCATTCCAAATTCCATTCCACATTCCATTCCATTCCATTCCATTCCAGATTCCATTCCATTCAATTCCACATTCCATTCCACATTCCATTGCAAATTCCATAACACGCTGCATTCCACATTCCATTCCATGTTCTGTTACAAATTCCATTCCATGTTACATTCCATTCCATTCCAGATTACATCGCGCATTTCATTCCATACCATTCCACTTTCTATTCCACATTCCATTCCACATTCCATTCCACATCCCATTCCGTTCCATTCCACATTCCATTCCACTTTGCTTTGCAGTGCATTCCATATTCCATTCCATATTCCATTCCACATTACATTACAATACGTTCCACGTTCCATGTCACGTTCCTTTCACAGTCCATTCCACATTCCATTCCACTTTCCATTCCATTCCATTCCACTTTCCATCCACTTTCCATTCCTTTCCATTCCACTTTCAATTCCACATTCCATTGCATGTTCCATTCCACGTTCCATTACACACTCCATTCCACGTTCCATTCCTTGTTCTATTCCACGTTCCATTCCATTCCATTCCACCTTCCAGTCCACATTGCATTCCCTCCCATTCCACGTTCCAATCCATTCCATTTCACGTTGCATTCCACATTCCATTCCACATTCTGTTCCACAATCCATTCCTTTCCACTCCGTTACATTCCACTTTCCATTCCACATTCCATTCCACATTAATTTCCACATTCCATTCCGTTCCATTCCACAATCCAATCCACATTCCTTTCCACATTCCATTCCACATTCCATTCCATTCCATTCTACATTCCATTCCACTTTCCTGTCCATTACTTTCCACATTTCATTCCAAATACCATTCCACATTCCATTCCATTCCATTCCACGTTCCATTCCACTTTCCATTCCATTCCATCCCCCGTTCCATTCCACGTTCCATGGCACATTCCATCCCACGTTCCATTCCACGTTCCATTCCACATTCCATTCCATTCCATTCCACTTTGCTTTCCATTCCACGTTCAATTCCACATTCCATTCCACATTCCATTCCACATTGCACTCCATTCCTTTCCACATGCCACTCCACATTCCCTTCCACATACCATTCCATATTCCATTCCATTTAATTCCACATTACATTCCATGCCATTCCACATTCCATTCCGCATTCAATTCCTTTCCATTCCACATTCCATTCCACATTCCATTTCATTCCATTCCATATTCCATCCAACATTACAATCCATTCCATTTCACAATCCATTCCATTCCTTTCATATTCCATTCCACATTCCATTCCACGTTGCATTCCATTCCTTTCAACGCTCCATTCGACCTTCCATTCCACCTTCAATTACACGTTCAATTCCACTCCATTCCACCTTGCATCCACGTTCCATTCCACGTTCCATACCATTCCATTCTATTCCATACCGCCTTCCATGCCATTGCGTACCACATTCTATTCCGCAATCCAATCCATTCCATTCTCATTCTTTCCCCTTCCATTACACATTACATTCCACGTTCCATTCCACTTTCCATGCCACGTTCCATTCCACATTCCATTTCGCATTGCATTCCATTCCATTCCGTTCCATTCCTGATTCCTTTCCATTCCGTTACACATTCTGTTTCACATTCCATTCCATTCCATTCGACATTCCATTCCACATTACTTTCTATTCCATTCCATTCGATTCGACATTCCATTCAACATTACATTCTATTCCGTTCCACATTCCACTCTTTTCATACCACATTCCTATCTTCTACATTCCTCGTTACATTCCACTTTCCAATCCACCTTCCATTCAAAATTCGATTCTACTCCGTTCCGAATTCCATTCCACTCCATTCCACATTCCATTCCACACTCGATTCCACATTCCATTCCATTCCATTCGATTACACATTCCATTCCATTCCACTTTCCATTCGACTTTCCATTCCACATTCCTTTCCACTTTCCATTCCACTTTCCATTCCACGTTCCAGTCCATCCCATTCCACGTTCCATTCCATTGCATTCCACTTTCTATTCCACTTTCCATTCCACATTACATTCCACAATCCATTCCATTCCATTCCATTCAATTCCAAGTGACATTACACATTCCATTCCACATTTCATTCCGTTCCATTCCACATGTCATTCCACATTCCTTTCCACATTCCATTCCACATTCCATTCCATTCCATTCCATTCCACATTACATTCTGCATTCCATTACACATTACATTCCACATTCCATTCCACATTGCATTCCTTTCCATTGCACTTTCCATTCCATTTCATTCCACGTTTGATTCCACGTTCCATTCCTCATTCTCTTCCACATTACATTCCACTTTTCATTCCATTCCATTCCACATTCCATTCCATTTTCCATTCCATTACATTCCACATTCCATTCCAAATTCCATTTTCCATGCCATTCGAAGTTCCATGCAACATGATATTTCACTTTCCATTCCATGTTACTTCCAAGTTCCATTGCGTTCCATTCCACTTTCCATTCCACTTTCCATTCCACTTTCCATTCCACATTCCATTCCACGTTCCGTTCCACTTTCCATTCCACATTCCATTCCACGTTCCATTCCACTTTCCCTTCCACATTCCGTTGTACATTCCATTCCAATTTCCATTCTGCATTCCATTCCACTTTCCATTACAGGTTCCATTCCACGTTCCATTCCGTTCAATTACATTCCCATTTCCATTCCATTCCATTCCAAGTTCCATTCCACATTCCTTTCCACATTTCATTCCACGTTCCATTCCACATTCCATTGCACATTCCATTCCAAATTCCCTTCCACATTCCATTTCACATGCCATTCCATTCCATTCTATTCCATTCCACATTCCATTCCATTCCATTCCACATTCCATTCCATTCCTTTCCACATTCCATTCCGCATTCTATTCTATTCTTTTCCACACTCCATTCCACATTCCATTCCATTACCTTCTACATTCCATTCCACTTTCCATTCCATTCCATTCCACATTCCATTTCACATACCATTCCACGTTGCATTCCATTCCATTCCACATTCCTATCCACATTGCATTCCACATTTCATTCCATTACATTGCACATTCCATTCCATTCCATTCCACATTCCATTCCACATTCCATTACATTCCACGTTCCATTCCACTTTCTAATCCTTGATCCATTCCTCATTCCATTCCAAGTTCCATTCCAATCAATTCAATGTTCCATTCCATGTTCCAATCCTTGTTCCATTCCATTTCATTCCACTTTCTGTTCCACTGTCCATTCCATTCCATTCCACTTTCCATTCCACATTCCTTTCCATTCCCTTCGACGTTCCACTCCACATTCAATTGCATTTTCCATTCCACATCTATTCCTTTGCATTCAACATCCCATTCCACATTCCATTCCCCATTCCATTCCATTCCACTCCATTGCAATCCACTTTCCTTTCCACATTCCATTCCACATTCAATTAAACATTCCTTTCCATTTCATTCCACATTCCATTCAATTCCATTCCACATTCCATTCCGTTCCATTCCACAAAAAATTCCATTCCTTTCCACGTTCCATTCCATTCCATTCCACATTCCATTCCATTCCTTTCCACATTCTGTTACATTCCATTCCTCATTCCATTCCATTCCTTTCCACATTCCATTCCGCATGCCATTCTATTCCTTTCCACATTCCATTCCACATTCCATTCCATTCCATTACCTTCTTCATTCCATTTCACATTCCATTCCATTCCCTTCCACATTCCATTCCATTCAGTTCCATATGCCATTATATTCCTTTCCATTCCACATTCAATTCCATTCTATTCCATTCCACTTTCCATTCGACATTCCATCCCATTCCATTCCAAATTCCATTCAACATTACATTCCAATACATTCCACATTAATTTCAATTCCATTCCACATTTCATTCCATTCCATTCCTTTCCATTCTATTCCACATTACATTCTATCCGATTCCATTCCATATTCCACTCCATTTCATTCCAGATTCCATTCCATTCCATTCCAAATTCCAATCCATTCCATTGCATTCCCCTGCACATTCGGTTCCATTCCATTCCACATTCCATTCCATTCCATTCCACTTTCCATTCCACATTCCATTCCACATTCCATTCCATTCTATTGCATTCCATTACACATTCTACTCCATTCCATTACACATTCAATTCAATTCCTTTCCACATTCTATGGCATTCCATTAAACTTTCCATTCTAATCCATTTCACTTTCAATCTGCTTTCCATTCCATTCCATTCCGCATTCCCTTCCACATTCCATTTCATTCCTTTCAACGTTCCATTCCATATTCCATTCCATTGCATTCTACATTTCTTTCCATTACGTTCGACTTTCCATTCCAGTCCATTGCTGTCCATTCCATTCCATTCCACATTCCATTCCATTCCTTTCCACATTGCATTCCACAATAAATTCCCTTCCATTCCATTCCATTCCTCAGTCCATTCCATTCCATTCCACATTACGTTCCATTCCATTCAACAATCCATTCCACATTCCATTCCATTCCTTTCCACATTCCATTCCATTACATTCCACTTTCCATTCCACATTACATTCTGTTTCATTCCACATTGCATTCCACATTCCATTCCACATTCCATTCCACATTGCACTCAAAGCTCCATTCCATTCCATTCCGCGATCCATTCCACGTTCCCCTCCATTGCATTCCATGCTCCATTCCACATTCCATTGCTTTGCATTCCACATTCCATTCCACATTGAATTCCATATTCCATTCCACTTTCCATTCCATTCCATTCCACAATCCATTCCACATTTCATTCCATTCCGTTCCACATTCCATTACGCATTCCATTACATTCCATTCAATTTCATTCCACATTTCATTTCACATATGCATTTCATTCCTATTCCATTCAATTGCATTCCACATTCCATTCCATTCCATTCCATTCCACATTCCATTCCATTCTTTCCACATTCCATTCCATTCCATGCCACATTCCATTAAACGTTCAATGCCACATTCCATTCTATTACTTTCCACATTCCGTTCTCTTCCATTCCACATTGCATTCCATTCCATGAAGCATTCCATTGCATTTGATTAAATTCCACATTCCATTCCAAATTCCATTTCATTTCCTTCCAAATTCCATTCAACATTGCAATCCATTTCATTCCACATCAATTTCCATTAAACTCCACATTCCATTCCATTCCATTCCATTCTATTCCACATTACATTCCATTCTGTTCCATTCAATATTCCATTCCATTCCATTCCACATTCCATTCCATTCCATTTCATTCCCCTTTCCATTTCATTGCATTCCATTTCACATTCCATTCCACCCCATTCCACATTCCATTCCACTTTCCAATCCACTTTCTATTCCACACTCCATTCCATTCCGTTACATTCCATTCCACATTCCACTCCATTCCTTTACACATTCCATTCAATTGCTTACCACATTCCATGGCATTCTATTAAATATTCCATTGCAATCCATTCCATATTGCATTCCGCATTCCATTCCACTTCATTCCGCATTCCATTCCAAATTCCTTTCCATTCCATTCTACATTCCATTCCATATTCCGTTTCATTCCATTCTACTTTCTATTCCAATTCATTCCACATTCCATTGCATTCCAGTCAACATTCCATTCCATTCCATTCCACATTGCATTCCACAATAAATGCTATTCCATTCCTTTCCATTCCTCAGTCCATTCCATTCCATTCCACATTCCATTCCATTCCTCTCCACATGCCCTTCGACTTTCCGTTCCATTCCATTCAACAATCCATTCCATTCCATATTCCATTCCCTTGTATTCCACATTCCGTTCCACATTCCATTACATTCCATTCCATTCCTATTTCCATTACGTTCCATTCACATCCCATTCCACTCCACGTTCCATTTACTTCCATTCCATTCCACTCCATTCTACATTCCATTCCATTTCATTCCACACTCCTTTACATTCCGTTCGTCATTCCATTCCATATTCCATTCCAATCCATTCCACATTATATTTCACATTCCATTCCACATTCCATTTCACATTCCAGATTTCATTCCTTTCCATTTCACATTCCATTCCATTAAACATTCCATTCCATTACATTCCACATTTCAATGCATTCCATTCCACATTCCATTCCTTTCCATTTCATTCCATTGAATTCAACATTCCATTCCATTCCATTCCACATTCCATTCCATTCCACTCAACATTCGTTACCACTACATTCCACATTCCATTCCATTCCACTCCACATTCCATTCCACTCCATTCCATTCCATTCCACATTCCATTCCGTTCCATTCCTGTCCACATTCAACCTCATTCCACATTCCACTCGTCATTCCATTCCATTCCATTTCGCATTCCTTTCAATTCCATTCCACCTTCCATTCCATTCCTTTCTACATTCCATTCCACTTTCCATTCCACGTTCAATTCCACGTTATTGTCCACATACCATTCCACATTCCATTCCACATTCCAATCCACATTGCATACCATTCCATTGCACATTCCATTCCTCAATCCATTCCATTCCATTCGACATTCCATTCCATTCCATTCCACATTCCATTACATATTCCATTCCATTCCATTCCTTTCCAAGTTCCATTCCAAATTCCATTCCATTCCATTCCACATGAAATTAAATTCCATTCCATTCCATTCCATTCCACTCCATTCTACATTCCATTGCATTCCATGCCATTTCATTCCATTCCATACCATTCCACATTCCATTCCATTCCATTTCATTTCACTCCACATTCCATTCCATTCAATTCCAGATTCCATTCCATTCCATTCCACATTCCATTCAATACCTTCCCCTTCCATTCCACATTCCATTACATTCCATTCCACTTTCCATTCCATTCCATACCTTTCCACATTTCATTCCATTTCATTCCACATTCCATTCCACATTCCATTCGAAACTCCATTGCATTTCATTCCATTCTACATTCCATTCCACATTCCATTCCACATTCCTTTCCATTCCTTTCCTCTTGCTGTTCCATTCCACATTCCATTGCTCATTCCATTCCATTCCATTACGCTTTCCATTCTACGGTCTATTGCATTCCTTCCCACATTCCATTCCTTGTTCCATCCCATTCCTTTCCACTTTCCATTCCAGATTCCATTCCACATTTCATTCCACATTTCAATCCATACTCCATTGCACGTTCCCTTCCATTTCATTTCACAATTCATTCCATTCCAGTCCGTATTCCATTCCACATTCCATTCCGTTCCATTCCACATTCCACTACTTTCCATTCAACATTCCTTTCAATTCCATTCCATTCCAAATTCCATACCTTTCCATTCCACATTCCATTCCTTTCCATTCCACATTCCATTTCATTCCAATCCACATTCCTTTACTTTCCGTTCCATTCCATTACAGATTCCATTCAGCGTTCCATTCCTTTTCAATACACATTCCCTTCCATTACATCCCACATTCCATTCCACGTTCCTTTCCACGTTCCATTCCACGTTGCATTCCACGTTCCATTTCACCTTCCTTTCCATTCCGTTCCACATTCCATTCCACATTGAATTCCGTTCCATTCCACTCTCCATACAAAACAATTCCAATGCATTCCACATTCCATTACATTCGATTCCAATTTCCATTCCACATTACATTGCATTCCTGTTTCCATTCCATATTCCATTCCATTCCATCCCAGATTTCATTCCACATTCCATTCCATTCCTTTCCACTTTCCATTCAATTCCATTCCACTTTCCATTCCATATTCCATTGTATTCCATTCCACATTCCATTCCACCTTCCTTTCCAAATTCCATTTCACATTCCATTCAAGTCCATTCCACATTCCATTCCTTTCCATTATACATTCCATTCCACATTCCATTCCATTCAATTCCATACCATATTCCATTCCTCGTTCCATTCCATTCCATTCCACATTCCTTTCCAAATTCCATTCGACACTCCATTTCACATTCCATTCAATTCCATTCCGCACACCATTCCATTCCATTCCACATTCCATTCCATTCCATTCCACATTCCATTCCACATTCCTTTCCATTCCATTCCACATTCCATTCAACATTCCATTCCATTCCATTCCACATTCCATTCCATATTCCATTCCATGTTAAATTCCAATCCGTTCCATTCCATTCCACTTTCCATTTCATTGCGTTCCACATTTCATTCCACATTCCATTTCACATTCCTTTCCACATTCCATTTCACATTCCGTTCCATTCCATTACACATTCCATTCAACATTCCATATCACATTAAATTTCACATTCCTTTCCACATTCCTTTTCACATTTGACTCCATTCCATTCCATTCCACATTCCATTCCACTTTCCATTCCATTTCATTCCGCTTTCTACACCACGTTCCATTCCAATCCATTCCACATTCCATTCCATGTTCCATTCCAAATTCCATTCCACATTCCATTCCACGTTCCATTCTATGTTCCATGACACTTTGCATTCCATTCCATTCCACGTTCCATTCCATTCCTTTTCACGTTGCCTTTAAATCTATTCCACATTGCACTCCACATTCCCAATCAAATTCCATACCAAATTCCCTTTCACATTCCGTTTCACATTCTATTCCATTACATTCCATTACAATCCACATTGCAGTACATTCCAATGCGCATTCCATTCCTTTCCATTCCACGTTACATTCCATTCCACATTCCATTGAATTCCATTCCACATTCCATTCCATTACATTCCACATTACTTTCCACATTCCATTCCACATTGAATTCCATGATCCATTCTATTCCATTCCAAGTCTCACTCCATTCCATTCCACATTCCATTCTATTCAATTCCACATTCCATTCCACCCCATTCCTTTCCGAATTCCATTCCAGATTCCATTCCACCTTCGATTCCATTTCATTCCACATTCCATGACATTCCATTCTACATTCCATTACATTGCATTCCATTACATTGCATTCTGCATTCCTTTCCATTCCATTCCATTCCATTCCATTACAAATTCTATTCCATTCCATTCCACTCCATTTCAGTCAATTCCACATTCCATTCCATTCAATTCCACATTGCATTCCCTTCCATTCCATTCCATTCGGCATTCCATTCTATTCCATTCTGCATTCCATTCCTTTCCATTCCATTCCATTCCAAATTCCATTCCATTCCATTCGATTCCACAGTCTATTCCATCCCTTTCCACATTCCGTTCCATTCCATTCCACAATCCATTCCATTTCATTCCACATTCCCTTCCATTCCATTTAATTCAATTCTACGTTCCAGACCATTCCATTCCATTCCATATTCCATTCTATTCCACATAAAATTGCATTCCATTCCACATTCCATTCCAATCCACTCCACATTCCATTCCACGTTCCTTTCCACATTGCATTGCAATTTCCAAGGTCCATTCCACGTTCTATTAAATTCCATTCCATATTCCACATCATTACATTCCCTTCCATTCAACATTGCATTCCATTCTAAATTCCGTTTCACTCCATTCCATTGCATTCCAAATTCCATTCCTTTCCATTCCACATTCCATTCCACATTCCATTTAACGTTCTATTCCAAATCCCATTCCACATTGCATTCCAATTTCCATTCCATTCCATTCCACGTTCCATTCCATTCCATTCCACGTTCTATTCCACGTTCCATTCTGCATTGAATTCCAGTTTCCATTCCACGTTGCATTCCATTCCATTTCACATTCCATTCCATCTTCCATTCCATTCCATTCCAGATTCCATTCCACATTCCATTCCAAGTTCCATTCCACATTCCATTCCACATTCCATTCAACGTTCCATTCCACAATCCTTTCCACATTCCATTCCATTCCAGATTCCATTCCACATTCTATTCCACATTTCATTCCACATTCCATTCCATTCCATTCAACATTGCATTCTACATTCTATTCTACATTCCATTCCATTCCACATTCCATTCCACATTCCATTTCATTCAATTCCACATTCCATTCCACAATGCACTCCACATTCCATTCCATTCCAATTTCCATTCCACTTTCCATTCCACATACCATTTCATTCCATTCCACAATCTATTCCACATTGCACTCCACATTCCATTCCATTCCATTCCATTCCAATTTCCATTCCACTTTCCATTCCACATTGCATTTCATTCCATTTCACAATCCATTCCACATTGCACTCCATATTCCATTCCATTCCATTCCATTCCAATTTCCATTCCACTTTCCATTCCACATTCCATTCCAGATACCATTCCTTTCCATTCCACGTTCCATTCCTCGTTCCATTCCATTCCATTCCACTTTCGATTCCACATTCCATTCCACATTCATTTCCATTCCACATTCCATTCCAAATTCCATTGCATTCCTGTCCACTTTTCATTCCACTTGCCATTCCATTCCTTTCCACATTCCCCTCCATTCCAAACCACATTCCTTTCCACACTCCATTCAATTACGTTGCTCATTCCTTTCCACATTCCATTCCATTCCATTCCACATTTCATTCCACATTCCATTCCACTGTATTCCACATTCCTTTCCACGACCAATTCCACATTCCATTACACGTTCCTTTCCATTGTTTTCCACGATCAGTTCCACGTTCCTTTCCATTCCATTCCACTTTCCATTGCACAATGAATTGCACATTCCATTCCACATTCCATTCCACCTTCCATTCCATGTTCCATTCCATTCCATTCATGTTCAATTTCATTCAATTCCACATTCCATTCTGCATTCCATTTCACATTCCATTAAACATTCTATTTCACATTCCATTCCATTCCATTCCATTCCATTCCGCATTCCATTCCATTCCAATTCACTTTCCCTTCCATGTCATTCCCCATTCCATTCCACGTTCCATTCCACGTTCCATTCCACTTTCCATTCCACGTTCCTTTTCACTTTCCGTTCCATTCCATTAAACATTCCATTGCATTCCATTCCACTTTCCATTCCACATTCCGTTCCGTTCCCTTCCACAATCCATTTCATTCCTTTCCACGTTCCATTCTACGTTCCATTCCACGTTCTATTCTACCTTCCATTCCACATTCCATTCCATTCAATTCCTCGTTCCATGCAATACCATTCCATGTTCCATTTCATTCCATTCCACATTCCAATCCACATTCCATTTCACATTCCATTACACATTCTATATCACATGCCATTTCATTCCATTCTATTGCATTGCACATTCCATTCAATTCCATTCCACATTCCATTCCACATACCATTCAATTCCATACCACATTCCATTCCATTTCCTTCCACATTTCTTTCCATTCCATTCCATATTCCATTTCATTCCATTCCACATTCCATTCCATTCCATTCCATTCTATTCCATATTCCATTCCATTCCGTTCCACATTTCATTCCATTCCATTTCCCTTTCCATTCCACATTCATTTCCATAACATACCACATTCCATTCCACATTGCACTCCACGTTCCATTCCACACTCCATTATACGTTGGAATCCATTCCATTCCACTTTCCATTCCATGTTCTATTCCATTCCTTTCCACATTCGATTCCCCATTCAATTCCCTTCCATTCAACATTCCATTTGACATTCCATTCCATTCCACTCCACATTCCATTTCACATTCCATTCCATTCCATTCCATTCCACTTTCCATTCCACATTCCATTCCACGTTCCAATCCACATTCCATTGCATTCCTCTCCACGTTCCACTACCCTCCATTCCATGTTCCAATTCATTCCATTGCACATTCGTTTCCACATTTCATTCCACATTCCTTTTCACATTAGATTCCATTCCATTCTAATCCACATCACATTCAATTCCAATCCACATTCCATTCGATTCCATTTCACGTTCCGTTTCAATCCACATACCATTCCATTCCATTCCATATTCCATTCCGTTACGTTCCACATTCCATTCTATTCCATTCCACATTCCATTGCACATTCCATTCCACATTCCATTCCATTCCATTGTATTCCACATTCCATTCCATTCCATTTCACTTTCCATTCCATTCTATTCCACATTCCATTCTATATTCCATTTCAGAT
The DNA here is from genome assembly GCF_028885655.2 of Pongo abelii. Taxonomy (NCBI): domain Eukaryota; kingdom Metazoa; phylum Chordata; class Mammalia; order Primates; family Hominidae; genus Pongo; species Pongo abelii. The sequence continues at coordinate 9,461,494 of NC_072002.2, forward strand.
TCCATTCCACGTTCCATTCCTTTCCATTCTACATTCCATTCCATTCCATTCCACATTACATTCCATTCCATTCCACCTTCCATTCCACATTCTTTCCAAGTACCATTCCACGTTCCATTCCACGTTCTATTTCACATTCCATTCCACATTCTGTTCCATTCCATTCCACATTACATACCATTCCATTCCATAGTCCTTTCAACGTTCCATTCCATTCCATGATCCATTCCACCTTCCTTTCCACATTCCATTTCACATTCCAGTCAATTCCATTCCACTTTCCATTCCTTTCCATTTTACCTTGCATTTCACTTTCCATTTCATTTCATTCCATAGTCCATTCCTAATTGCATTCCATTAAATTCCACATTCCATTCCACCTTCCATTCCACATTCCATTTCTCATTCCATTCCATTACAATAAACATTCCATTCTATTCCATTCCACATTCCATTCCACATTCCAATCCATGTTAAATTCCATTCCATTCCATTCCATTCGACTTTCCATTTCATTCCAATCCACATTCCATTCCACATTCCATTTCACATTCCATTCCATTCCATTACATATTCCATTCAACATTCCATTCCACATTCCATTTCACATTCCTTTCCACCTTCCATTTCACTTTCGATTCCTTTCCATTCCATTCCAAATTCCATTCGACTTTACATTCCATTCCATTCCACATTAGAGAGGACATTCCATTCCATTTCATTCCACATTTGATTCCACGTTCCCATCTGTGTTCCATTACACGTTGTACTCCATTCCATTCCACATTCCCTTCCATTCCATTCCACATTGCATTTCATTTCATTCCACATTTCATTCCACATTACGTTTCACATTCCATTCCATATTCCATTTCACATTCCATTTCAAATTCCATTCCACTATATTCCACTACAATCCACATTCCATTACATTCCAATACACATTCCATTCCTTTCCATTCCACGTTACATTCCATTCCACATTCCATTCCATTTCATTCCACATTCCTTCCCATTACATTCCACATTCCTTTCCACATTCCATTCCTCATTCCTTTCTATTCCATTCCACATTCCACTCCATTCCATTCCACATCCCATTCTATTCAATTCCACATTCCATTCCATTCCATTAAAATCCGAATTCCATTCCAGATTCCATTCCACGTTCCATTCCATTTCATTCCACGTTCCAATGCAGTCTATTCCACATTCCACTCAATTCAATTCCACATTCCATTCCATTCTATTCCATTCCAATCCAAATTCCATTCCATTCGATTCCATTTCATTGCATTCCATTCCATTCCACATTCCATTCCATTTCATTCTACATTCCATTGCATTCCTTTCCACATTGCTTTCCCTTTTTTTTCCATTCCATTCTGTTCCATTCCGCACTCCGTTTCATTCCATTCCATTCCATTCTAAATTCCATTCCTTTCCATTCCATTACACGGTCCATTCCATTCCATTCCACATTAAATTCCTTTCCATTCCACAATCCATTCCATTTCATTCCAAATTCCATTCGACATTCCATTCCATTTCATTTAATTGTATTCAACTTTCCATATCATTCCATTACATTGCATATTCCATTCCTTTCCATTCCACATTCCATTCCTTTCCATTCCACATAACTTTCAAATCCACTGCACATTACATTCCACTTTCCTTTCCACATTCCATTGCACTTTCCATTCCACGTTCCATTCCATTCCATTCCACATTCCATACCATTCCATTCCATTCCATTCCACATTCCGTTCCATTCCATTCCACTACAAATTCCATTCCATTCCATTCCACATTCCATTCCTTATCGTTCCACATTCCATTCCACATTCCATTTAATGTTCCATTCCATATTCCGTTCCACTTTCCATTCCACGTTCCATTCCATTCCATTCCACGTTCAATTCCATTCCATTCCATGTTCCCTTCAACGTTCCATTTCGCATTAAATTCCAGTTTGCCTTCCACGTTCCATTTCATTCCATTCCACGTTCCTTTCCATCTTCCATTCCATTTAATTCTATTCCAGATTCCATTCCATTTTCCATTCCACGTTCCATTCCACATTCCATTCCACTTTCTTTTCCCCGTTCCATTCCACGTTCCATTCCACATTCCATTTCACATTCCATTCCATTCCATGCCACATACCATTCCACATTCCATTACTTTCCATTCAATGTTCCATTCCACATTCCATTCCCCATACCATTCCACATTACATTACTTTCCATTCAATGTTCCATTCCACATTCCATTCCCCATTCCATTCCATTCCACATTCCATTCGATTCCATTCTACATCCCATTCCACATTGCATTCCACATTCCATTCCTTTCCATTCCATTCCATTCCATTTTCCATTCCACTTTCCATTGCACATTCCCTTCCACATACCATTCAGTTCCATTACACATTACATTCCATGTTCCGTTCTATTCCACTACAATTTCGATTCCACATTCCACTAAACATTGCTTTCCATTCTACATTCCATTCCAAATCCATTGCATTCCTGTCCACATTCCATTGCACTTTCCATTTCATTCCATTCCACATTTCCCTCCATTCCAATCCACAGTCCATTTCCCATTCCATTCGATTCCATTAGTCAGTCTATTCCACATTCCATTCCATTCCATTACACATTCAATTCCACATTACACTCCATTGCTTTCAACATTAAATTCCACATTCCATTCCATTCAATTTCACTTTCCATTCCACAACCAATTCCACATTCCATTACTCTTTCCTTTCCTTTCCATTCCACGATACATTCCATGTTCCATTCCATTCCATGTTCCATTCTGCATTCCATTGCACATTGTATTCCATGTTCCTTTCCACCTTCCATTCCAGGTCTCATTTCATTCCATTCCTCATCTCATTTCATTGCATTCCACTTTCCATTCCTTTCTATTCTACGTTTGGTTTCATTCAATTTCACATTCCATTCTACATTCCATTTCACATTCCATTCCACATTCCATTTCACATTCCATTCAATTCCATTGCATTCCATTCCACATTCCATTGCATTCCACATTCCATTCCACGGTCCATTCCACTTTCCATCTCACTTTCCATTCCACGTTCCATTTCACTTTCCATTCCATTCCATCCCACATTCCTTTCCTCATTGAAATCCATTCCATTCCACGTTACAATTGATTTCATTCCACTTTTGTTTCCACATTCCATTACACATTCCATTTCACACTCCCTTCCATTCCATTTCATTTTATTACACATTGCATTCAATTCCAATCCACATTCCATTCCATTCCATGTTCCATTCCATTCCACATTCCATTACATTCCATTCCACATTCCAATCCATTCCATTCCACTTTTCATTCCACATTGCATTCCACATTCCATTCCACATTCCAGTACGTTTCATTCTGTACCACTTTCCGTTCCATTCCATTCCAATTTCCATTCCATTCTATTCCAAATTCCATTCCACATTCCTTTTCACTTTGCATTCCACGTTACATTCCATTCAATTCTACATTCCATTCCATTCAATTCCACATTCCATTCCATTCCATTGAATTCCTCATTCCATTCCATTGCATTCTGCATTCAATTCCATTGCATTTGATTCCATTCCACATTCCATTCCATTCCATTCCACGTTCCATTCCACATTCCATTCCACTTTCCATTCTGCTTTTCATTCCACGTTCCATTCCCTGTTCCATTCCACATTCCATTCCATTCCATTCCACATTGCATATCACCTTCTATTCTACATTCCATTTCACATTCTATTTAATTCCATTTCACATTCCGTTCCATTCCATTCCACATTCCATTCCACATTCAAATCCATTCCATTCCACATTCCATACAAACAAATTCCATTCAATTCCACATTCCATTCCATTCCATTCCACATTCCATTTCACATTCCAATCTATTCCATTCCACATTGCATTACACTTTGCATTACACATTCCTTTGCATTCCAATTTCCTTTCCCCATTCCATTCCATTCCGTCCCACATTGCATTCCACATTCCGTTCCTTTCCTTTCCACATTCTCTTCCATTCTATTCCACTTTCCTTTGCACATTCCATTGCATTCCATTCCACTTTCCATTCCACATTCCATTACATTCCAATCCACATTCCATTCCATTCCTTTCGACGTTCCATTCTGTGTTCCATTCCATGTTCCACTCCACAATCCATTCCATCCAGTTTCACGTTTCTTTCCATACCATTCCACGTTCCACTTCATTCCATTGAGCATTCCAATCCACATTCCATTACACATTCCATTCCCATTTCATTTCACATGCCATTTCATTCCATTGCACATTTCATTCAGTTCCATTCCACATTCCATTCCAAATACCATTCAATTCCATTCCACATTCCATTGCATTGCATTCCACATTCCATTCCATTCCAATCCAAATTCCATTCCATTCCATTCCGTTCCACATTACTTTACATTCCATTCCACTTTCCATTCCACATTCAATTCCATTCCATACCACATTCCCTTCCACATTGCACTCCACGTTCCATTCCACATTCCATTCCACGTTTCATTCCATTCCATTCCACGTTCCATTCCATTCCATACCACGTTCCATTCCATGTTCTATTCCATTCCATTCCACATTCGATTCCACATTCCATTCCCTTCGATTCAATGTTCCATTAGACATTCCATTTCATTCCACTCCACATTCCATTTCACATTCCATTCTATTCCTTTCCATTCCACATTCCATTCCACGTTCCATTCCACGTTCCAATCCACGTTGCCTTGCATTCCTTTCCACGTTCCACTACATTCCATTACACATTCCAATTCATTCCATTGCACATTCGTTTTCACATTCAATTACACATTCCATTTCACATTCCATTCCATTCCATTCTATTCCACATTGCATTCAATTCCAATCCACATTCCATTCCATTCCTATCCACGTTCCATTCCATTCCACATTCCATTCCACATTCCATTCCGTTCCATTCCACGTTCCATTCCACATTCCCTTCCACGATCCATTCCGCATTCCATTCCACGTTCCATTCCAAGTTCCATTCCACATTCCATTCCATTCCCTTCCACATTTCATACCATTCCATTCCATAGTCCATTCCACGTTCCATTCCATTCCTTTCCACGTTCAATTCCACCTTCCTTTCCACATTCCATTTCACATTCCTTTCAATTCCATTCCACATTCCATTCCTTTGCATTATACATTCCATTCCACATTCCATTCCATTCCATTCCATATTCAATTCTTCCTTCCATTCCATTCCATTCCACATTACATTCCACCTTCTATTCTGCATTCCTTTTCACATTCCATTCAATTCCATTCCACATTCCATTCCATTGCATTCCTCATTCCATTTCACGTTCCATTCCATATTCTATTCCATTCCATTCCACATTCCAATCCACATTCCATTCCATTCCATTCTACATTCCATTCGACATTCCATTAAATTCCACTCCCCATTCCATTTCACACTACTTTCCATTCTATTCCACATTCCATTCCACATTCCATTCCACGTTCCAATCCACGTTCCATTGCATTCCATTCCACATTCCACTACACTCCATTCCACGTTTCAATTGATTCCATTCCACATTCGTTTCCACATTCCATTACACATTCCATTTCAGACTCCATTCCATTCCATTCCATTCTATTCCACATTGCATTCAATTCCCATCCACATTTCATTCCATTCCATTCCACGTTCTATTACGTTACACATTCCATTACATTTCATTCCACATTTCAATCCATTCGATTCCACTTTCCATTCCACATTCCATTCCACATTCCATTCCATTTCATTCTGTACCGCTTTCCTTTCCATTCCATTCCAATTTCCATTCCATTCTATTCCAAATTCCATTCCACATTCCTTTTCACTTTGCATTACACGTTCCTTTCCATTCAATTCTAAATTACATTCCATTTAATTCCACATTCCATTCCAGTCCATTCAATTCCTCATTCCATTCCATTTCATTCTGCATTCCATTCCATTGCATTTGATTCCATTCCACATTCCATTCCATACCATTCCACGTTCCATTCCACATTCCATTCCCCTTTCCATTCCGCATTCCATTCCATGTTCCACTCCACGTTCCATTCCACATTCCATTCGATTCCATTGCACATTCCATACCCCCTTCTATTCTACATTCCATTTCACATTCCATTCAATTCTATTTCACATTCCTTTCCATTCCATTCCACCTTCCATTCCACATTGAATTCCCTTCCATTCCACATTCCATTCAACATTCCATTCCATTCCATTCCACATTACATTCCACATTAAATTTCACATTACTTTCCACATTCCTTTCCATTCCATTCCACCTTTCATTCCACGTTAAATTTCACATTCTTTTCCACATTCCTTTTGACATTCGATTCCATTCCATTCCATTCCACATTCCATTCCACATTCCATTCCATCTTCCCTTCCACATTAAATTCCACGTTCCATTCTATGTTCCATTACACGTTGCATTCCATTCAATTCCACGTTCCATTAAATTACATTCCACGTTGCACTTCTTTCCATTCCACATTGCATTGCACATTCCGTTTCACATTCCTTTCCAAATTACATTTCACATTCCCTTACACATTCCATTCCGTTCCATTGCATTACAATCCACATTCCTTACATTCCAATCCACATTCTATTCCTTTCCATTAAACGTTACATTCCATTCCACATTCCATTCCATTCCATTTCGCGTTCCATTCCATTCCATTCCACATTCCATTCCACCTTCCCATCCATTCCATTCCACATTCCATTAGATTCCATTGCACATTCCATTCCACATTACATTCGACTTTCCAATGCTTTCCATTCGACGTTCCATTCCACATTCCATAACATTCCATTCCACATTCCTTTCCATTCCACTGCATATTCCAAACCATTCCATTCCATTCCATTCCATATTCCGTTCCATTCCAATGCATATTCCAAACCATTCCATTCCATTCCATTCTGCATTTCATTCCATTCCATACCACATTCTATTCCACATTCCATTCCATTCCATTCCACATCCCATTGCACTTTCCTTTCCATTCAATTCCACGTTCCATTCCATATTACATTCCACATTCTATTCTACGTTCCATTCTACATTCCATAACATTCCATTCCACATCCCATTCCATTCCATTCAACATTCCATACAATTCCATTCCATTCCATTGCGCATTCCAATCCATTCCATCCCACATTTTATTCCAGATTTCATTTCATTCCATTATACATTCCATTCCACAGTTCATTCTATTCCTTTCCACATTCCATTCCATTCCATTCCCCATTCCATTCCCCATTCCATTCCAAGCTGCATTCCACATTCCATTCCACGTTCCATTCCACGTTGCATTCCATGTTCCATTCTACGTTACTGTCCATTCCATTCCACGTTCCATTGCACAATCCATTCCATTCCTTTCCATTTTCTATTCCACATTCCATTCCACTTTCCATTCCACATTACAATCCTTTCCAATCCACATTCCATTCCATTCCAGATTTAATTCGACATTCCATTATATTCCATTCCACATTCCATTCCACTTTCCATTCCATTCCATTCCACATTGCATTCCACGTTACCTGGCATTACATTCCACATTCCATTCCACATTCCATTCCAATACATTCCTCTTTCCATTACACGTTCCATTCCACTGTACATTTCACTTTCCATTCCACGATCCTTTCCCTTCCATTACTTTCCATTCCACGTTCCATTCCACAGTCCATTTCACTTTCCATTCCACGATCCTTTCCCTTCCATTCCTTTCCATTCCACGTTCCATTCCACATTTCATTGCTCATTCCATTGCACGTTCCATTCCATATTCCATTCCACTTTCCATTCCATCCCATTCCACATTCCATTCCATTCCATTCTACGTACCATTCCACATTCCATTCCACATTGCATTCCACAATCCATTCCGTTCCATTCCATTCCATTCCACATTAAATTCCACATTACTTTCCACATTCGATTCCACAGTCCATTCCGTTCCATTACACATTCCATTCTATTCCATTCCCTTCCGTTCCACATTCCATTACATTCCATTCCACATTCAATTCCATTCCATTCCATTCTACATTTCATTCCATTCCGTTAAATTCCACATTCCATCAGTTACATTCCACTTTTCATTCCATTCCATATTCCATTCCATTCAATTCCATTCCATTCCACATTCCATACCATTTCATTCTATTCCGCATTCCATTCCTTTCCATTCCACATTCCATACCATTCCATTCCATTCCACATTGAATTCCATTCCATTATACTTTCTATTCCATTCCATTACACATTCCATGCCATGCCATTCGACTTTCCATTCCATTCCATTGCATTCCACATTCCATTTCACATACCCTTCCACATTGCATTCCATTCCATTCCACATTCCTTTCCACATTTCATTCCACCTTCCATTCCATTCCATTCCACATTCCATTCCATTGCACATTCCATTCCATTCCACATTACATTTCACATACCCTTCCACATTGCATTCCATTCCATTCCACATTCCTTTCCACATTTCATTCCACCTTCCATTCCATTCCATTCCACATTCCATTGCATTGCACATTCCATTCCATTCCACATTACATTCCACTTTCTATTCCTCGTTCTATTCCACATTCCATTCCACGTTTGATTCCAATCCATTCCATGTTGCATTCCACGTTCCAAACCACGTTCCTTTCCATTTCATTCCACTTTCCGTTCCACTGTCGATTCCATTTCATTCCACATTCCATTCCATTGCACATTCCATTCCATTCCACATTACATTCCACTTTCTATTCCTCTTTCTATTCCACATTCCATTCCACGTTTTATTCCAATCCATTCCATGTTCCATTCCACATTCCAAACCACGTTCCTTTCCATTTCATTACACTTTCCATTCCACTGTCAATTCCATTTCATTCCACTTTCCATTCCATATTCCTTTCCATTCCAATCGACGTACCTCTCCACATTCAATTCCATATTCCATTCCACATTGCATTCCATTTCATTAAACATTCCATTACACATTCCACTCCACATTCCGTTCCATTCCACTCCATTCCTTTCCACTTTCCATTCCACATTCCACTGCACATCCCATTCTACGTTCCATTCCATATTTGATTTCACGTTCCATTCTACTTTCCATTCCATGTTCCACTACACATTCCACTCCATTCCATTCCACGTTCCATTCCATTCATTTCCACATTCTATTCCACGTTGCATTGCCTTACATTCCACATTCCATTCCACATTCCATTCCACAATCAATACTCATTTCATTGCATTTCATTGTACATTCCATTGCACATTCCATTGCATTCCAATTCACATTCCATTCCACATTCCATTCCATTCCATTTCATTCCACATTCCATTCCACATTCCTTTCCACAGTCCATTACACATTCCATTCCGCATTACATTCCACATTCCATTCTCATTCCATTGCGTTTCATTCCACATTCCATTCCACGTACCATTGCATTCCAATTCACATGCCAATATACTTTACATTCCATTCCATTCCAGATTCCATTTAACATTCCATTCCACATTCCATTCCGCAGTCCATACCAATCCATTCCACATTCCATTCCATTCCAAACCACATTCCATTACATGTTTCATTTCATTCTTTTCCACATTCCATTCCAAATTCCATTCCACATTCCATTCCATTCCATACCACATTCCATTCTTTCCATTCCATTACATTCCATTCCACGCTCCATTCCACTTTCCGTTAAATTCTATTCCACATTACATTCCTTTGCATTCCACATTCCATTCCATGCCTTACCACATTCCATTCCGTTCAATTCCATTCCTCTTTCCATTAAATTCTAATCCACATTCCATTCCATTCCATTCCACATTCCATTCCATTCAAATCCACGTTTCATTCCACATTTTATTTCATTACATTCCACATTCCATTCCACTTTCCATTCCTTTCAATTCCGCATTCCATTCCATTTCTTTCCATTCCATTCCACATTTCATTTCATTCCATTCCATTTCATTCCTTTCCACGTTCCATTCCAAATCCCATTCCATTCAATTCCATGTTCCATTGCACACTCAATTCCACATTCCCTTCCACATTCCATTCCGTTCCATTCCACATTCCATTCCACATTCCATCCCATGCTCAATTCCACATTCCATTCCACGTTCCTGTCCACGTTACATTCCATGTTCCTTTCCATTCCATTTCATGTTCCATTCCACATTCCATTGCATTCCATTCCATTCCAAGTTCCATTCCTCATTCCATTCCACGTTCCATTCCATTGAATTCCACTTTCAATTCCACATCGCATTCCACGTTCCATTCCATTCCATTCCACTTTCCATTCCTCATTCCATTTCACATTCCATTCCACATTCCATTTCGCATTCCATTCCATTCCATTCCATTCCATTCCACATTCCTTTCCTTTCCAATCCATATTCCATTCCATTCTATTCCATGTTGCATTCCATTCCACATTTCGTCGCATTCCACATGCTGTTCCATTCCATTCCGCATTCCATTCGGAGTTCCATTGCATTCCATTCCTTGTTCCATTCTATTCCATTCCAAGTTGCATTCCCCTTTCCATTCCACATTCAATTCCACATTCCATTCCATTCCGTTCCACCTGCCGTTCTACATTCCATTCCACATTCCATTCCAATACATTCCACAATTCATTCCACATTCCATTTCATTGCATTATACATACAATTCCACATTCCATTCCATTCCATGCCACATTCCATTCCATTTTCCATTCCATTCCATACCACATTCCAATTCCAAACCATTCCACATTCAATTCCGCATTCCATTCCACATTCCATTCCATTCCATTCCACATTCCATTCCAAATTCCATTCCACATTCCAATCCACATTCCATTACGTTCCATTCCAACTTCCCTTCCACATTCCATTCCACATTCTATTCCATTCCATTCCACTTTCAATTCCACATTTCATTCCACAGCCCTTTGCACATTTCATTCCATTCCATTCCATATTCCATCCCAAATTCCATTCCATTCCATTTTACATACCATTCCTTTCCATTCCATATTGCATTTCATATTTCATTCCATTCCATTCCACATTCCATTCTACTTTCCATTCCACTTTGCATTAAATTCCATTGTATTACGTTCCACTTTCCATTTTATTCCATTCCACATTCCTTTCCACGTTCGATTTCACATTCCATTGCATATTACATTTCACGCTCCATTCCATTCCATTTCACGTTCTATTCCACATTCCATTCCACATTCAATTCCACGTTCCATTCTACTTTCCATTCCACTTTCATTTCCACGTTCCATTCCACGTTCCATTCCATTCTATTCCACGTTGCATTCCACATTCCACTGCATTTGATTCTACATTCCATTCAACATTCCATTCCACATTCCATTCCTCTTTCCATTCCATTCCATTACATCTTCCATTCCACATTCCATTCCACATTCCTTTCCAATCCATTCCACATTCCATTCCAGATTCCATTCCATTCCATTATACATACAATTCCACCTTCCATTCCCTTCCATATCACATTCAATTCCACATTCCATTCCATTCCATACCACATCCCATTTCCATTCAATTCCACGTTCAATTCCACGTTCCATTCCACATTCCATTCAATTCCATTCCACATTCCATTCCAAATTCCATTCCACATTCCATTCCACAATCCATTCCGTTCTATTCCACATTCCGTTCCACGTTCCATTCCACATTCCATTCCATTCCTTTCCAGTTTCCATTTCACATTTCATTTCACATCCCTTGCATATTCCATTCCATTCCATTCCACATTCCATTCCACAATCCATTCCATTCCATTTTACATACCATTCTTTTCCATTCCACTTTCCATTCCATATTTCATTCCGTTCCATTCCGCATTCCATTCCACGTTCCATTCCACTTTCCATTAAATTCCATTGAATTACATTCCACTTTCCATTTTATTCCATTCTACATTCCTTTCCACGTTCGATTTCACATTCCATTGCACATTACATTTCACGTTCCATTCCATTCCATTCCACATTCCATTCTTCATTCCATTCCACATTCCGTTTCTTTCCATTCCACATTCCAATCCACTTTCCATTCCGTTCCATTCCACTTTCCATTCCATGTTCCATTCCACATTCCATTCCACATTCCATTTCACATTCCATTCCACATTCCACTCCATTGTCTTCCACATTCCATTCCACATTCCCTTGCATTCCATTCCACATTAATTTCCACATTCCATTCCACGTTCCATTCCATGTTCCATTTGATAACATTGAACGTTTCATTCCATTCAATTCCACGTTCCATTTCATTGTATTCAACGTTCCATTCCACATTCCATTCAACATTCCACTTCGCATTTCATTTCACAATCCATTGCATTCCATTCCATTCCATTCCACATTCCATTCCATTCCATTCCACTTTCCACACCATTCCACAGTCCATTCCATTCCATTCCACATTCCATTAAACATTCCGTTCCTTACCATTCCACATTCCATTCTATTCCATTCCATTCCATACCATTCCACACTCCATTCCACGTTCTTTTCCATTCTATTCCACATTGCATTGCACGTTCCATTTCATATTCCATTCCACGTTCCATTCCGCTTTCTAATTGACTTTCCATTTCTTTCCTTTCCACCTTCCTCTCCTTTGCATTCCACGTTCCATTTCATTCCATTCCACTTTCCATTCCTCATTCCATTTCACATTCCATTTCACATTCCATTTCGCATTCCATTCCATTCCATTCCATTCCACATTCCATTCCATTCCAATCCATATTCCATTCCATTCCATTCCATGTTGCATTCCATTCCACATTTCATCGCATTCCGCATACTGTTCCATTCCATTCCACATTCCATTCCATTCCATTTCACATTCCATTCCACATTCCATTCCACATTCCATTCTATATTCCATTCCATATTCCATTCCACGTTCCATTCCATTCCATTCCTTTCCAAATTCCATTTCATTCCTTTCCGCATTCCACATTCTATTCCATTCCATTGCATTGCACAATCCATTGCATTCCCTTCCATATTCCATTCCATTCCATTATGCATTCCATTACATTGCATTCCAAATTCCATATCCTTCCTTTCCATTCCACATTCCATTCAACGTTTCATTCCCTTCCATTCCATCTTCCATTTAATTCCATTCCACGTTCCATTCCATGTTCGATTCCAGTTCATTCCAAATTCCATTCCACATTTCATTCCATTGCATTCCACTTTCAATTCCAAGTTCCATTCCATGATGCATTCCACGTTCAATTCCATTCCATTCCACGTTCAATTTCATCTTCGATTCCACGTTCCATTCCACGATCCACTTCACTTTCCACTCCATTCCATTCCACGTTCCGTTCCATTCCATTCCACATTCCATTTCACATTCCATTTCACATCCCATTTCACATCCCATTTCACATTCCATTCCATTCCATTCCACATTGCATTACATTCCATTGCACATTCCATTCTACATTCCACTGAATTCCTTTCTTCGTTCCATTCCACATTCCATTCCATATTCCATTCCATTCCACTCCACATTCCATTCCATTCCACATTCCAATCCATTCCACATTCCATTCCATTCCATTACATTAAACATTCCATTTCATTTATACCACATTGCATTCCATTACCTTCCACATTGGATTCCATTCCATTCTATTCCACATTCAATTCCGTTCCATTCCACATTCCATTAGAATGCATTACATTCCATTCCATATTACATTCCATTCCATTCCACATTCCATTGCATTCCATTCCACGTTCCATTTCACATTCCATTCCATTCCATTCCATTCCTTTCCACGTTCCCTGATACTTTCCATTCCACATTTCATTCCATTCCTCGTTCCATTCCATTCCATTCCGTGTTCCATTCCAATCCATTCCACGTTCCATTCCATTCCATTCGAAGTTCTATTCCTTTTGACATTCCATTCCAAACCATTCCGTTCCACATTCCATTCCATTCCATTATACGTTGCATTCCATTCCATTCCAAGTTCCACTAAATTCCATTCCAATCCATTCCACATTCCATTCCATTCCATTTCATTCCACTGTCCATTCCATTCCACTGTCCATTCCTGTCCATTCCATTCCAGATTGCATTCCATTCCGCAACCCATTCCATTCCACATTCCTTTCCATTCCACCTTCCATTCAGTTCCACGTTTCATTCCATTCAATTCCACATTACATTCCACGTTCGATTCCATCCCACATTCTATTCCATTGCACATTCCTTTCCATTCCATCCCATTTAACATTCCATTCCATTCCACATTCCCTTCCTCATTCCATTCTATTCCTTACCACATTCCATTTCATTCCGTTCTACGTTCCATTCCATTCCATTCCACATTCCATTCCACATTCCATTCCATATTGCATTAAACTTTCTAGTCCATGTTCCATTCCAGTATCCATTACGCATTCCATTCCATTCCATTTCACATTTCTTTACACATTCCACTCCATTCAATTCCACATACCATTCCACATTCCACTCAATTCTATTCCACACACCATTTCACATTCCATTCCATTCCAGTCCACATTCCATTCCATTCCATTCCATTTCATTCCATTTCAATAAATTCCATTCCACATTCCATTCCATTTCACATTCCATTACTCATTCCATTCCACATTCCATTCCATTGCTGTCCACATTGCATTCCATTCTACCTTCCCTTCGTCATTCCATTCCATTCCATTCTACATTCCATTCCATTCCACATTCCATTCCATTCCTGTCCAGATTGCATTCCATTCTACATTCCCTTCCTCATTCCATTCCATTCCCTTCCTCATTCCATTCCATTCCATTCCACATTCCATTCCATTCTGCATTCCATTCATTCGTTTCCATTCCACATTCCATTCCATTCAGCCTTCCGTCCTTCATTCCATTCCATTTCTTTCCACATTCCATTCCACATTCCATTCCATATTGCATTCCACGGTCTAGTCCACGATCCATTCCACTTTCTATTACACATTCCATTCCATTTCATTTCACATTTCATTGCACATTCCACTCCATTCAATTCCACATTTCATTCCACATTCCATTCTATTCTATTCCACATTCCATTCCATTCCATTCCACATTCCAGTCCTCATTCCATTGCATTCCATTCCACATTCCATTCCATTACATTCTACTTTGCATTCCAAATTCCATTCCATTCCATTCCAGATTGCATTCAGCATTGCTTTCCACATTCCTTTACATTCAATTCCAGATTAAATTCCCCATTGTATTCCATTCAGTTCCACATTCCATTCCCCATTCCATTTGACATTCCACTCCACATTCCATTCCATTCCATTCCACATTCCATTCCACAATCCATTCCACATTTCATTCCATTCTATTCCACATTCTCTTCCCCATTCCATTTCACATTCTATTCCCCATTCCGTTGTAGTACTTTCCACATTCCACTCCACAATCCATTCCACAATCCATTACATTACATTCCACGTTCCTTTCCACATTCCATTCCCCATTCCATTCTTTTCCACATTCCATTCCACATTCCATTCCACATTCCCATCTACTTTCCATTCCATTCCATTCCACATTCCATTCCATTCCATTCCACGTTGCATTCCGTGTTCCATTCCCCTTTCCATCACACGTTTCATTCCATTCCTTTCCACTTCCCATTGTACGTTCCATTCCACTGAATTCCACCTTCCATTGAATTCCATTCCACGTTCCATTTCACATTCCATTAAACATTCCATTCCATATTCCATTCCATTCCGTTCCACATTCCATTCCTCATTCCATTTCACTCCGTTTCACATTCCATTCCATTCCATTCCACATTCCATTCCACATTCCATTCCATTCCATTACACATTCCATTCCAAAATCCATTCCAAATTCCTTTCCATTAAATTCCACATTCCTTTCCATTCCTTTCCACGTTCCATTCCACGTTCCATTCCACATTCCATTCCTCATTCCATTCTGTTCTATTCCACTTTCCATTCCTCACTCGATTCCGCTCTGTTCCCCATTCCATTCCACATCCCATTCCACATTCCATACATTCCATTCCTCATTCCATTCCACGGTGCTTTGTCTTCCTTTCCCCATTCTACTCCACATTCCATTCCATTCCGTTCCACATTCCTTCCACATTGCATTCCACTTTCCATTCCAAGTTCCTTTGCACGTTCCGTTCTTCATTCCATTCCACATGCCATTACATATTCCATTGCATTCAGTTCCACATTCCATACCATTCCATTACATAATATTCCACTTTCCATTCAATTCCATTCCACATTCCATTCCAAATTGCATTCCATTGTATTCCACAATCCATTCTATACCATTCCACATTCCATTCCATTCTATTCCACATGCCATTCCTTTCCATTCCACATTTCATTCCACTTTCCATTCCACTTTCCATTCCTCATTCCATTCCACCTTCCATTCCATTCCCTTTCAAGTTTCATTCCAATTTCCATTCTGTTGCATTCCACATTCCATTCCACATTCCATTCTACATCACTTTCCATGTTACATTCCACGTTGCATTGCATTTTCCATTCCACGTTCCATTCCACTTTCCATTCCACTTTCATTCCAAATTCCACTGCATTCCGTTCCACATTCCATTCCACATTTCATTCCATATTCCGTTCCACATTCCATTACACATTCCATTCCATTCCATTCCACATTCCATTCCACTTTCCATTCCATTCCATTATACCTACCATTCCACATTCCATTGCATTCCATACCACATTCCCTTCCACATTCCATTCCATTCCATTCCACTTTCCATTCCATTCGATTCCACAATCCATTCCACATTCCGTTCCATTACATTTCACGTTTCATTCCAAATTCCATTCCACATTCCATTCCACATTCCATTCCATTCCATTTCACATTCCGTTGCACATTACATTCCACATTCCATTCCATTCAATTCCAGATTCCACTCCACATTCCTTTGCACATTCCATTCCATTCCATTCCACTCCACATTCCATTCCATTCCATTTTACATAGCATTCAATTCCATTCCACATTCCATTTCACATTCCATTCCTGTCCTTTGCACATTCCTTTCCACGTTCCATTCCACGTTCCATTAAATTCCATTGCATTAAATTCCACTTTCCATTTCATTCCATTCCACATTCCTTTCCACATTACATTTCACATTCCATTGCACATTCCATTTATCGTTCCATTCCATTGCATTCCACATTCCTTTCTTCATTCCATTCCACATTCTATTCCATTCCTTTCCACGTTCCATTCCACATTGCATTCTGCATTCCATTCCACATTCCATTCCATTCCTTTCCACATTCCATTCCACATTCCATTCCACTTTCCATTTGACGTTCCAATCCATTCCATTGCACGTTCCACTCCTTAGATTTCCACATTCCATTTCATTCCATTCCACATTCCATTCCACATTCCATTTCACATTCCATTCCACATTACATTTCGCATTCCATTCCATTCCATTCCATTCCTCATTCCATTCCATTCCAATCCATATTCTATTAAATTCCATTCTGCGTTGCATTCCATTCCACATTCTATTGAATACCACATCCCTTTGCATTCCACATCCGATTCCATTCCATTCCACATTCGATTCCATTCCATTCCACTTTCCATTCCACATTCCATTCCATTCCATTCTATTCCACATTGTATTCCACATTCCAATCCACATTGCATTCCACATTAATTTCCACGTTCTGTTCCCTTCCATTCCATTTCACATTCCATTCCATTCCATTCCACATTCCACATTCCATTCCATTCCACTATCCATTCCATTACATTCCACTTTCCATTCCATTATATTGCACATTCCTTTCCATTCCATTCCACATTCCATTCCACATTCCATTCCACCTTCCATTCCATTCCATTCCATATTCCATACTATTCCATTCTGTTAAGCATTCCATTGCTTTCCATTCCACACTCCATTCCATTCCTTTCCACATTCCATTCCATTCCATTGCACATTCCATTCCACATTGAATTGCATACCACATGACATTCCATTCCACATTCCATTCCACGTTCCATTGCACGTTCCATTCGACGTTACATTCCAATTTCCATTCCACGTTCCTTTCCACATTACATTACACATTCCATTGCATTCCATTCCACATTCCATTCCTTTCCATTCCACATTCTATTCCACATTGCACTCCACATTCCATTTTACATTCCATTCTACCTTTTCTTTCCCTTCCATCCCACCTTCCGTTCCATTCCATTCCACGGTCAATTCCATGTTCCATTCCATTCCATTCCAAGTTCCATTCCACACTCTATTTCATTCCATTCCACATTCAATTCCACCTTCCATTCCACATTGCATTCCAAGTTCCATTCCACCTTCCATTCCATTCCATTCCACGTCACATTCCATGTTCCCTTCAACGTTCCATTAGACGATCCACTCCGTGTTCCATTCCTTTCCATTCCACATTCCATTAAAGGTTCCATTTCCCATTGCATTCCACGTTCCATTTGACATTCCATTCCATTCCATTCCACTTTCCTTTCCATTCCATTCCACCTTCCATTCTACATTTCACTACATTCCTTTCCTCGTTCCATTCCACAATCCATTCCACATAACATTCCATTCCATTCCACATTCCATTCCACAATCCACTCCATTCCATTCCACATTCCATTCCATTCCATATTCCATTCCATTCCATTCCACATTCCTTCCCATTCCATTGCATTCCATTCAACATTCCATACCAATCCCTTCCAATCCACATTCCATTGCTTTCCATTCCACATTCCATTGAATTATATTCCACATTCCATTCCATTCTATTACACAATCTATTCCACATCCATTCCCTTCCATTCCAGATTCCATTCCATTCCCTTCCACTTTCCATTCCACGTTCCATTCCACTTTCCATTCCATGTTCCATTCCATTCCATTCCTCCTTCCATTCCAAACTGCATTTCATTCCATTCCACATTCCATACTATGGCTTTCCATTCCATTCCGTCTTCCTTTCCGTTCCATTCCAGATTGTATTCCACATTCCATTCCATTTGATTCCACATTCCGTTCCATTCCACATTCCATTCCATTCCATTCCACTTTCCATTACTTTCAATTCCACATTACATTCTACATTCCATTAAACTTTCCTTTCCACATTCCATTCCACTTTCCACTCCACGTTTCTTTCCATTGCATTCCACGTTCAATTCCACATTCCTATCCACATTCCTTTCCACAGTCCATTCCATTGCATTCCATTTTCCTTTCCAGATTCCTGTGCACATTCCATTCCATTACATTCCACACTCCATGCCACATTTCATTCCATTCCATTCCACATTCAATTTCATTCCATTCCACTTTCCATTCCATTCATTTCCACATTCCATTCCATTCCATTCCATATTCCATTCCTTTCCATTACACATTCCATTCGACATTCCATTCCACTTTCTATACCACATTCCCTTCCACATTACAAATCATGTTCCATTGAATTCCATTCCACTTTCCATTCCACGATCCATTCCACGTTCCGCTCCACGTTCCATTCCATTCCATGTTCCATTCCACGTTACATTCCATTCCGTTCCACGTTAAATTCCACATTCCATTACACATTCCACTGCATGTTCCATTCCACGTTCCATTCCAGGTTCCATTATAGGTTCCATTCCATTACATTCCACGTTCCATTCCAGGTTCCATTAGACGTACCATTCCACATTCCATTTCTCATTCCGTTCCAACCTCCTTTCCATTATATTCCATTCCATTCCACATTCCATTGAATTCCGTTCCACTTTCCATTCCATTCAATTCCACTTTCCATTTGACTTTCCATTCCATTCAATTCCACATTGCATTCCATTCCATTGCATTGCCTTCCATTACACATTCCACTCCATATTCCATTCCCTTCCATTCCACATTCCATTCCATTCCATTCCACATTCCATTCCACGTTCCATTCCACTTTCCATTCCACATTGCATTTCACGTTCCATTGCACATTCCCTTCCACGTTAAATTCCACATTCGATTCCACGTTCCATTGCAGATTCCATTCCACTTTCCATTGCATTCCATTCCATTCCATTCCACATTCCTTTCCAGATTCCATTCCCTTCCATTCCACTTTCCATTGCATTCCATTCCACATTCCATTCCACGTTCCATTCCATGTTCCCTTCCGCGTTCCATTCCATTCCATTCCAATCCATTCCATTCTGAATTCCTTTCCATTCCATTCCAAATTATATTTCACATTCCATTCCATTCCATTCAACATTCCATTCCGTTCCTTTCCACGTTCCTTTCTACCTTCCATTCTGCGTTCAATTCCATGATCCATTCCATGTTCCATGCATTCCATTCCATGTTCCATTTCATTCCATTCCATTCCACTTTCCATTCCACATTCCATCTCACATTCCATTCCAATTCCACTCCATTCCATTCCATTCCATTCCTCATTCCATTCGATTCCATTCCGCTTTGCATTCCATTCCATACAATTCAACATTCCATTCCATTCCATTCCATTGCATTCCACTTTCTATTCAATACAATTCCACATTCCTTTCCATTCCATTCCATTCCACTTTCGTTTCTATTCCCTTGAACATTCATTTGCATTCCATTCCACATTCCATTCCACATTCCATACCATTCCATTCCATTCCACATTCCATTACACATTTCATTACATATTCCCTTCCATTACATTCCACATTCCATTACATTCCACTCAATTCCATTCCATTCCACTCCATTCCTTTCCACATTCCATTCCCTTCCATTCCACATTTCATTCCATTCCATTCCATATTCCATTCCACGTTCCATCCACGTTCCATTCCACGTTCCATTCCATTCCATTCCATTCCATTCCATTTCATTCTGGGTTCCTTTTCATTCCATTCCAAATTATATTTGACATTCCTTTCCATTCCATTCCACATTCCATTCCTTTCCATTCCATTCCACATTCCATTCCACATTCAACTCGATTGCATTCCACATTCCATTCCACATTCCATTTCACATTGCATTCCTTTCCATTCCACATTTTTCCACGTTCTTTTCCGCATTGCATTCCACGTTCCATTCCAAGTTCCTTTCCACATTCCATTCCACGTTATATTCCAAGTTACCTTCCACATTGCATTTCATCAAGTTCCATTCCACATTCCATGCAATTCCATTCCACTTTCCATGGCACATTTCACTCCACGTTCCATTACACAATCTATTCCACGTTCCATTGCACATTCCATTCCACTTTCCATTACACATTCCATTCCACGTAGCATTCCACGTTCCATTCCACGTTCCATTCCACATTCCATTCAACATTCCGTTTCACGTTCCATTGCACATTCCATTCCACGTTGCATTTCACATTCCATTCCACGTTCCATTCCATGTTGCATTCCACATTCCATTGCACATTCCATTCCATGTTCCATTCCACATTCGATTCCACGTTCCATTGCACATTCCATTGCACTTTCCATTACACATTCCATTTCAAGTAGCATTCCATGTTCCATTCCACGTTCCATTCCACTTTCCATTCCACGTTCCATTCCACATTACATTCCAAATTCCATTCCACATTACATTACATTCCATTCCATATTCCATTCCATTTCATTCTACATTCCATTCCGCATTGCATTCCACATTGCATTCCCCATTCCCTTTCTCACTCCATTCCATTACATTCCACATCCCATTCCACATTCCATTCCATTCCATTACACATCCCATACCACATTCCCTTCCACATTCTGTACCAGATTCCATTCCTTTGCATTCCACATTCCATTCCATTACATTACACATTCCATTCCACATTCCATTCCACGTACCATTGCATTCCATTCCACGTTCCATTCTACTTTCCATTTCACATTCCTTTACATTCCATTCCACTTTCCATTCTGCATTCCATTAGAGATTCCATTCTGCGTTCCATTCCACGTTCCATTCCATTCCGTTCCACATTCCATTCCATTCCATTCACCTTTCCATTCCATTCCATTCCACATTCCATTCCACATTCTATTCCACGTTCCATTCCGCGTTCCAATCCTTGTTCCATTCCACGATCCATTCCATTCCATTCCACGTACCATGCCATTCCATTCCACGTTCTATTTCATTCCATTCCACTTTCCTTTCGACATTCCATTTCTCATTGTTTCCAATTCCATTCCACTCCATTCCATACCGTTCCATTCCGCTTTCCATTTCACTCAATTCCACATTCCATTCTATTCCATTCCATTCCATTCTATTCCATTCCATTCCACTTTCCATTCGATACCACTCCGCATTTCATTCTATTCCATTCCATTCCATTCCACTTTCGTTTCCATTCCCTTGCGCATTCCATTCAATACAATTACACATTCCTTTCCACATTCCATTCCCTTCCATTCCACATTCCATTGCATTGCATTCCACATTCCATTCCACGTTCCATTCCATGTTCCATTCCACTTTCCATTCCATTTCATTCCACGTTCCATTCCATTTCATTCCTTTCCATTACATTCCATTCTGTTCGATTTGATTCTGAATTCCTTTCCATTCCATTCCAAATTATATTAGACATTCAATTCCATTCCATTCAACATTCCATTCCATTCCATTCCACGTTCCTTTCTACATTCCATTCTGCGTTCATTTCCACGTTCCATTCCACGTTCCATGCCATTCCATTACACGTTCCATTTCTTTCCATTCCATTCCAATTTCCATTCCATGTTCCAATCCACATTCCATTCCAATTCCATTCCATTCCATTCCAAACCATTCCACATTCCATTCCATTCCATTCTGCTTTGCATTCCATTCCATTCAATTCCACGTTCCATTCCATTCCATGACATTCCATTCCACTTTCCATTCGATACCCTTCCACATTCCATTCCATTCCATTCCATTCCACTTTCATTTCCTTTCCCTTGCACATTCCATAGCATTCCATTACAAATTCCATTCCACATTCCACAGCATTCCATTCCATTCCACATTCCATTCCTCATTCCATACCACATTCCATTCCATTCCATTTCACATTCCATTCCACGTTCCATTCCACATTCCATTCCACGTTCAATTCCACATTCCTTTCCACGTTCCATTTCACATTCCATTCCATTCCATTGCACTTTCGATTCCACGTTCCATTCCATAACATTCCACATTCAATTCCACTCCATTCCGTTCCATTCCATTCCACATTCCATTCCACATTCCATTCTACGTTCCACTCCATTCCATTCCACGTTCCATTCCACGTTCCATTCCACATTCCATTCCACATTACCTTCCATTCCACTTTATTTTCCATTACATTCCACATTCCATTCCATTCCATTCCACATTCCATTCCAGATTCCATTACCTTCCATTCCACATTCTTTTCCATTCCATTCCACATTCCATTTCATGTTCCATTCCACGTTCAATTTCACGTTCCATTCCATTCCATTCCATTCCATTCCGGATTCCTTTCCAGCCCATTCCAAATTCTATTCCACGTTCCATTATATTCCATTCCACATTCCTTTCCACATTCCATTCCATTAAATTCCACATTCCAGTCCATTCCATTCCACATTCCATTCCTTTCCATTCCACATTCCATTGCAAATTCCTTTCCATCTTCCATTCCACATTTCATTGCATTCCGTTCCAAGTTCCATTCAATTCCTTTCCACATTCCATTCCACATTCCATTCCATTCCATTCCACATTCCATTCCATTCCATTCCACGTTCCATTCCATGTTCAATTCCCAATTCCATTCCACATTCCATTCACGTTCCATTCCATTCCATTCCACATTCCATTCCACTTTGCATTCCATTACATTCCACTTTCCATTCCACATTCCTTTGCCCATGCCCTTCCATGTTCCATGCCACATTGCATTTCGCGTTCCATTCCACGTTCCATTACAAGTTCCATTCCATTCCATTCCACGTTCCATTCCACATTCCATTCCATTCCACGTTCCATTCCACATTCCATTCCACGTTCCTTTCCGTTACATTCCACATTCGATTCCATTCCATTCCATTCCATTCCACATGCCACTGCAGATACCATTCCATTCCATTCCACATTCCATTAGATTCGATTCCACATTCCATTACACATTCCGTTCCATTCCATTCCACTTTCCATTCCACGTTCCATTTCATTCCATTCCACCTTCCTTTAAACATTCCATTCCACATTCCATTCCGTTCCATTCCACATGCCATTCCAATTTCCATTCTACATTCCCTTCCACATTCGATTACATTGCATTCTGCATTCCATTCCACATTCCATTCCATTCCACGTTCCTTTCCACTTTCCATTCCACATTCCATTAGATTTGATTCCACATTCCATTCCACATTCCATTCCATTCCATGCCACTTTCCATTCCACTTTCCATTCCATTCCATGTTCCTTTAAACATTCCATTCCACATTCCATTCCTTTCCATTCCACATGGCATTCCAATTTCCATTCCACATTCCATTCCATATTCCTTTCCATTCCATTCCATTCCACATTTCTTTCCACATTCCATTCCACATTCCATTCCACTTTCAAATCCTTTCCATTCCACATTCCATTCCCCATTCCATTGCATTCCATTCCAGATTACATTCCACCCCTTTCCACATTCTATTCTATTCCATTCCACATTCCAGTCCACATAACACTCTATTCCATTGCACATTGCATTCCACATTCCATTTCACATTCCATTTCGCATTCCACTCAACGTTCCATTCCATTCGATTCCACGTTCCATTCCACATTCCATTCCACGTTGCATTCCACTTACCATTCCATGATCCATTCCATTCCATTCCACTTTCCATTCCATTCCATTCCACGTTGCATTCCACTCCATTCCATGCTCCATTCCACCTATAATTCCACGTTCCATTCCTTGATCCATTCCATAACTTTCCACATTCAATTACACTTTCCACTACATATTTCATTCCCCTTTCCATTAACTTTCCATTCCACATTCCATAATATTCCATTCCACATTGTGTTCCACGTTGCATTCCATTTCACTGCACATTGTATTATGCATTCCATTGTATTACCTTTAAAAATTCCATTCCATTCCATTCCATTTTCCATTCTACTTTCCATTCCTTTGCACATTCCATTCCACATTCCATTCCATTTCATTTCATTCCACATTCCAATCCTCGTTCTATTACTTTCCATTCCATTCCAAATTACATTCCATTCCATTCCACATTCCAGTCTACATTCTATTCCATTCCATTACACATTCCATTCCTCATTCCATTCCATTTCATTCCACAGTCCATTTCAAATTCCATTGCATTTCATTCCACATTCCATTCCACATTCCTGTCCATTGCATTCCACATTCTGTTCCGTGTTCCATTCCATTTCATTCCACATTGCTGTCCATTCCATTGCATTCCATTGCATTCGATTCCATTCCACATTAGATTCCATTCCATTCCATTACACTTTCCATTCCGTTGCATATGGAATTCCAGTCCATTCCATTCCACATTCCATTCTACATTGCATCCCTTTCCATTCCAGATTCCGTTGCACATTCCATTCCACATTCCATTCGACAATCCCTTCCTTTCCATTCCACATTCCTTTCCATTCCATTCCACTTTCCATTTCACATTCCCTTCCATCCCATTAAACATTATATTCCATTCCATTCCACATTCCATTCCATTCCACTTTCCTTTCCTCATTCCATTGCATTCCATAGCACGTTCCATTCAAAATTACATTCCATGCTGCATTTCACATTCAATTCTACGTTCCATTCCACTTTCCATTACAAGTTCCATTCCACGTTCCTTTACATTCCATTCCCCTTTCATTGCACATTCCATTCAATTTCTTTCCACTATCTATTCCACATTCCTTTCCACATTCTATACCATAATCCATTCCGTTCGATTCCACCATCCATTCCACATTCCATTCGAGAATCCATTCCACGTTCCATTCCAGATTTCATTCCATTTGATTCCTCGTTCCACTCCACTTTCAATTCCTTTCCATTTTACTTTGCATTCCACATTCCATTGCACATTTCATTCCATGTTCCTTTCCATTCCATTGCACATTCCATTCCATATTCCATTCCACATTCCATTCCACGTTCGATTGTATTCCATTCCACCTTCCATTCCATATTCCATTCCACATTCCATTCCACGTTCCATTCCGTTCCATTCAATTCCATTACAGTTTCCTTTCCAGATTCCATTCCACATTCCATTCCACATGGCACTCCATTCCATTCCACGTGCCACACCACATTCCATTCCACATTCCATTCCATTCCATTCCACATTCCATTCCATTCCATTCCACATACCATTCCACAGTGCATTCCATTCCATTCCACATTCCACTCCACATTCCATTCCATTCCATTCCACATTACATTCCATTCCATTCCACATTCCATTCCATTCCATTCCACTTTCCTTTCCACATTCCATTCGATTCCATTCCACATTCCATTCCACATTACATTCGTCTTTACAATACTTTCCATTCCACGTTCCATTACACATTATATAACAATCCATTCCACATTCCATTCCATTCCATTCCAATCCATATTCCAAACAATTCCATTCCATTCCACTCTGCATTCCATTGAATTCCATACCACATTCTATTTCACATTCCATTCCATTCCATTCCACTTCCCATTGAATGTTGCATTCCATTCCATTCCACGTTCCATTCCATATTCCATTCCACATTCCATCCCAATTTCCATTCCATTACATTCCACATTCCATTCCACATTGCCTGGCATTACATTCCACATTCCATTCCACATTCCATTCCACATTCTCTTCCAATACATTCCACTTTCCATTTCACGTTCCATTCCACAGTCCATTTCACTTTCCATTCCACGATGTTTTCCCTTCCATTCTTTCCATTCCACGTTCCATTCCTTGTTTCATTGCACATTCCATTGCAGGTTCCATTCAGTGTTCCGTTCCACGTTGCATTCCATGTTCCATTCCTCGTTCCATTCCATCCCATTCCACGTTCCATTCCATTCCATTAAACGTTCCATTCCACAGTCCATTCCACATTCCATTCCACAATCCATTTTGTTCCATTCCATTCCATTCCACATTCCATTCCACATTCCATACCACATTCGATTCCACAGTCCAATCCATTCCTTTCCACTTTCCATTCTATTCCATTCCCTTCCATTCCACATTCCATTACATTCAATTCCGCATTCAATTCCATTCCATTTCATTCCACATTTCATTCCATTCCGTTAAATTCCACATTCCATCAACTCCATTACACATTCCATTCCATTCCACTCCACATTCCATTCCATTCCATATTCCATACCGTTTCATTCTATTCCACATTCGATTCCTTTCCATTCCTCATTCCATACCATTCCATTCCATTCCACATTCCTTTCCTTTCCATTATACATTCTATTCCATTCCATTCCACATTCCATTCCATTCCATTCAACTTTCCATTACATTTCATTCCACATTTCATTTCACATACCTCTCCACATTGCATTCCACTCCATTCCACATTCCTTTCCAAATTCCATTCCACCTTCCATTCCGTTCCATACCACATTCCATTCCATACCACATTGCATTCCATTCCATTTCACATTCCATTCCATTCTAATTTCTATTACACTTTCTATTAATCGTTCTATTCCACATTCCATTCCACGTTTGATTCCAATCCATTCCATGTTGAATTCCACGTTCCAAACCACGTTCCTTTCCATTCCATTCCTCTTTCCGTTCCACTGTCCATTCCATTCCATTCGACTTTCCATTCCATATTCCTTTCCATTCCATTCAACGTTCCTCTCCACATTCAATTCCATATTCCATTCCACATTGCATTCCATTTCATTCAACATTCCATTACACATTCCATACCACATTCCGTTCCATTCCACTCCCTTCAATTCCACTTTCCATTCCACATTCCATTGCACGTCCCATTCCACTTTCCATTCCATGTTCGATTCCACGTTCCATTCCACATTCCATTCCACGTTCCAATCCACATTGCATTCCATTCAATTCCACATTCCATTCCATTCCATTCCACGTTATATTCCACATTCCATTCCATTCCATTCAACATTCCATTCCACATTAAATTCCACATTCCATTCTCATTTCATTGCGTTTCATTCCACATTCCTTTCCACATTCCTTTGTATTCCAATTCACATTCCATTCCAAAATCCATTCCATTCCATTCCATTCCACATTCAATTCCACATTCTATTCCGCAGTCCATTCCACATTTCATTCCTCATTCCATTCCACGTTCCATTCTCATTCCATTGCATTTCATTTCACATTCCATTCCACGTTCCATTGCATTCCAGTTCACATGCCAATACACTTTCCATTCCATTCCATTCCAGATTCCATTCCACATTCCATTCCACATTCCATTCCGCAGTCCATACAATTCCATTCCAAATTCCATTCCATTCCAATCCACATTCCATTCCATATTTCATTCCATTCTTTTCCACATTCCATACCACATTCCATTCTTTCCATTCCATTACATTCCATTCCACGCTCCATTCCTCTTTCCATTAAATTCTATTCCACATTGCATTCCATTCCATTTCACATTCCATTCCATTCTATACCACAATCCATTGCATTCAATTCCATTCCACGTTCCATTCCACTTTCCATTAAGTTATAATCCACATTCCATTCCATTCCACATTCCATTCCATTCCAATCCACATTTCATTCCACATTTCATTTCATGCCATTCCACATTCCATTCCACTTTCCATTGCTTTCAATTCCACATTCCATTCCATTTCTTCCCATTTCATTCCACATTTCATTCCATTCCATTCCATTTCATTCCATTCCACGTTCCTTTCCAAATTCTATTCCATTCAATTCCATGTTCCTTTCCACACTCAATTCCACATTTCATTCCACATTCAATTCCGTTCCATTCAACATTCCATTCCACATTCCATCCCACATTCAATTCCACATTCCATTCCACGTTCCTTTCCACGTTACATTCCATGTTCTTTTCCACTCCATTTCAAGTTCCATTCCACATTCCATTGCATTCCATTCGATTCCAAGTTCCATTCCACATTCCATTCTTTGTCCATTCCATTGAATTCCACTTTCCATTCCATAACGCATTCCACGATCCATTCCATTCCACTCCACGTTCCATTCCACATTCCATTGCATTGCATTCCAAGTTCCATACCACAGTCCATTCCACATTCCATTCCACATTCCATTCCGCTCCATTCCACATTCCATTACACAATCCATTCCACCTTCCATTCCACTATCCGTTCCACATTCCATTAATTTCCGTTCCACATTCCATTTCACATTCCATTCCACATTCCATTCCATTCCTTTCCACATTCCATTCCACATTCCATTCCATTCCTTTCCACATTCCATTCCACATTCAATTCCACTTTCCATTCCACATTTCCGTCGATTTAATACAATGTTCCATTCCAGATTCCTTTCCATTCCATTCCACATTCCATTCCACATTCTAATCCAAATTCGATTCCGCAATCCATTCAGTTCCATTCCACATTCCATTCCACATTCCATTCCACATTCTGATCCATTCCATTCCACATACATTCCACAATCCATTCCATTCCATTCCACATTCCATTATCATTCAATTGCATTCTATTCCACATTTCATCCCACATTCCATTCCATTCCATTCCTCATTCAATTCCACTTTACATTCCATGTTCCATTCCTTGTTCCATTCCACGTTCCATTCCACGTTCCATTCCACGTTCCTTTCCATTCCATTCCACGTTCCATTCCATTCCAGTCCACGTTCCATTTCATTCCGTTCCACATTCCATTCCACATTCGATTTCACATTACGTTCCACATTCTGTTCCACATTCCATTCCATTCCACATTCCATTCCATTCCATTCCCTTCCAATCCACATTCCATTCAATTCCAGTCCGCATTCCATTCCATTCCATTCACGTCCACATCCTTTTCCATTCCATTTCATTCCACCTTCCATTCCATTCTATTAAATTCCACATTCCTTTCCATTCCATTCCACATTACATTCCACATTCCATTCCATTCCATTTCACATTCCTTTCCACTTTCCATTCCATTCAATTCCCTTCCACATTCCAAACAATTCCTTTCTAATCCACATTCCATTTATTTCCATTAAACTTTCCATTCCATTGCATTCCATTCGACATTCCATTCCCTTCCATTCTACATTCCTCTACATTATATTCCACATTCCATTCCACATTCCATTCCATTCCACATTCCATTGCATTCCATTAAATTACACATTTCATTCCATTCCATTCCACATTCCATGCCAATCTATTCCACATTCTTTTACATTCCACTCAATTCCATTCTACGTTCCACACCTTTCCATTCTATTCCACCTTCCATTGCTTTCCTTTCCACATTCCAAACCATTCCATTCCATTCCTCAATGCATTCCTTTCCATTCTACTTTCTATTCCATTCAATCCCACATTCCAATCCATTCCATTCCATTCCATTCCACATTGCATTCCTTTCCTTTCCACATTACATTTCACAATCCATTCCACGTTCCATTAGAGGTTTCTTTCCAAGTTCGATTCCACGTTCCATTCCATTCCATTCCACGTTCCATTCCGCATAACATTACATTGCATTATATTTTCCATCACACATTCCATTCCATAATCCATTCCACATTCCACTGAGTTTCATTCCACATTCCATTCCACTTTCCTTTCCACATTTCATTGCGTTACATTGCACATTCCATTCCACATTCCATTTCACATTCCATTCTACATTCCATTACATTCCATTCCACATTCCTTTCAACTTTCCATTAAACATTCCTTTTCACATTCCATTCCATTCCATTTCACATTCCATTCCACTTTGCAATCCATTCCATTCCACATTCCATTCCACATTCCATTACATTCCATTTAAACAATCCATTCCATTCCTTTCCACATTCCATTTCACATTCCATTCCATTCCACATTCCATTCCACATTCCATTCCATTCCATTCAACATTCCATTCCACATTACATTCCTCTTTCCATTCCACATTCCATTCCATTCCATTACACGTTCTATTCCACGTTCCATTCCATATTCCCTTCCACATTCCATTCCACCTTCCATTCCATTACATTCCACGTTCCATTCCACATTACATTCCATTCCATTCCACATTCCATACCATTCCATTTCATTCCACTCTGCATTCCATTGTATTCCATTCCACATTCCGTTCCTCATTCCATTCCATTCCACATTCCATTCCACATTCCATTCCACATTTTATTCTATGCTGCCTTTCACATTCCATTCCACTTTCCATTCCACGTTCCATTCCAAGTTCCATTCCACGTTTCATTCCATTTCATTCCACGTTCCATTGCACTTTCCATTCGATTCCATTCCCCTTTGTATTGCACACTCCATTCCACATTCCATTCCAATACATTCCACGTTCCATTTCACTTTGTATTCCAAAGTCCATTCAACATTCTATTCCACCTTCCATTCCATTCCATTCCACATTCCACTCCACTTTCCATTCCTTTGCATTCCACGTTCCATTTCGCACTCCATTGCACATTCCATTCCACGTTCCAGTCCATATACCATTCCAAGTTCCATTCCACGTTTCATTCCAATCCATTTCATTCCTATCCATATTCCATTCCATTCCATTCCACATTCTATTTCACATTCCATTCCATTCCTTTTCAAATTCAACACCACATTCCATTCCATTCTATTCCACATTCCATTGCATTCCATTCCACATTCCATTCCATGCTGCATTCCACATTCCATTCCACGTTCCATTCCACTCTCCCTTCCAGTTTCCTTTCCGTGTTCCGTTCCATTCTATTCCACTTTCCATTGCACATTTCATTCCCTAGCATTCCACTTTCTCTTCAACTTTCCTTTCCACGTTCCATTGGACATTCCTTTCCGTTCCATTCCACATTCCAATACACATTGCCTTGCATTCCATTCCACAATTAATTCCACATTCTATTCCACATTCCATTACAATACATTCCACGTTCCATGTCAAGTTCTTTCACAGTCCATTCCACATTCCATTCCACTTTCCATTCAATTCCATTCCGCATTCCATCCACTTTCCATTCCTTACCATTCCACTTTCCATTCCACATTCCATTGTACGTTGCATTCCACTTTCCATTCCACTTTCCATTCCACGTTCCTTTCCATGTTCTATTCAATGTTCCAATCCATCCCATTCCACGTTCCATTCAACATTCCATTCCCCATTCCATTCCACTTTAATTTCCAAATTCCTTTCCATTCCATTCCACAATCCATTCCAAATTCCTTTCCACATTCCATTACGCATTCCAGTCCATTCCATTCCATTCCACTTTCCTTTCCACATTCCTTTCCATTACTTTCCACATTCAATTCCACATACCATTCCACATTCCATTCCATTCCATTCCACTTTCCCTTCCACATTCCATTCCATTCCATTCCACGTTCCATTCCACATTCCATTGCACATTCCATCCCACGTTCCATTCCACATTCCATTCCACGTTCCATTCTGCATTCCATTCCACCTTACATTCCACGTTCCATTTCGCATTGCATTCCATTCCATTCCGGATTCCATTCCATTCTATTTCACATTCTATTCCACATTCCATTCCATTCCATTCCACATTCCATTCCACATTACATCCTATTCCATTCCACATTCCGTTCCTTTCCATTCCATATTCCATTCCTTTCCATTCCACATTCCATTCCTTTCCATTCCATGTTACATTACACATTGCATTCCATCTTTCATTCAACAATCGATTCCACTTCGTTCCAAATTCCATTCCATTCCATTCCAGATTTCATTCCACAGTCCATTCCACATTCCATTCCGTTGCATTGCACATTCCATTCCATTTCACTTTCCACTCGATGTTCCATTCCACATTCCATTCCGCTTTCCATTCCACTTTCCATTCCACGTTCCAGTACATACCTTTCCACTTTCCATACCATTGCATTCCACTTTCTTTCCACATTCCATTCCACATTACATTCCACAATCCATTCCATTCCATTCCATTCCTTTCCACGTTCCATTCCATATTTCATTCCATATTTCATTCCTTTCCATTCCACATTCCTTTCCATATTCTTTTCCACATTCCTTTCCACATTCCATTACACATTTCATTCCTTTCCATTCCACATTCCTTTCCATATCCTTTTCCACATTCCATTCCACATTCCATTACACAATCCATTCCTCATTCCATTCCACATTGCTTTCCATTCCATTCTGGGTTCCATTCCACATACCATTCCATGTTGTATTCCACTTTCCTTTCCATTCCATTCCACGTACCGTTCCACTTTGCATTCGATTCCTTTGCACGTTCCATTGCACATTCCATTCCATTTTCCATTCCACATTCCATTCCGCGTGCCATTCCACATTCCATTCCACGTTCCATTCCATTCCTTTCCACGATCCTTTCCACATTCCATTCCATTCCGCTTTCCATTCCACATTCCATTCCAGGTTCCATTCCATGTTCCAATCCATTCCAATCCACGTTCCTTTCCACATAGCATTCCATTCCACGTTCCATTTCACATTCCATTTCACATTCCATTCCATATTGCACTCCGTTCCATTCTACGTGCCACTCCACATTCCTTTCCATTCCATTCCATTCCACATTCCATTCATTCCACTCCACATTACATTCCACGTTCCATTCCGCGTTCCATTCCACTTTTCAATGCACGTTCCCTTCCATTCCATTCCACTTTCCATTCCACATTGCATTTCACATTCCATTACACATTTCATTTCACATTCCATTCCATTGCATTCCACATTCCATTCCATTCCATTCCATTCCATTCCATTGCACATTCCATACCATTCCGTTCCATTCCACATTCCATACCATTCCATTCCATTCTGCATTCCATTATTTCCATTCCACATTCCATTCCATTCCATTCCACATTCCATTGCATTCCATGCCATTACAAATTCCATTCCCCTTTCCATTCCCTTCCATTGTTTATTCCATTCCATTCCATCCATTTCCATTCCCTTCCAGTGTTCATTCCATTCCATTCCATTCCTTTCCATTCCACGTTCTGTTCCACTTTCCATTCCATGTTCCATTCCACGTTGCATACCATTTCATTACACATTCCATTCCACATTCCATTCCATTCCATTACACTTTCCATTCCACATTCCATTCCATTCCATTACACTTTCCATTTCACATTTTGTTCCACATTACATTCCGTTCCATTCCACATTGTGTTCCACGTTCCATTGAACATTCCATTCCGTTCTTCATTCCATTACACATTCCATTCCACAATCCATTCCGTTGCATTCCACATTCCATTCCACATTCCATTCCATTGCATTCCACATTCCAATCCACATTCCATTCCATTCTATTGCACATTACATTCCATTCTACTCCACATTCCCTTCCATTCCATTCCATGTTCCATTCCATTCCATTGCATTCCACATTTCATTCCATTCAATTCCACATTCCATTCCATTCCATTCCATTCCATTCTATTCCAAATTGAATTTCATTACATTCCACATTCCATTCTGTTCCATTCAAAATTCCATTGCATTCCATTCCACATTCCATTTCATTCTATTGCATTCCATTCTTCATTCCATATCATTCCATTTTTTTTCACATTCCATTACCTTCCGTTCCGCATTCCATTCCACATCCCATTACATTCCTTTACAAATTCCATTCTATGTTCCATTCCACATTCCATTCTACGTTCCATTCTACATTCCATTACATATTCAATTCCATTCCTTTCCACATTCCATACAGTTCCATTGTATTGCATTCCACATTCCATTCCGTTCCATTCTTCATTCCATTCCATATTCGATTCCATTCCATTCCACTTTCCATTACAAATGCCATTCCATTCGATTCCACATTCCCTTCCACATTCAACGCCATTCCAATCCACATTCCATTCCATTCCATCCAACGTTCCATTCAATTCCACTTTCCATTCGATTCCATTCCACGTTGCATTCCACATTCCATTCCACATTCCTTTCCACTGCATTCTTACACATTCCATTCCTTTCCATTCCACATTCCATTCCATTCCATTCCAGATTCCATTCCACATTCATTTACACATTCGATTCTACGTTCCTTTCCATTCCATTCCACATTCCATTCCACTGCATTCCACATTCCATTCCATCGAATTCCGCATATCATTCAATTCCATTGCATTCCACATTCCATTCCGTAGCATTTCGCCTTAAATTGCACTCCATTCGATTCTATTCCACATTCCAAAACATTCCATTCCACATTCCATTCCATTTTATATTCCACTTTCCATTCCATTTCGTTCCACTTTCCATTCCATTCCACATTCTATTCCACTTTCTATTCCATTTCGTTCCACACTACACTCCATTCCATTCCACATTCCATTCGACGTTCTATTCCATTCCATTTAACATTCCATTCCTTTCCACACCACATTCCATTCTATTCAGTTGCTTATTTCTTTCCATCCCATAGCATAACACTTTGCATTCTATTGCATTCCACCTTTCATTCCACATTCCATTTCACATTCCACTCCATTCCATTCCACATTCCATTCCACATTCCATTCTACGTTCCATTCCATTCCATTCCATATTCCATTCCATTCCATTCCATTCTACATTCTATTCCACTCAATTCTACATTTCTTTCAATTGCATTGCATTCCACATTCCATTCCATTCCCATTCCATTCAATTCCATTACATTCTATTCCACTCCATTCCATTCCGAATTCCATGCCATTCCATTTCATACTATTCCACATTCCATTACATTCCATTCCACATTCCAATCCATTCCATTCCATATTCCATTCCATATTCCATTCCACATTCTATTCCACATTCCATTCCATTTCATTCCAAGTGGTATTCCTTTCCATTCGGTATTCCATTCTACTTTCCATTCCATTCCATTCCACATTCCTTTCCATTCAATTCCTAATTTCTTTCCATTGCATTGCATTCCACATTCCATTCCATTCCCATTCCATTCAATTCCATTACATTCTATTCCACATCCCATTCCATTCCATTCCTCCTTCCATTCCAATCCATTGCACTATCCATTCCACATTCCATTCCATATTCCTTTCTATGATCCATTCCATTTCACTCCAGATTTCATTCCATTCATTTCCACATGTCACTCCATTCTATTCTACCTCCCATTACACACTCCATTTCATTCCATTCCACATTATATTCCACTTTCCATTTCATTCCATTGCACATTACGTTCCACATTCCATTCCATTCCTTTCCACATTCCATTCCACATTCCATTCCATTCCTTTAAACATTGCCTTCCACATTACATTCCATTACATTCCACATTCCTTTCCACATTCCATTCTGCATTCCATTCAACATATCATTCCATTCCATTCCACATTCCATTCCATTCCACATTCCATTCCACATTCCATTGCATTCATGCCCACAATCCATTACACATTCCATTTCACATTCGATTCCACATTCCATTCCATATTCCTTTGCATTCCAGTCCACATTCCATTCCAAGTTCCATTCCATTCCATTCCGCATTACATTAAATTCTAATCCACATTCCCTTCCACATTCCATTCCACGTTCCATTCCACATTCCATTCCACATTCCATTGCATTACATTCCATACTCCATTCCACATTCCATTCCAAGTTGCATTCCATTCCATTCCATGTCCCATTCCACATTCAATTCCACATTGCATTCCGCTTTCCATTCCATTCTTTTCCACGATGCTTTCCATTCCATTCTACGTTCCATTCCACTTACATTCCACATTCCATTCCACGTTTCACTCCACATTGCATTCCATTCCATTCCACTATCCATTTCACCTGCCCTTCCATTCCGTTCCACATTCCATTCCATATTCCATTCCATTTCATTCCACATTCCATTCTATTCCATTGCATATGATTCCATTACATTCCATTCCACATTCCATTCCATTCCACCTTCCATTCCATTCCATATTGAATTCCATTCCATTCCATTCCGCATTCCATTACACATTGGATTCCATTGCACATTCCATACCATTCCGTTCCATTCCACATTCCATACCATTCCATTCCATTCTGCATTCCATTATTTCCATGTTGGAAATAATGTTGAGTGGAAAGTGGAATGGAATGTGGATAGATACGGAATGGATTGTGGAATGGAATGTTACGTTGCATATTACGTTGCACATTGCTTTCCACATTACATTCCACAATCCCTTTCTTTCCATCACACATTCCTTTCCATTCCATTCCACATTCCATTCCACATTCCTTTCCTTTCCAACTTCCCTTCCATTCCAGTCTACATTCCATTCCACATTCCCCTCCATACCATTCCACATTCCATTCCACTTTCGATTACATTCTATTCCAGATTGCATTCCATTCCATTTCACATTCCATTACAGATTCCATTCCCTTGCATTCCATTCCACATTGTATTCCACATTCCATTCCATTCCATTCCACATTGCATTCCATTCCATTCCATTCCACTTTCCAGTCCACTTTCCATTCCATGCCTTTCCATATTCCATTCCACATTCCATTGCACATTCCATTGCACATTCCATTCCACTTTCCATTCCATATTTCATTCCATTCCAGTCCACATTCCATTCCACATTCCGTTCCACCATCTATTCCGTTCCATTCCACAATACATTCCACGTTCCATTCCATTCCACATTCTGTTGAATTCCATTCCACATTCTATTTCATTCAATTCCACATTCCATTCCATTCCATTCCATTTCATTCCACGTTCTATTCCATTCCAATCCACTTTCCATTCCATTCCATTCCACATTCCATTCAATTCAATTTCATATTCCATTCCATTCTATTCCACCTTCCAGTACATTCCATTTCACATCCCATTCCATTCCATTCCATTCCATTACAGTTTCCATACCTTTCCATTGCATTCCATGTTCCATTCATTCCATTACATATTCCATTACATTACGTTCCACATTCCATGCCATTCCATTCCCTTCCATTCAACATTCCATTCCATTCCATTCCACATATCATTCCATGTTCCATTCTTCGTTCCATTCCATGTTCCATTCCACATTCCATTGCATTCCATTCTACATTCCATTCCACATTTCATTCCATTCCATTCCACATTCCATACCAGTAAATTCCATTGCATTCCATATTCCATTCCATTCCATTAAAAATTCCATTCCACATTCCGTTACATTCCATTCCACATTCCATTCCGCATTCTATTCCATTCTATTCCACATTCCATTACATTCCATTCCGCATCCCGTAACTTTCCATTCAACATTCCTTTCCACATTCCATTCCACGTTCCATTCCACATTCCATATCAGATTCCATTCCACTCCACGTTCCATTCCATTCCGTTCCACGTTCCATTCCACGTTCCATTCCATTCCATTACACTTTCCGTTCCACATTCCATTCCACATTACATTCCGCTTTACATTCCTTTCCATTCCACAATCCATTCCATTCAATTCCATATTCCTTTCCGCATTCCAATGCTTTCCATTCAACATTCCATTCCATTCCACTCCACATTCCATTCCACAATCCATTCCGTAACTATCCACATTCCATTCCACTTTCCACTCAACATTCCGTTCCACTTTCCACTCAACATTCCATTCCACATTCCATTCCATTCCATTCCACATTCCATTCCATTCCTCATTCCATTCCTCATTCCATTGCATTCCATTCCAGTTTTCATTCCATTCCACTCCACATTCCATTCCACATTCCATTCCATTCCACTGCACTTTTGATTGCACATTCCATTCCACATTCCATTTCATTCCATTCCACGTTCCATTCCATTCCACATTCCATTCCACGTTCCATTCCAGTCCCTTCCATTTTCCATTCCACTTTCCATTCCACATTCCTTTCCACATTCCATTATGTTCCATTACACATTCCATTCCTCATTTCATTCCACTATCCATTCCACATTCCATTCCACATTCCAACGATATTCTGTTCCATTCCATTCCTCATTCCATTCCACATTACGTTACATTCCATTCCACGATCCATTTCATTCCAATCCACTTGCAATTTCTCATTCCATTCCACAATCCATTTCACATTCCACTCCACATTCCACTCCACATTCCTTTCCATTCCATTCCAAATTCCATTCCACATTCCTTTCCATTCCATCTCGCATTCTCTTCAGCTTTCCATTCCATTCCACTCCACTTTCCCTTCCACATTCCATTTCTTTCTATTCCACGTTCCATCCCACATTGCATTTCACATTCCATTCCCCATGCCATTCCACATTCCTTTCCGTTCCATTCCTCAATCCATTCCACAGTCCTTTCCATTCCATTCCACATTCCATTCCACGTTCGATTACATGTTCCATTCCAAGTTCCATTCCACTTTCCATTCTATTGCATTCCATATTCCATTCCATTCCAGTTCACGTTCCTTTTTATTCCGTTTCACATTCCATTCCACATTTCATTTCACATTCCACTCCACATTCCATTTTTCTTTCCATTCCATTACATTCCATTCCACATTCCATTCCATTGCATTCCACATTCTATTCCACGTTCCATTCCACGTTCCATTCTGCTTTTCAATGCTCATTCCATTCCATTACACATTACCTTACACATTCCATTTGACATTCCATTCTATTCCGTTGCACATTCCATTTCTCATTCCATTTGATTCCATTCCACATACCATTCCATTCCACTCTACATTTCATTACACATTCCTTTCAATTCCATTCCCCATTCCATTCCAAATTCCATTCCAAATTCCTTTCCATTCCATTCCGCATTCCTTTCCACGTTCCATTCCATTCCACTCCACGTTAAATTCCACGTTCCATTCCACATTCCATTACACATTCCATTTTTCTTTCCATTCCATTCCATTCCACTCCACATTCCATTCCATTCCATTCCACTTCCATTCCATGTTCCATTCCACGTTCCATTCCAATTTTCAATGCACATTCTATTCCATTCCATTACACATTACCTTACACATTCCATTTCACATTCCATTCTATTCCATTGCACATTCCATTTCTCATTCCATTTCATTCCATTCCACATACCATTCCATTCCACTCTACATTTCATTCCACATTCCTTTCCATTCCATTCCACATTCCATTCCAAATTCCATTCCATTCCATTGTGGATTCCTTCCCACGTTCCAGTCCATTCCACTCCACTTTCAATTCCACGTTCCATTCCACATTCCATTCCACATTCCATTCCGTTATATTGCACATTCCATTCCACATTTCATTCCACATGTCATTCCACAGTCTATTACATTACATTCCATATTTCATTCCACATTCAATTCCTTTCCATTCCACATTCAATCCACATTGTATTCCATGTCCCAGTCCAAGTTCCATTCCACGTTCCATTCCATGTTCCTTTCCATTGCATTCCATGTTCCATTCCATTCCATTCCACGTTCTTTTTCACTCTGTTTCACATTCCATTCCACATAGCATTTCACATTCCCTTTCACATTCCATTCCACATTCCATTCCATTCCACATTCCATTTCACATTCCATTACATTCCGTTCCACGTTCCATTCCATTCCATTCCACATTCCATTCCATTCCATTCCACATTCCATTCCATTTAATTCCACATTCCATTCCAGTCCTTTCCACATTCCATTCCATTCTTTTCCATTCCATTCCACATTCCATACAATTCCATTCCATTCCACATTCCATACCATTCCATTACTTTCCGCATTCCATACCATTCCATTCCACATTCCATACCATTCCATTACTTTCCGCATTCCATACCATTCCATTCCATTCCACGTTCCATTCTTTCCATTCCACATTCCATTCTATTACATTCCACATACCATTGCATTCCATTCCATTCCACATTCCAATCCACATTCCATTCCTTTCCATTGTACATTCCATTCCATTCCATTCCTTTCCATTCCATGTTCCATTCCAGTTTCCATTCCTCATTCCATTCCATTCCATTCCACATTCCATTCCACATTCCATTCCTTTCCATTCCACTTTCCATTCCACTTTCCATTCCTCATCACATTCCGTTATACTCCCCATTGCATTCCACAATTTATTCCACATTCCATTCCATTCCTTTCCACATTCCATTGTAGATTCCATTCCACATTCCATTCTGTTGCATTCCACTTTCCATTCCACTTTCCATTCCATTGCATTCCACATTCCAATCCACATTCCATTCCATTCTATTCCACATTCCATTCCATTGCATGTTGCATTGCATTCCATTGCATTCCACAATTCATTAAATTCAATTCATCATTCGGTTCCATTCCATTCCATTTCACATTCGATTCCATTCCGTTCTATTCCACATTGAATTTCATTCCATTCCACATTCCATTTCGATCCATTCCATACTCAATTCCATTCCATTCCACATTCCATTTCATTCCATTCCACTCCATTCGCATTCCATAGCATTCCATTCATTTCCTCATTCTATTAATTTCCATTCCGCATTACATTCCGTTGCATTCCACATTATACTGCACATCCCTTTCCATTTCTTTCCACATTCCATTCCATGTTCCCTCCCATGTTCCTTTCCACGTTCCATCCTACGTTGCATTCCACATTCCATTACATATTACATTTCATTCCTTTCCACATTCCATATCATTCCATTGCATTCCATTCCACATTCCATTCCATTACATTCCACATTCCATTCCATATTCCATTTCATTCCCTTCCACATTACATTCCAAATTCCATTCCATTCCATTCCACATTCCATTCCACATTCCATTCCATTATATTCCGCATTCCACTCCACATTCTGTTCCAATCCAATTCACATTCCGTTCCATTCCGTCCAACCTCCTGTTCCATTCCACATTCCATTCCATTGCATTCCACATTCCATTCCATTGCATTCCACATTACATTCCACATTCGATTCCACATACCATTCCATTGCATTCTATTCCTCATTCTATTCCATTCCATTCGAGATTCCATTCCACATTCCATTCCACATTCCTTTCCACGTTCCATTCCATTCCACTCTACATTCCATTCCATTCCATTCCACATTCCATTCCATTGAATTCCACATTTCATTCAATTCCTTTTCATTCAACGTTCCATTTCTTACCATTCTGCATTAAATTGCATTCCCTTCCATTGTATTTCACATTCCATTCCATTCCATTCCACATTCCACTAAACATTCCATTCCACATTCTATTCTGCTTTCCATTCCAATTCATTCCACATTTGATTCCGTTCCATTCCGCACACCAGTCCACGTTCTATTCGAATCCATTCCACATTCCATTCCATTACATTTCACATTTCATTTTTTTCAATTGCTTTTCTCTTTCCATTCCTTTGCATTCCACATTCCATTCCACGTTCCATGCCATTCCATTCCACATTCTGTTGCATTCCATTCCAAATTCCATTCCATTGAATTCCACATTCCATTCCATTCCATTCCATTTCCTTCCACATTCTATTCCATTCAAATCCACATTTCATTCCATTCCATTCCACATTCCTTTCAATTCCACTTCACATTCCATTCCATTCTATTACATATTCCAGTACATTCCATTTGACATTCCATTCCAATCCATTCCATTCCAGTTTCCATACCTTTCCATTCCATTCCATATTCCATTAATTCCATTACACATTCCATTACATTCCATTCCACATTCCATTCCATTCCATTCCCTTCCATTCCACATTCCATTCGATTCCATTCCACATATCATTCCATGTTCCATTCTTCATTCCCTTCCATGTTCCATTCCACGTTCAATTCCACGTTCCATTCTACGTTCCATTGCATTCCGTTCCACTTTCCATTCCACATTACATTTCATTCCATTCTGCATTCTGTACCAGTAAATTCCATTCAATTCTATATTCCATTCCATTCCCTTAAACATTCCATTCCACTTTCCATTCCGAAATCCATTCCATATTCCGTTGCTTTCCATTCCACATTCCATTCTGCATTCCATTCCATTCTATTCCACATTCCTTTACATTCCTTTCCACATTCCATAACTTTCCATTCAACATTCCATTCCACATTCCATTCCACGTTCCATTCCACATTCCATATCACATTCCATTCCGCATTCCTTTCCATTTCATTCAATTCCATTCCACATTCCATAGCATTCCATTCTACATTCCATTCCATTCCAGTCCACATTCCATTCCACTTCCCACTGAATTCCAGTCTACATTCCATTCCACCTTCTATTCCATTCCACGTTCCATTACATTACAATCCCCATTCCATTCCACATTCCATTCCATTCTATTGCCCATTCTATTACACCTTGCGTTCTACATTCCTATTCATTCCATTGCACATTACATTCCACATTCCATTCCATGGCATTGCACGTTCCATTCCACGTTCTATGCTACATTCAATTCCAAGTTCCATTCCGCGTTCCACTCCACATTCCATTTCAAATTCTATTCCACGTTCCTTTCCACAATCCAATCAATCCCATTCGACATTCCATTTTATTCCATTCCACATTCCATTCCACATTCTATTCCATATTACATTCCACATTCCATTCCATTCCATTCCACATTAAATTCCACATTCCATTCCATTCCATTCCACATTCCATTCCACATTCTATTACCCATTCCAATCCACCTTCCGTTCCATTCCATTCCATGATACATTCCACCTCCCGTTCCTTTCCATTCCATGTTCCCTTCCACATTCCATTCCACATTCCATTCCACAATCCATTCCACATTCCATTCCACATTCCTTTCCATTACATTCAACATTCCATTCCACATTCCATTTCACATTCCATTCCAAATTCCCATATATTCCATTTCTCTTTTCATGTCATTCCACGTTCCCTTCCACGTTCAATTCCACGTTCCACTCCATGCTCCATTCCATTCCATTCCACGTTCCATTCCACATTCCATTTCATTCCATTACACTTTGCATTCCACATTCCATTCCACATTCCATTCCACATTACATTACTTTCCATTCCATATTCCATTCTATTCCATTCCATTCCATGCCACATTCCAATGCATTCCATGCCACAT
Organism: Pongo abelii; assembly: GCF_028885655.2. Classification (NCBI taxonomy): domain Eukaryota; kingdom Metazoa; phylum Chordata; class Mammalia; order Primates; family Hominidae; genus Pongo; species Pongo abelii. Next base: position 9,506,206 of record NC_072002.2, read on the forward strand.
TCCATTCCATTCCACTCTACATTCCATTCCGCATTCCATTCCGTTTCTATCCACATTCCATTCAACATTCCACTCAACATTCCATTACACATTCCATTGCATTCCATTCCACATTCCATTCCATTCATCATTCCATTCCACATTCCATTGCACTCCATTCCACATTCCATTCCACTCCACTCCACATTCCATTCCATTCCACTCCACTTTCCATTGCACATTCCAGTCCGCATTCCATTCCATTCCATTCCACCTTCCATTCCATTTCACATTCCATTCTACGTTCCATTCCATTCCCTTCCATTTTCCATTCCACTTTCCATTCCACATTACATTCCACATTCTATTCCACATTCCATTTCGTTCCATTACGCATTACATTCCTCATTTCATTCCACTATCCATTCCACATTCCATTCCACATTCCAATGACATTCCATTCCATTCCATTCCTCATTCCATTCCACATTCTATTCCATTCCATTCCACGTTCCATTTCATTCCAATCCACTTTCAATTTCACATTCCATTCCACAATCGATTTAACATTCCATTCCACATTCCGTTTCACTTTCCATTCCATTCCATTCCATTACGAATTCCATTCCATTGCAATCAACATTCCATTCCATTCCACTTTCCATTCCGTTTCACATTCCATTCCATTCCATTCCATTGCACATTTCATTCCATTCCATTCCACATTCCATTCCATACCATTCCACATTCCATTCCATTCAATTTCACATTCCATTCCATTCCATTGCATTCCACATTCCATTCCATTAGATTCAACATTGCCTTCAATTCCATTCCATTCTATTCCGCATTCCATTCAGTTACTTTCTACCTTCCATTTCACATTCTCTTCCACGTTTGATTCCATTCCATTCCATATTCTATTCCATTACATACCACCCTATATTCCATTCCATTCCACTCCACAGTATATTCCCTTCCATTCCACATTCGTTTCCACATTCCATTCCACATTCCATTCCATTCCATTTCACTTTCTATTGCTCATTCCATTCCACTCCATTTCACATTCCATTCCATTCGATTCCACATTCCTTTCACATTCCTTTCCATATTCCATAGCACATTCTCTTCCACATTGCATTCCACACTCCATTCCACATTCCATTCCGCATTCTATTCCGTTCCTTTCCACATTCAGTTCCACATTCCATTCCTTTCCATTCCACATATCATTCCACATTGCGTTCCACTCCATTTCACATTCCATCCCACATTCTTTCCACATTCCCTTCCATCTTCAATTCCACATTATATTCCATAATCCATGGCATTCCGTTCCCGATTCCATTCCTCATTCCATTTCATTCCATTCCACATTCCATTCCATTCCAATCCACATTCCGCTCCACATTCCTTTCCATTCCATTCCACATTCCGTTCCAAATTCCATTCCACATTCCACTCCATTCCATTTCGCATTCCCTTCAACGTTCCATTCCATTCCACTCCATTTTCCCTTCCACATTCCGTTTTGTTCTATTCCACATTACATTCCCCATTCCATTCCACATGTCATTCCACATTCCTTTCCATTCCATTCCTCAATCCATTCCACAGTCCTTTCCTTTCCATTCCACATTCCATTCCACATTCCATTCCATTCCATTCCATATTCCCTCCAGATTACATTCCACATTGCATCACATGTTCTATTCCCTGTTCCATTCCACTCTCCATTCTATTGCATTCCATGTTCCATTCCATTCCAGTCCACATTCCTTTTCACTCCGTTTCACATTCCATTCCACATTTCGTTTCACATTCCATACCACATTCCATTTTACTTTCCATTCCATTCCATTCCATTCCACATTCCATTCCACGTTCCATTCTGCGTTCCATTCCACTTTTTAATGCACATTCCATTCCATTCCATTACACATTACATTCCACTTTGCATTTCACATTCCATTCTATTCCGTTCCACATTCCATTCCTCATTCCATTTCATTCCATTCCACATTCCATTGAATTCCACTCTACATTTCTTTCCACATTCCATTCCATTCCATTCCACATACCATTCCAAATTCCATTCCACATTGCATTCCATTCCATTCCGCATTCCATTCCACGTTCCATTCCATTCAACTCCACTTTCAATTCAACGTTCCGTTCCACATTCCATTCCCCATTCCATTCCGTTCTATTCCACATTCCATCCCGAATTCCATTCCACATGCCATTCCACATTCCATTCCGTTCCTTTCCTCGTTCCATTCCAGAGTCTACTACATTACATTCTATATTTCATTCCACATTCAATTCCTTTCCATTCCACATTCACTCCACATTCCATTCCTCGTTCCAGTCCATGATCCATTCTACGTTTCATTCTGCGTTCCTTTCCATTGCATTCCGTGTTCCATTCCATTCCATTCCAGGTTATTTTCACTCCGTTTCACATTCCATTCCATATTGAATTTCACATTCCCTTTCACATTCCATTCAACATTCCATTCCATTCCACATTTCATTTCACATTCAATTCCATTAGATTGCTTTGCATTCCATTCCATTCCACATTCCATTCCATTCCACATTCCTTTCCATTCATTCCACATTCCATTCCATTCCATTCCACATTCCATTCCATTCCTTTCCACATTCCATTCCATTCCATTCCATTCCACACTCCATAACATTCCATTACATTCAACATTCCATATCATTCCATTCCATTCCGCTTTCCATTCTTTCCATTCCACATTCCATTCTATCACATTCCACAATCCATTGCATTCCATTCCATTCCACATTCCAATCCACATTCCATTCCTTTCCATTGTACATTCCATTCCATTCAATTCCTTTCCATTCCATGTTCCTTTCCACTTTCCATTCCACTTTCCATTCCCCGTTACATTCCATTCCATTACACATTCCATTCCACATTCCATTCCATTTCTTTCCTCTTTCCATTCCACGTTCCATTCCACATTACATTCCCTCACATTCCACATTGCATTCCACAATCCATTCCACATTCCATTCCATTCCATTCCACATTCCATTACACATTCCATTCCACATTCCATTCTGTTGCATTCCAGTTTCCATTCCACATTCCATTCCTTTGCATTCCGCATTCCAATCCACATTCCATTCCATTCTGTTCCACATTCCATTCCATTCCATTCCACGTTCCATTGAATTCCATTGCATTCGATATTTCATTCCATTCAATACCGCATTCCATTCCATTCCATTCCATTTCATTCCACATTCCATTCCATTCCATTCTATTCCACATTGAATTTCATTCCATTCCACATTCAATTCCGTTCCATTCCATATTCCATTCCATTCCATTCCACATTCCATGTCATTCTATCTCATTCCATTCCACATTCCGTAGCATTCCATTCATTTCCAAATTCTATTAATTTCTGTTCTGCATTACTTTCCATTGCATTCCACGTTATATTGCACATCCCTTTCTATTTCTTTCCACATTCCATTCCATGTTCCATTCCACGTTCCTTTCCACGTTCCATTCTACATTCCATTCCACATTCCATTACATATTACTTTACATTCCTTTCCACATTCCATTCCATTCAATTCCACATTCCATTCCATATTCCATTCCATTCCATTCCACATTCCATTCCAAATTCCATTCCATTCCATTCCATTGCATTCTATTCCTCATTCCATTCTATTCCATTCTACATTTCTTTCCATTCCATTCCAGATTCCATGCCACATTCCATTCCACATTCCTTTCCACGTTCCATTCCATTGCATTCCACATTCCATTCCATTCCGTTCCACCTTCCAATTCGCATTCCATTTCGCATTCCATTGCATTCCATTCCATTCCATTCCACATTCGATTCCACATTCCATTCCGCCTTCCATTTCGCATTCTATTTCGGATTCCATTCCATTCCATTCCACATTCCATTCCATTCCAATCCACAATCCACTCCATTCCATTCCACTTTCATTTCCATACCACAATCCATTCCATTCCATTCCACGTTCCTTTCCATACCACAATCCATTCCATCCCATTCCACATTCCATTCCACATTCCCTTCTTTTCCATTCCACTTTCCATTCCATTCCATTCCCCATTCTGATCCATATTCCCTTCCTTTCTATTCAACATTCCCTTCCTTTCCATTCCACATTCCATTCCATTATATTCCACATTGCATTCCACATTCCCTTCATTTCCATTCCACTCCCCATTCCCTTCCTTTCCATTCCACGTTCCATTCCATTCCATTCCACATTCCTGTCCACGTTCCATTCCACATTCCATTCCACTTTCCTTTTGATGTTCCATTCCATACCATACCACGTTCCACTCCATTCCATTCCGCGTTCCACTCCTTTGCTTTCCACATTCCATTTCATTCCCTTCCACATTCCATTCCACATTCCATTTCACATTCCTTTTCTTATTCCATTCCATTTCAATGCATTCCACTTCCCATTCCATTCCATTCCACATTCCTTTCCACTCCATTCCACATTCCGTTCCACATACCATTCCATTCCATTCTATTCCACATTCAATTCCATTCCATTCCACATTCCATTCCACATTCCATTCCATTCCTTTCCATTCCACATTCTATTCCACATTCCATTCCACATTCCATTCTATATTCCATTCCACTTTGAATTCCTTTCCATTCCATTCCACTTTCCATTGCATTACATTCCGCATTCAACATTACATTCCATTCCACATTCCATTCCATTCCATTACAGATTGCATTCCATTCCACATTCCCTTCCACATTCCATTCCATTCCATTCCAAATTCCATACTATTCTATTACATTAAGCATTCCATTCCTTTACATTCCACACTCCATTCTATTCCATTCCACATACCATTCCATTACATTCCACCTTCCATTCCACATTCAATTGCATTCCACACCACATTTCAGTGCACATTCCATTCCACGTTCCATTGCACGTTCCATTCCATGTTCCTTTCCACTTGCCATCCCACGTTCCGTTCCACATGAAATTCCAAACTCCATTCCATTCCATTCCACATTCCATTCCTTTCCATTCCACGTTCCATTCCACATTCCGTTTTACGTTTAATTCCCTTCCATTCCAACTTCCATTCCATTCCATTCCACGTTCAATTCAATGTTCCATTCCATTCCATTCCTCATTCCATTCCACATTCCATTCCACTCCATTACACATTACTTCCACGTTCTATTCCACATTGCATTCCAACTTCCATGCCACCTTCCATTCCATTCCTTTTCACGTTCCATTTCGCATTCCATTTTGCATTCCATTTCGCATTCCATTGCATTCCATTCCACATTCCATACCAATCCCTTCCAAACCACATTCCATTCCTTTCCATTCCATAGTCTATTGAATTTCATTCCACATTCCAATCCATTCTATTCTACATTCCATTCCACATCCATTCTCTTCCATTACAAATTCCATTGCATTCCCTTACACATTCCATTCCATTCCATTCCACATTCCATTCCATTCCATATTCCACTCCATTCCATTCCACATTCCATACCATTCCATTCCATTCCATTACATGTTCTATCACATTCCACTCCACATTCCATTCCAGATTCCATTCCATTCAATTCCACATTCCATACCATTCCATTCCATTCCTTGTTCCATTCCATTCCATTCCAGATTGTATTCCTTATTCCGTTCCATTCCATTCCACATTCCATTCCATTCCATTCCACATTCCATTTCATTCCATTCCAGATTCCATTCCTTTCCATTGCACACTACATTCCACATTCCATTAAACTTTCCATTCCGCATTCCATTCCACATTACTTTCCATTGCATTTTAAGTTGCATTCCACCTTCCATTCCACATTCCTTTGCACAGTCCATTCCACTTTCCATTCCATTCAATTTCACATTCCATTCCACATTCCATTCCGCATTCCAATCCACTCCATTCCACATTCCACTCCACATTCCATTCCACTCCGTTCCACATTCCATTCCAGATTCCATTCCATTCCATTCCACTTTCCATTGCAAACCATTCCACATTCCATTCCATTCCTTTCCACTTTCCATTCCAAACCATTCCACATTCCATTCCATTCCATATTCCATTCCATTCCACATTATATTCCATTCCATTCCACATTCCTTTCCATTCTATTTAACTCCGTTCCACATTCCATACCATTCCCCTCCATTCCACACACCATTATTTTGCATTCCACGTTCCGTTGAATTTCTTGCCATATTCAATTCCATTCCATTCCACATTCCATTCCGCATCCATTCCCTTCCATTCCATATTCCTTTCCATTCCCTTCCACATTCCATTCTACATTCCATTCCACCCTCCATTCCACGTTCCAATCTATTGAATTCCACATTCCATGCCTTATTCCATTGCATTCCATTCCTCATTCCATACATACCATTCCATTCCATTCCGTATTTCATTCCATTACATACCAGGTTCTATTCCAGATTCCATTCCATTCTTTTCCACTTTCCTTTCCACATTCCATTCCATTCCATTCCACATTCCATTCCATTCCTTTCCTCATTCCATTCTTTTACTTGCCAAATTATTTTCCACATTCCATTCCACGTTATATTCCACATTCCATTCCACTTTCCATTCCACGTTCCATTCCATTCGATTCCACAATCCATTCCACAATGCTTTCCACATTACAATCCATTATATTCCACATAAAATTTCACATTCCATTACACATTCCATTTCAAGTTCCATTCCACATTCCATTCCTTTCCATTCCACATTCCATTCCACATTCCATTCCACATTCTATTCCATTCCATTCCACATTACATTCCACTTTCCATTTCATTCCACATTCTGTGGCATTCCATTTCACATTCCATTCCATTCCATTCCACATTCCATTCCATTCCATTCCACATTCCATTCCATTCCAATCCACAATCCATTCCTTTCCATTCCACATTACATCCCATTCCATTCCACATTCCAATCCATTCCATTCCACATTTCATACCATTCCATTCCATTCCACAATCCATTGCATTTTATCCCACATTCCATTCCACATTCAACTCCACATTCCATTCCATGTTCCATTCCATTCCATTCCGCATTCCTTTCCATTCCATTCCATTCCGTATTCCAGTCCATTTCATTCCACATTCTATACCTCATTCCATTCCATTCCATTCCACATTCAATTACACATTCCTTTCCATTCCATTCAACATTCCATTCCATTCAACATTCCATTCATTTCCCTACAACATTCCATTCCTCATTCCATTCCACATTCCATTCCAGTTTCCATTACACTTTCCATTCCATTCCATTAAACTGTAAATTCCATGTTCAATTCCACATTCCATTCCACATTCCATTTCATGTTCCATTCCATTTCATTCCACATTCCTTACCATTGCATTCATTCCATTCCGCAATCCATTCCATTCCATTCCATTCCACATTTTACTCCACATTCCATTCCATTCCATTCAACATTCCATGCCACATTCCATTCCATTCCATTCCACATTCCATTTCCCATTCCATTTCCCATTCCTTTCCATTCCATTCCACATTCCATTTCACATTCCACTCCACTTTCCATTCCGTTGTATTCCGCATTCCATAACATGTTCCTTTCCATATTCCATTCCACATTCCATTCCATTCCATTCCACGTTTCTTTCTACTTTCCACTCCACGTTCCATTCCACATTCAATTTCATTCCATTCCACATTCCATTCCACGTTGCATTCCACATTCCATTCCGTTATCTAACACGTTTCCTTCCATATTCCATTCCACATTCCATTCCATGATCCATTTCGTTGAATTCCACATGCCACTCCACATTGCATTCCACATTCCATTCCACATTCTATTCCACATTCCAGGCCACATTCCATTCCATTCCATTAAACATTCCATTCCACATTCCATTCCATTCCATTCCACATTACATTCCACATTCATTTCCACATTCCCTTCCACATTGAATTCCACTCCATTCCACTTTCCATTCCACATTCCATTCCATTCCATTCTACGTTCCATTCCACATTGCATTACACATTCCATTCCATTCCATTCTACATTCCATTCCACATTGCATTACACATTCCATTCCATATTCCATTCCATTCCATTCCACATTCCATTACACATTCCATTACAATCCACATTCCATTCAACATTCCATTCCATTCCATTCCACATTCCATTCCATTGCATTAAACATTCCATTCCATTCCATTCCATTCCACATTACATTCCACATTCTATTCCACAATTCATTCAACATTCGATTACAGTGCTTTGCACATTCCAGTCCATTCCATTCCACATTCCATTCCACATTCCTTTATAACTTCCATTCCATTCCATTCCACATTTCATTCCACCTTTCATTCCACTTTCCATTCCACATTCCATTCGACGTGTCAGTACATTCCATTCCACATTCCTTTCCATCTTCCATTCCACATTCCATTCCATTGCATGCCACACTTCATTCCACATTCCGTTCGACATTCCATTGCACTTTCCATTCCACGTTCCATTCCGCATTCCATTCCATTCCATTCCGTTGCATTCCACATTCCACTCATTCCAGTACATTCCACATTCCATTCCATTCCATTCCTTTCCATTCCATTCCACATTCCATTCCACATTACATTCCTGTCCATTCCACGTTAAATTCCACATTCCACATTCCATTCCACGTTCCAATCCATGTTGCATTCCACTCCATTCCACATTGCATTCCATTCCTTTCCACGTTCCATACCATTGCATTCCGCATTCCATTCCTTTGCATTCCGCATTCTATTCCAGATTCCATTCTATTCCACTCCACATTCAATTCCAAATTCCATTCCATTCCTTTCCACATTCCACTCCATTCCTCTCCATTCTGCTTTCCATTCCATTGCATTGCACACTCTATTCCTCATTCCTTTCCTTTCCATTCCACATTCAATTCCACATTCCATTCCACATTCTATTCCACATTCCATTCCTTACATTCCATATTCCATTCCTTTCCATTCCACATTCCATTGCATAGCATTCCACATTCCATTCCATTCCATTCCATTCCACATTACTTTCCACATTCCTTTCCACAATTCATTCAACATTCGTTTACAATGCTTTGCACATTCCATTCCATTCCATTCCACATTCCATTGCACATTTCTTTCCAACTTCTATTCCATTCCATTTCACGTTTCATTCCACCTCTCGTTCCACTTTCCATTCCACATTCCATTCGACGTGTCAGTCCATTCCATTCCACATTCCTTTCCATCTTCCATTCCACATTCCATTCCATTCCATGCCACACTTCATTCCACATTACTTTCCACATTCCATTGCCCTTTCCATTCCACGTTCTATTCCACATTCCATTCCATTCCATTCCGTTGTATTCCACATTCCATTCCATTCAAATACATTCCACATTCCATTCCATTCCATTCCATTCCACATTCCATTCCACATACCATTCCTGTCCATTCCACGTTAAATTCCACATTCCACATTCCATTCAATGTTCCAATCCATGTTCCATTCCACTCCATTCCACATTGCATTCCATTCCTTTCCACATTCCATACCATTGCATTCTGCATTCCATTCCTTTGCATTCCGCATTCTATTCCAGATTCCATTCCATTCCACTCCACATTCAATTCCAAATTCCATTCCATTTCTTTCCACCTTCCATTCCATTCCTTTCCATTCTGGTTTCCATTCCATTGCATTCCACATTCTATTCCTCATTCCATTCCATTCCATTCCACATTCAATTCCACATTCCATTCCACATTCAATTCCACATTCCATTCCTTTCATTCCACATTCCATTCCATTCCATTCCACATTCCATTCCGTTGCTTTCCACATTCCATTCCATTCCATTCCATTCCACATTCCATTCCACAATTCATTCAACACACGATTACAATGTTTTGCACATTCCATTCCATTCCATTCCACATTCCATTCCACATTTCTTTCCAACTTCTATTCCATTCCATTCCACGTTTCATTCCACCTTTCATTCCACTTTCCATTCCACATTCCATTCGACGTGTCAGTCCATTCCATTCCACATTCTTTACATCTTCCATTCCACATTCCATTCCATTCCACGCCACACTTCATTCCACATTACTTTCCACATTCCATTGCACTTTCCATTCCACGTTCCATTCCGCATTCCATTCCATTCCATTCTGTTGCATTCCACATTCCATTCCATTCCAATATATTCCACATTCCATTCCATTCCATTCCATTCCACATTACATTCCACATTCCATTCCTGTCCATTCCACGTTAAATTCCACATTCCACATTCCGTTCCATGTTCCAATCCATGTTCCATTCCACTCCATTCCACATTGCATTCCATTCCTTTCCACGTTCCATACCATTGCATTCCGCATTGCATTCCATTGCATTCCGCATTCTATTCCAGATTCCATTCCATTCCACTAAACATTCAATTCCAAATTCCATTCCATTCCTTTCCACATTCCCTTCCATTCCTTTCCATTCTGCTTTCCATTCCTTTGCATTCCACATTCTTTTCCTCACTCCTTTCCGTTCCATTCCACATTCAATTCCACATTCCATTCCACATTCAATTCCACATTCCATTCCTTACATTCCACATTCCATTCCATTCCATTCCACATTCCATTCCTTTCAATTCCACAGTACATTCCACATTCCATTCCATTCCATTCCATTCCACAAACCATTCCATTTCATTCCACATTCAATTCCACATTCCATTCCACATTCCATTTCACATTCTATATCACTCCATTCCATTCCATTCCACAATCCCTTCCATTCCTTTCCATATTCCATTCCAAATTCCATTCCACATTCCATTGCATTCCATTCCACATTCCTTTCCACTTTCCGTTCCCTTCCATTCCACATTCCATTCCATTCCAGCTTCCCTTCCAAGTTCCATTCCACATTCCATTCCACATTCCATTCCACTTTCAATTTCATATTCTATTCCACATTCCATTCCATTTCATTCCACTTTCCATTCCATTCCATTCCACATTCCATTCCACATTCCATTCCATTCCATTAAACTTTCCATTCCAAGTTCCATTAAATGTTACATACCATGTTCTATTCCACGTTCAATTCCATTCCATTTCACGTTCCATTCCACACTCCTTTCCATTCCATTCCACTTTCCACTGCACTTTCCATTCCACATTCCATTCCACATTACATTCCTTTCCATTCCAAATTCCATTCCACATTATATTACTCATTCCATTCCACATTCCATTCCACATTCCATTGCATTCTATTCCTTATTCCATTCCATTCTACTCCACATTGCCTTCCGTATTCCATTCCATTCCATAACAAATTCCATTACACTTTCCATTCCACATTCCTTTCCTTTCCATTCCACATTCATTTCCACTTTCCATTCCACGTTCCATTCCGCATTCCGCTCCTCATTCCATTCCATTCCATTTAACATTCAATTCCACGTTCCATTACACGTTCCATTCCCCATTAAATTCCACATTACATTCCGTTCCATTCAACATTCCATTACACATTCCTTTCCATTCCATTCAGCATTCCTTTCCATTCCATTCAGCATTCCTTTCCATATTCTATCCCATCGAATTCGAAATTATATTCCACTTTCCATTCCACGTTCTATTCCACGTTCCATTCCACTTTCCATTCTATTCTATTCCACATTCCATTCCATTCCTTTCCACGTTTCATTTCACTCTATTCCACATTCCCGTCCACATTCCATTCCAAATTCCATTTCACATTCCAGTCCACATTCCACTTCACTTTCCATTCCATTCCAAATTCCATTCCATTCCATTCCAGTCCACATTCCATTCCATTCTTTTCCTCATTTCATTCCACATTACATTCCACATTCCATTCCTTTTGACATTCCATTCCAAATTCCATTCCATTCCATTCTATTCCACATTCTATTCCATTCCATTCCACATTCCATTCTACATTCCAGTCCACATTCCATTCCATTCCATTCCACATTCCATTCCATTCCATTCCACATTCCATTCCACATTGCATTCTATTCCAGTCCACTTTCCATTCCACATTACATTCTACTCCATTCCACTTTCCATTCCATTCCATTCCATTCCACATTCCATTCCATATTCCAATCCGCGTTCCATTCTGTGTTCCATTCCACTATTCATTGCATGTTCCATTCCATTCCATTGCACTTTCCATTCAACATTCCATTTCACATTCCATTCCATTACATTTGACATTCCATTCCACATTCCATTCGACATTCCATTCCATTCGGTTCCACATTCCATACCTCATTCCATTTCAATCAATTCCACAAACCATTCCATTGCACTCCACATTCCTTTCCACATTCCATTCCATTCCATTCATCTTTGCATTCCAAATTCCATTCCACATTCCATTCCCTATTCCCTTACACTTTCCATTCCATTACTCTACACATTCCATTCCACATTCCATTCGGTTCTATTCCACATTCCATTCCACTTAAATTCCACATTCCTTTCCACATTCCATTCCATTCCATTCCTCATTCCATTCCACAGTCCATTCCATTCCATTCCACATTCTGTTCCACATTCCATTCCATTCCGTTCCACATTCCCTCCATATCCCATTCCACGTTCAATTCCATGTTGAATAACGTGTTCCATTCCACGTTGCATTAAACTTCCCATTCCATTGCATTCCGTGTTCCATTCCATTCCATTCCACGTTCCTTTTCATTCCGATTCGCATTTCATTCCACATTCCATTTCACCTTCCATTCGACATTCCATTTCATTTTGCATTCCATTCCATTCCGTTCCATTCAACATTCCATGCCATTCCATTCCACATTCCATTCCACATTCCATTTCACATTCCAGTCCACATTCCATTCCTCATTCCATTCAGCTTTCCATTCCACATTCTATTCCATTCTGTTCCACATTCCATTCCTCATTCCATTTCTTTCCATTCCACATTCCATTCCATTCCACATTCCTTTCCATTCCATTCCACATTCCATTCCAAATTCCATTACACAATCCTCTCCGTTCCATTCCACATTCCATTCCACTTTCAATTCCATTCCAGTGCACGTTCCATTCCACGTTCCACTCCACATTCCATTTCAAGATCTACTCAACGTTCCTTTCCACGTACCATTCCATTGCATTCCATGTTCCATTCCGTTACATTTCGTGTTCCTTTTCATTCCGTTTCACATTCCATTCCACATTGCATTCCACATTCCATTCCATTCCAATCCACATTGCATTCCACATTCCATTCCACATTCCATTCCATTCCATTACACATTTCAATCAACATTCTATTCCATTCTATTCCACATTCCATTCCATTCCATTCCACTTTCCATTCCATTCCATTGCATTTCACATTTCTTTGCATTCCATTCCGCATTCCAGTCCATTCCATTACATTTCATTCCATATTCCCTTCCATTCCCTTCTATTCCACATTCCATTTCATTCCATTCAACATTCCATTCCGTTCCATTCCAAATTCCATTCCATTTCATTCCACATTCCATTTCATTAAATTCCATTCCATTCCATATTCCATAGGGTTCCATTCCTTTCCACATTCCATTTCTTTCCGATCCACATTCCATCCAATTGCATTCCACACTCCATTCCACATCACTTTCCATTGCATTTCACATTCGTTTGCACGTTCCATTCTACGTTCCATTCCACACGGCGTTACGTAACCCCTTCCATTCCTTTCCACATTCCATACCATTCCATTGCATTCCATTCTGCATTCGATTCCATTACATTCCACATTCCATTCCACATTCCATTCCACATTCCATTGCATTGAAATCCACACTATATTCCATTCCATCCAACCTTCCTTTCCATTCCACATTCCATTCCATTCCATTCCACATACCATTTCATTAGATTCTTCATTCCATTCCATTCAATTCGACATTACTTTCCACATTCCATTCCTCTTTCCATTCCATTGCATTCTATTCCACATTCCATTCCATTCCACATTCCATTCCAGTCCATTACAGGTTCCATTCCTCATTCCATTCCACACTCCATACCACGTTCCATTGCTTTCCGTTCCACATTCCATTCCATTCCATTCCACATTCCATTCTATTACATTTCATTCCATACCACGTTCCATTCCACTATCCATTGATTTCTATTCCACATTCAATTCCACATTCCAGTCCATTCCATTCCGTATTCCATTCCATTCCAATCCACGTTTCATTTCATATTTCATTCCATTCCATTACACATTACATTCCACATTCCATTACACAATCCCTTCCACATTCCATTCCATGCCATTACACATTCCATTCCACATTCCATTCCATTCCACATTCCATTCCATTCCATTTTATTCCATTTCGCTTTCCATTCCACATAGCACTCCATTCCATTTGACGTTCCATTCCCCACTCAATTCCACATTCAATTCCACATTCCATTCCGTTCCATTGCACATTCTATTCCACATTCGATGCCACATTCAATTCCACCTTCCATTCCACGTTGTATTCCACGTTACATTCCATGTTCCATTCCATTCCATTTCACGTTCCTTTCCACATTTCATTCCATTCAATTCCACGATGCATTCCACAATCCATTCCACATTCCACTCAACTTTCCATTCCACAATCCATTAAAGTCCATTCCACATTCCATTCAGCATTCCATTCCATTCCATCCCACACTCCATTCCACATTCCGTTCCACACTCCATTCCATTCCTTTCCACATTCCATTTCACTTTCCATTCCACATTCCATTTCACATTCCATTCCGCATTCCATGCTATTGCATTCCACATTCCAATCCATTCCATTCCATTCCATTCCACTTTCCATTCCACATTCCATTGCATTCCAATCCACGTTCAATTACACATTCCGTTCCATTCCATTCCACGTTCCATTCCACCCTCATTTCCACATTCCATTCCACATTCCATTCTGTTCCAATCCACATTCCATTCCACATTCCATTCCATTCCTTTCCACTATCTATTCCACATTCCATTCCACATTCCATTCCACATTCCATTCCACATTACATTCTTTTCCATTCTGTATTCCATTCCACATTGCATTCCATTCCTTTCCACATCCCATTCCATTCCATTCCACTTTCCATTCCACATTCCCTTCCATTCCATTCCACATTCTATTGCCAGTTCTATTCCATTCAATCCCGCGATGCATTCCACCTTTCATTCTACTATCCATTCCACAATCCATTCCACTTTCCATTCCACATTCCATTAAAGTCCTTTCCATATTCCATTAAAATCCATTCCACATTCCATTACGAATTCCACTACTTTCCATTCCACACTACATTCCACATTCCATACCACATTTCATTCCATTCCTTTTGACATTCCTTTTCATTTTCCTTTCCTCTTTACATTCTACATTCCATTCCACATTACGTTCCGTTCCATTCCACATTGAATTCCACACTCCATTGCATTCCATTCCACATTCCATGACACAATCCATTCCATTCTATTCCACGTTCAATTCCACGATTCTTTCCACAATCCATTCCACATTCCATTCCACATTCCATTTCACATTCCATTCCACATTACATTTGTCATTCCATTCCACATTCCATTCCATTCTATTCGACATTCCATTTCACATTGCATGCAACATTCCATTCCATTCCATTCACATTCCATTGCACATTCCATTCCACCGTCCATTCCATTCAATCACACTTTCCATTCCACAATCCATTCCATTCCATTCCACTTTCGATTGAACATTCCATTCCACATTCCATTCTGTTCCATTTCACTTTCCATTCTGCACACCATTCCACATTCCATTCCACATACAATTGCGTTCCATTCCACATTCCATTCCTTTCCATTCCACATTCCATTGCATTTCATTCCACATTCCTTTCCACATTCCATTCCAAACCATTCCACATTCAATTCCATTAAATTCCGCTTTCCATTCAACATTCTATTCCACATTCCATTCCACATTCCTTTCCATTCCATTCCACATTACATTCCATTCCATTCCACTTTCCATTCCATTCTTTTCCACGTTCCATTCCACGTTACATTCCACGTTCCATTCCACATTCCATTCCACATTCCTTTCCGTTCCATTCAACATTTCATTCCATTCCATTCCACGTTCCATTCCATTCTTTTCCACGTTCCATTCCACGTTCCATTCCACATTCCATTCCACATTCCATTTCACATTCCTTTACACTTTCCATTGCTTTCCATTCCATATTCCATTCCACATTCCATTCCACATTCCATTGTGTTCAATTCCACATTTTGTTCCACATTCCATTCTTCATTCCATTACATACCATTCCACATTCCATTCCAGTTTCCATTCTATTCCATTCCACATTCCATTCCACATTCCATTCCACATTCCATTACATTGTATTCCAGATTTCATTCCACAATCCATTTTATTCCTTTCCATATTGCATTCCACATTCCATTCAACAATCCTTTCTCATTCCATTGAATTTCATTACACATTCCTTTCCACATTCCATTGCATTGAAATTCACATTCCATTCCACATTCTATTCCATTCCATTCCACATTCCATTCCACATTTCAATCTTTTCCATTCCATTCCACATTGCATTCTGCATTCCATTGGGCAGTCCATTCCACGTTCTATTCCACTTTCCATTGCATGTTCCATTCTCATTCCATTGAATTTCGTTCCACATTCCATTGCATTTCGTTCCGCATTCCAACTCACATGCCATTCCACATTCCATTCCAATCCATTCCATTCCATTCCACATTCCATTACTCATTCCATTCCACGTTCCATTCCACAGTCCATTCCATTCCATTCCACTTTCCATTCCATTGCCATCCATGTTTCATTCCACATTTCACTGCATTCCATTCCACATTCCATTCCACATTCCATTCCATTCCATTCCACATTCCATTCCACATTCCTTTCCATTACATTCCACATTCCATTACATTCCATTCCATTCAAATACACGTCCCATACAAATTTCCGTTAAATTCCATTCCACATCCGATTCGATTCCATTCCACATTCCCTTCCATTCCAATCCACGTTTCATTCCACATTTTATTCCATTCCATTCCACATTGCATTCCACATTCCATTCCACTTTCCTTTCCAGGTTCCATTCCACATTGAATTCCACATTCCATTGCACATTCCATTCCACATTCCATTCCATTCCACATTCCATTTCACATTCCGTCCTATTCCATTCCACATCGCATTCCACATTCCATTCCATTCCTTTCCACATTCCCTTCCATTCCATTCCACATTCCATTCCACTTTCCTTTCCACGTTCCATTAGATTTCATTCCATGTTCGATTCCACATTCCACTCCATTCCATTCCACTTTGCATTCCACATTCCGTTCGACATTCCATTCCACATTACATTCCACATTCCATTCTCATTCCACTGCATTTCATTCCACATGAAATTCCACATTCCATTGCATTCAAATTCACAATCCTTTCCACATTCCATTCCATTCCATTACACATTCCATTCCACATTCCATTCCTCAGTCCATTATAAATTCCATTCCACATTCCATTCCACATTCCATTTTCATATCGTTGCATTTCTTTCCACTTTCCATTCCACATTCAACTGCATTCCAATTAACATGCCATTCCACGTTTCAATCCAGTCCATTCCATTCCATTCCACATTCCAGTCCATTCCATTGCACATTCCATTCCATTCCCATCCACATTTCTTTTCACAATTTATTACATTCCATTCCACATTCCCTCCACATTCCATTCCACATTCCATTCCATTCCATTCCAACTTCCATTTCACATTCCATTCCATTCCATTCCACTTTCCATTGCACGTTCCATTCCACAATCCATTCCATTACTTTCCTCGTTCCATTCCACTCTCAATTTCACATTACGTTCTTCATTCCATTCCGTTCCATTGCACATTCCATTCCACATTTCATGCCACGTTCAATTCCTCATTCCTTTCCAGGTTCCATTCCACTTTCCTTTCCATTCCATTTCATGTTCCATTCCATTCCATTTCAAGTGTCATTCCACATTCCAATCCACTTTCCATTCCACATTCCATTCCATTCCATTCCACGTGCCATTCCACGTTCCATTTCACGTTCCATTCCATTCCATTCGACATTCCATTGCATTCCATTTCAATTTCCATTCCACTCTCCATTCCACATTTCATTCCACCTTCCATTCCTTTCCATTCCACCTGCCATTCCACAATTCATTGCATATTCCATTCCACTTTCCATTCCACATATCATTAAAGTCCATTCCACATTACTTTCGGTTTCATTCTACATTCCATTCCACATTCCAGTCTATTCCGTTCCACATTCCATTCCATTACACTACACAATTCATTCAACATTCCCTTCCATTCCGTTCCACATTCTATTCCAAGTTCCATTCCATTCCATTCCACGTTCCATTCCAAGTTTCATTCCACATTCCTTTCCACAATCCATTCCACATTCCATTCTGTTCCATTCCGCATTCCATTCCACATTCCATTCCACATTCGAATCCATTCCATTCCACATTCCATTCCATATTCCATTTCATTCCATTCCATATTCCATTTTCTTTCCATTACATTTCATTCCACATTCCATTCCACATTGCATTCCATTCCATTTCACATTTCATAAAACATTCCATTCCATTGTATTCCACATTCCATTCCACATTCCATTCCATTCCATTCTATTCCACATTCCATTCCATTCCATTAAACAATCCATTCCACATTCCATTCTACATTCCATTCCACGTTCCATTCCTTTGCATTCCACATTCCAATACATTCCATTCCACATTCCTTTCCATTCAAACCCACATTCCATTCCATTGCATTCCATTTTATTCCACATTCCATTCCATTCGATTCCATTCCTTTCCATTCCATTCCATTGCATTCCACATTCCATTCCATTGCATTCTGCACTGCATTCCATTCGATTCCATTCAATTGCACATTCCAGTACATCCCTTTGCATTCCACATTCCTTTCCATTTCATTCCGCGTTGCATTCCATTCCATTAAATAATCCATTCCACCTTCCATTCCACATTCCATTCCACGTTCCATTCCGTTGCTTTCCACATTCCAATCCATTCCATTCCACATTCTATTCCATTCAAATCCACTTTCCATTCCATTGCATTCCATTCCATTCCATTCCATTCCCCATTCCATTCCATTCCATTCCATTCCACATTCCATTCCATTGCATTCCGTGTTCCATTCCATTCCATTCCATTCAATTCCAAATTCCACTCCATTCCATTGCATACCAAATTCCATTCCATTCCATTCCACAATCCATTCCATTCCATTCCACTCCATTCCACATTCCATTCCACTTTCCATTACACATCACATTTGATGTTTCATTCCACGACCCATTCCACGTTCCATTCTTTTCTATTCCATTTTGCATTCCATTCCATTCCAAATTCCATTCCATTCCATTCCACATTCCATTCCACGTTCCATTATATTCCATTCCACGTTCCATTCCATTCCATTCCACGTTCCATTCCATTCCATTCAACGTTCCATTCCACTTTCCATTCTACATTCCATTCTACGTTGCATTCGATGTTCCATTCCATTCCATTCCACTTTCCATTCCACGTTGCATTCCATTGCATTCCACGTTCCATTCAACATTCCATTCCATTAAATTTCACGTTCCATTCCATATTTCATTCCACATTCCATTTCACCTTCCATTCCACGATCAATTCCACGATACATTCCACGTTGCATTCCACATTCCTTTCCATTCCACATGCCCTTCCAGATTCCATTCCACATTCCATTCTACGTTCCATTACACATTCCTTTCTACATTCCATTCCACATTCCATTCAATTCCATTCCACGTTCAATTCCCCATTCCTTTCCATTCCATTCAACTTTTCGTTCCAGACTGCATTTCAAATCCCATTCCACGTTCTATCCCATGTTCCATTCCACGTTCCATTCAACGTTCCATTCCACATTCCATTCCACATTCCATTCCATTCCATTCCACTTTCCATTCCACATTCCATTCCACATTCCATTCCGTTCCATTCCACCTTGCATTCCGCATTCCATTCCACATTCCATTCCATTCCATTCCACATTCCATGCCACTTTCCATTCCACACTACATTCCACAATCCATTCCACTTTCCATTCCACAATCCATCCTCATTCCATTGCATTTCCTTCCAAATTCCATTCCACATTCCATTGCATTCCAATTCTCATGCTATTCCACATTCTATTAAGATTTCCCTTCCATTATACTCAACATTCCATTCCATATTCCATTCCACATTCCATTCCGCAGTCCATTCCATTCCATTCCATATCCCATTCCATTCCAATCAACATTCGTTTCCACATTTCATTCCATTCAATTCCACATTCCATTCCACATTCCATTCCATTCAATTCCACATTCCATTCCATTCCTTTCCATTCCACGTTCCATTCCACTTTCCAAAAAATTCTATTAGACATTCCATTCCACATCCAGTACGTTCAATTCCACATTCCATTGCATTCCATTCCAAATTTCATTCCTCATTTCTTTCCATTCCATTCCACATTGCATTCCACATTCCATTCCACTTTCCCTTCCAAATTCCATTCCATTCCATTCCACATTCCATTCCACATTCCATTCCATTGCCTTCCACATTCCATTCCATTCCACGTTCCATTCCACTTTCCATTCTCTTCCATTCCACGTTCCATTCCATTTTCCTTTCCACTTTCCATTCCATTTCATTTCACATTCCATTCCACACTCAATTCCTCATTCCATTCCACTTTCCATTCTGTTCCTTTCCACATTCCATTCCACATTCCATGCAACGTTCACTTCCACATTCCATTCCAAGTTCCCTTCTACGTTCCATTGCACGTTCCATTCCATGCCATTCCACGTTGCATTCCACATTCCAATGCATTCCATTCCAAGTTCAATTCCACACTCCATTCCACATTCCATTCCACATTCTATTCCGTAACATTCCACATTCCATTACACATTCCATTGCACATTCCATTCCGTTCCATTCCACATTCCATTCCACATTCCATTCCACGTTCCAGTCCACATTGCATTGTTGTCCTTTCCAGATTCCATTCCACATTCCATTCCATCCCATTCCACACTCCATTCCACCTTCCATTCCATTCCTTTTCACATTCCATTTCAGTATCCATTCCACATTCCATTCCATGTTCCATTTTATATTGCATTCCATTCCATTCCACATCCATTCCATTCCATCCCACTTTCCATTCCACATTCTATTCCACTCCATTCCACTTTCCATTCAACGTTCCATTCCACATTCCATTCCATTCCATTCCGCGTTCCATTCCAAACACATTTCCACATTCCATTCCACATTCCATTCCGTTCCAGTCCACATTCCATTCCACCTTCCATTCCATTCCATTCCACTATCCATTCCGCATTCTGCTCCACATCCCATTCCACTTTACATTCCGTTCCATTCCACATTCAATTCCACATTCCATTCCTTTCCATTCCACATTCCATTCGATTCCACTCCCTATTTCATTACACTTTCTCTTCCATTGCATTCCACACTCTATAGCAAGTTCCATTCTATTCAATTCCACGATCCATTCCACGTTTCATTCCACATTCCATTCCACATTCCATTCCACATTCCATTCCACATTCCATTCCTTATTCCAATCCTTGCATTCCACATACCTTTCCACATTGCATTCCATTCCATTCCACATTGCATTCCGCATTCCATTCTCTTCCATTCCCTTCCATTCCATTTCACCTTCCATTCCACAGTGCATTACACATTCCAATCCATTGAATTCCACATTCCATTTCACTTTTCATTAAATGCCATTCCACATTTCATTCCACATTCCATTCCACATTTCATTCCACATTCCATTGTATTCCATTCCATATTCCATTCAATTCCATTCTATTTCAATTCCATTCTTTATTGTATTCCCGATTCCATTCCATTCCATTCGACATTCAATTCCACATTACATTCAATTCCATTCACCATTCCATTCCACTCCATTCCATTCTTGTCAATTCCGCATTCCATTCCACATTCCATTCCTTTCCATTCCTCATTCCATTCCACGTTGCATTCCACGTGGCATTCCATTCCATTCAACATTGCATTCCCTTCCATTCCACATTCCATACCATTCCTTTCCATTCCATTCCACATTTGATTCCATTCCATTCCATATTTTTTTCCAGATTCCATTCCATTCCATTCCACCTTCAATTCCACATTCCATTGCATTCCATTCCATTCCACATTTCATTCCGTTCCATTCCACATTCCATTCCATTCCAATCCATTCCATATTCCATTCCACATTCCATTCCATTCCAATCCATTCCACATTCCATTCCATTGCGTTCCTCATTCCATTCCTCATTCCATTCCATTACATTCCACATTCAATTCCACATTCCATTCCATTCCATTCCACATTCCTTTCCATTCCTTTGCACATTATATTCATTTCCATTCCACATTCCATTCCACATTCTATTCCACGTTCCATTCCACATTCCATTCCACGTTCCATTCCACATTCCATTCCACGTTCCATTCCACTTTCCATTGCATTCCATTCCACATTCCATTCAATTTCATTCCACATTGCATTCCATTGTATTCCACGTTCCATTCCATTCCACATTCCATGCCATTCCATTCCATTTCTTTCCACACTTCATTCCACATTCCATTCCATTCCATTCAACTTACCATTCCATTCCATTCCACATACCATTCCATTCGATTCCATTCCATTCCACATTCCGTTCCATTCCATTGCGCATTCCAATCCATTCTCTTCCACATTCCATTACATTCCATTCCGCTTTCCATTCCATTCCATTACATTCCCTTTCACATTGCATTCAATTGCATTCCATTCCATTCCGCTTTCCATTCCTTTCCATTCCATTTCCTTTCACATTGCATTCCATTCCATTCCATTCCACATTACTTTCCAAATTCAATTCCACATTCCATTCCACCATCCATTCCATTCCATTGCATAATCCGTTCCATTCCATTCCATTCCACATTGAATTCCATTCCATTCTACATTCCATTCCATTCATTTCCTTTCAATTCCAAATTCCATTGCACATTCCATTCCATTCCATTCCACATTCCATTCCATTCCACTCCACATTCAATTCTATTCCACTCCACCTTCCATTCCGTTTCATTCCGTTCCGCGTTCTATTCCATTCCACTCAACCTTCATTTCCATTCCATTCCATTCCATTCCATTCCACATTCCATTCCATTCCATTGCACATTGCATTCCATTCTATTCCCATCCCTTCCATTCCACATTGCATTCCATTCCATTCCATTCCATTCCGTGTCCCTTTCCACATTCATATCCCATCCATTCCACATTCTATTCCAGATTCCATTCCACATTCCGTTCCGTTCCTGTCCACATTCCTTTCCACGTTCCATCCATTCCATTCCACAATCCATTCCACATTGCATTCCATTCCATTCCAGGATCTATTCCATTCCACATTCCACTCCACATTGCATTCCATTCCCTTCAACATTCCATTCCTCATTCCATTGCATTCCATTCCACATTCTATGCCATTCCATTCCATTTTCCATTCCATTCCATTCCACTTTCCATTCCATTCCATTCCATTCCACATTCCAATCCACATTCCATTCCACGATCCATTCCATTCCACATTGCATTCCACATTCCATTCCATTGCATTACACATTCCATTCCACATTCCATTCGATTCCATTCCGCACTCCATTCCGTTGCAGTCCACATTGCATTCCAATCCATTCCACATTCCATTGCATTCCATTCCACATTCCATTCCACGTTCCACTCCATTCCATTCCACATTCCATTCAACTGCATTCTACATTCCATTCCATTCAATTCCACATTCCATTCCATTCCATTCCATTCCATTCCATATTCCATTCCATTCCATTCCATTCCACATTCAATTATACATTCCATTCCATTGCATTCCGCATTCTATTCCATTCCTTTCCACATTGCATTCCATTCCATTCCACTTTCCATTCCATTCCATTCCATTCCACATTGCTTTACATTGCGTTCCTTTCCACCTTCCAAGCATTCCATTCCACACTCCATTCCTTTCCATTCCACATTCCATTCCACATTCCATTCCATTCCATTCCTTTCCACATTTTATTCCATTCCATTGAATTGCACATTCCATTCCATTCCATTCCATATTGAATTATACTCCATTCCACATTCCATTCCATTAAATTCCACATTCCATTCCATTCCATTCCGTTCCATTCCAGATTCCATTCCATTTTCCATTCCTTTCCATTCCACATTTCATTCCACATTTCGTTTCATTCCATTCCACACTGAATTCCATTCCATTCCATTCCATTCCACGTTCCAATCCATTTCATTCTGCATTCCATTGCATTCCAATCCGCAGTGCATTATATTCCATTCCACATTCCATTCCATTCCATTCTGTTCCAATCTATTGCACATTGCATTGCATTCCATTCCTTTCCACATTCCATTCCATTCCACGTTCCACTCCATTCTACGTTCCACTCCATTCTGTTCCATTCCATTTCAAATTCCATTCCACTTTTCATTCCAATCTATTCCACAATCCATTCCACCTTTCATTCCATTCCATTCAAATCAATTCCACAATCCTTTCCACATTCCATTGCATTCCATTACAAGTTCCATTCCATTCCATTCTACATTCCATTGCACATTCCATTACAATCAGTTCCACATTAAATTCCACGTTCCATTCCATTCAATTCCACATTCCATTCCACTCCATTCCACATTCCATTCCACATTCCATTCCATTCCAATCCACATTCCAATCCATTCCCTTCCACATTCCAATCCATTCCAATCCACATTCCTTTCCATTCTACATTCCACTACAACTTCCTTTCCATTCCATTCCACATTCCATTCCGTTCCATTCCACATTCTATTCCATTTGATTCCACATTTCATTCCACCACATTCCGCATTCCATTCCATTCCATATTCCATTCCATTCTATTCCATTCCATTCCAAATTCCATTCAACTTTCCATTCCATTGCACTCTACATTCCATTCCACTCCATTCCATTCCACTCTCAAATCCACGTTCCATTCCATGATCCTTTCCATCATCCTTTCCTTTGAATTCCACATTCCATTCCATTCCTTTCCACATTCTATTCCATTCCATTCCACATTCCATTCCATTCCATTACATATTCCATTCCATTCCATTCCACATTCAATTCCATTCCCTTCCACATTCCGTTCCATTACATTCCAACTTCCATTCCAATACATTCCATTCTATTCCATATTCCATTTCTTATTCCATTCCATTCCATTCCACACTCCATTCAATTCCACATTCCATTTTAGATTCCATTGCATTCCATTCCATTCCACTTTCATTCCATTCCATTCCATATTCCATTCCATTCCATTCCACATTGCATTCCATTACTTTCCACATTGCATTCCATTCCACATTCTTTTCCATTCCATTCCATTCCATTCCAAATTCCATTCCATTTCATTGCCTTCCATTCCACATTGGTTTTCACTTTCCTTTCCATTTCATTCCACACTTCATTCCGTATTTGATTCTATTTCATTCCTTTCCATCCTACGTTCTAGTCCACGTCCCTTTCCAACTTCCATTCCATTCAATTCCACGTTCCTTTCCACGTTCCATTCCATGTTCCATTCCACGATCCTGTCCATTGAATTCCACAATATATTCCAGTCCGTTCCCCTTTCCATTCCATTCCACTCCACATTCCATTCCATTCAATTCCATATTGCATTCCATTGCATTACACATTCCATTCCACTTCACATTGCTTTCCATTCCAATCCATTCCATTCCAAATTCCATTCAGTTCCATTCCATTCCATTTCACTTTCCATTCCATATTCCATTCCATACAATTCCATGTTCCATTCCCCTTTCCATTCCATTTCATTCCACACTTCATTCAACATTCCATTCCATTCCATTCCACACACCATTCCTTTCCATTCCATTCCATTCCATTCCATTCCATTCCGCATTCCATTCCATTCTACTCCGCATTCCATTACGTTCCATTCCGCTTTCCTTTCTATTCCATTCCACATTGCATTCCATTCCATTCCATTCTGCATTCCGTTCCATTCCATTCCAGATTCCATTCCTATCCATTCCATTCCTTTTCACATTCCATTCCAAATTCCATTCCACATTCCATTCCACATTGCATTCCAATCTATTCCACCTTCCACTCCACATTCAATTCTATTCCATTCCATTTCTCATTCCATTCCATTCCATTTCTCATTCCATTCCATTCCATTCCACAGTCCAATCCATTCCTCATTCCAATTCATTCCATTCCACATTGCATCCCATTCCATTCCACATTCCATTCCATTCCACATTCCATTCCACTCCATACCATTCCAAATTCCATTCTACATTCCATTTCATTCCTATCCACATTTCTTTCTATTTCATTACACATTCCATTCCATTCCATTCCATTCCGTTCCATTCCATTCCATTCCAATCCATTCCTTTCAATTCAACGTTCCACTCCACGTTACTTTCCATGATCCATTCCATTCCATTCCACGTTCCATTGCACGTTCCATTCCACGTCCCTTTCCATTGAATTCCACATTCCTTTCCTTTCCAGTCCACGTTCCTTTCATTCATTTCCACATTCAATTCCATTCCGTTCCATTTCACATTCCATTCCATTCCATTCCATTTAATATTCCGTTCCATTCCATTCCTCACTCGCTTCCACATTCCATTCACTCTGCATTGCATAATACATTCCACTCCTTTCCAGAATCCATTATATTTCAGTCCACATCCCATTCCACATTCCATTCAAAGTTTCACTCCGTTCCATTCCATATTCCGTTCCTTTCCGTTCCACATTCCATTCCATTCAATTACACATTAAATTCCATTCCATTGCATTCAACATTCCATTCCATTCCATTCCGTATTCCATTCCATTCCATTCCATTCCATTCCACATTCCATTCCATTGCTTTCCACTTTCCATTCCAATCCACATTCCGTTCCATTCCATTCCACGTTCCATTCCTTTCCACATTCCATTCCATTCCGTACCACATTCCATTCCATACCATTCCACATTCCATTCCCTTACATTCCACATTCCTTCCATTCCATTCCATTCCACATTCCATTCCATTCCATTGCACATTCCATTCCACATTGCATTCCAATCCAGTCTGCCTTCCATTCCACATTCCATTCCATTCCATTCCACATTCCATTCCATTCCATTCCACATTCCATTCCATTCCATTCCACATTCCATTCCATTCCATTCCACATTCCACTCCATTCCACATTCCGTTGAACCTTCCATTCCATTCCGTTCCACGTTCCATTCCATTCCATTCTGTTTCAAATTCAATTCCACATTCCATTTCAATCTATTCCACAATTCATTCCACATTATATTACATTCCATTCGAATCCATTCCACAATCCATTCCACATGCAGTTCCATTCCATTCCACATTCCATTCCATTCCACTTTCCATTCCATTCCATTCCATTCCAAATGCCACTCCACATCCCCTTCCATTCCATTCCACATTCGATTCCATTCCATTCCATTCCATGCTAGTTTCCATTCCCAGTTCATTTCCACGTTCCATTCCAACTTCCATTACACTTTCCATTCTATTCCATTCCATGTTACATTCAACGTTCCATTCCATGATCCTTTCCGCGATCCTTTCCTTTGAATTCCACATTCCTTTCCATTCCTTTCCACATTCTTTTCCATTCCATTACAGATTCCATTCCATTCCATTCCTTTCCATTCCATATTTCATTCCATTCCATTCCAATCCATTCCACATTCCATTCCATTCCATTCCAACTTCCATTCCAATCGATTCCATTCCATTCCATATTCCATTCCACATTTCATTCCATTCCACTCCACATTCCATTGCATTCCACGTTCAATTTCATATTCCATTTCATTCCATTGCACTTTCAGTTCCATTCCATTGCATATTCCATTCCATTCCATTGCATATTCCATTCCATTCCACATTGCATTCCATTCCATTCCACATTTCATTCCATTTCACATTCCTTTTCGTTCTATTCCATTGCATTCCAAATTCCATTCCTTTCCATTGCATTCCATTCCACATTCCATTCCATATTCCATTCCATATTCCATTACATTCCATTTCACATTCCTTTACACTTTCCATTCCATTTCATTCCACACTTCATTCCACATTCCATTCTATTCCATTCCATTCCATTCTACTTTTCACTCCACGTTCCATTTCACGTTCCATACCATTCAATACCACATTCCATTCCACGTTCCATTCCATGATCCTGTCCTTTGAAGTCCGCATTCCATTCCATTCCATTCCGTATATCACTCAATTCCATTCCACATTCCATTCCATTCAATTCCAGATTGCATTTCATTCCATTACACATTGCATTCCACTTCACATTCCTTTCCATTTCATTGCATTCCCTTGCAAACTCCATTCCATTCCATTCCATTCCATTCCACTCCACATTCCGTTCCACTTTCCATTCCGTTTCATTCCACACTTCATTCAACATTCCATTCCATTCCTTTCCACATACCATTCCCTTCCATTCCATTCCGTTTCTTTCCATTCCATTCCATTCCACTCCATTTTCCATTCCTTTTCATTACACATTCCATTCCATTCCAATCCACATTCCACTCCATTCCACATTCAATTGCATTCTATTCCATTCCATTCCATGTTCCATTCCATTCCAATCCACATTCCATTCCATTCCATTCCACATTCCATTCCATTGCATTCCACATTCTATTCCATTGCATATTGAATTTCACTCCATTCTATTCAACATTTCATTCCACATTGCATTCCTTTCCTTTCCAGATTCCGTTGCACATTCCATTCCACAATCACTTCCGTTCCATTCCACATTCCTGTATATTCCATTCCACTTTCCATTCCAAATTCCATTCCATTCCATTCCACGTTATATTCCATTCCATTCCACGTTCCATTCCATTCCACTTTCCTTTCCACATTCCATTGCATTCCATAACACATTCCATTCCACATTCCATTCCTTGCTACATTCCACATTCCATTCCACATTCCATTCCACTTTCCATTACAATTTCCATTCCACGTTCCTTTACATTCCATTCCACTTTCCATTGCACATTCCATTCCATTTCATTCCACTTTCTATTGAACATTCCTTTCCACATTCTATACCACAATCCATTCCATTTGATTCCACATTCCATTCCATATTCCATTCCACATTCTACATATTCTATTTCACTTTCCATTCCATTCCGTTCCACATTCCATTCCACACTGCCTTGCATTCCATTCCACACTGCCTTGCATTCCATTCCACACTCCATTCCACACTCCATTCCATACTCCATTCCACATTACAATCTAATCCATTCCTAGTTCCATTTCACATTCCATTCCACAGTCCATTCCACATTCCATTCTAGATTTCATTCCATTCCTTTCCACGTCCCACTCCACTATCAATTCCTTTCCATTTTACGTTGCATTCCACAGTCGATTGCACATTCCATTCCACAATCCAATCCATTCCATTGAACGTTCCATTCCATATTCCATTCCACATTCCTTTCCACGTTCGATTCTATTCCTTTACACGTTCCATTCCATATTCCATTCCACATTCCATTCCACGTTCCATTCCACTTTCCATTCCACATTCCATTCCACATTCCATTCCACATTGAACTCCATTCCATTCCATGTGCCACACCACAATACATTCCACTTTCGATTCCACTTTCTATTGCATTCCATTCCACATTCCATTCCACTTTCCATTCCATTCCATTCCACGTTCCATTCCACAATCCATTTCATTCCATTCCATTCCATTCCACATTCCATTCCACATTCCATTCCAAAGTCCGTTCCTTATTATACCACATTACATTCTATTCCATTCCCTTCCATTCCACATTCCATTCTGCATTCCATTCCACTCCATTCGTTTCCACATTCCATTCCATTCCGTTAAATTCCACATTCCATCCATTATATTCCACATTCCATTCCATTTCATTCCATATTCCATTCCATTCCATTCCATTCCATTCCATTCCATTCCACATTCCATACCTTTGCATTCTATTCCACATTCCATTCCTTTCCATTCCACATTCCATATCATTCCATTCCATTCCACATTCCATTCCTTTCCATTCTACATTCCATTCCATTCCATTCCACATTCCATTCCATTCCATTCGACTTTCCATTCCATTCCATTACAGATTCCGTTTCACATACCATTCCACATTGTATTCCATTGCATTACACATTCCTTTCCACATTCCATTTCTCCTACCATTTCATTCCATTCCAGATTCCGTTTCACATACCATTCCACATTGTATTCCATTGCATTACACATTCCTTTCCACATTCCATTTCTCCTTCCATTTCATTCCATTCCACATTCCTTTCCATTCATTCCACATTCCATTCTATTCCACATTCCTTTCCACATTCCATTTCTTTCCACATTTCTTTCCACTTTCTATTCCTCGTTCTATTCCTCATTCCACTCCACGTTTGATTCCAATCCATTCCATTTTCCATTCTACGTTCCAATCCACGTTCCTCTGCATTTCTTTCCACTTTCCATTCCACTGTCCACTCTATTCCATTCCACTTTCCATTCCATGTTCCTATCCATTCCATTCGACGTCCCTCTCCACATTCAGTTCCATATTCCATTCCAGAATTCATTCCACTTCATTCAACATTCCGTTACACTTTCCATTCAACATTCCGTTGCATTCTACTCCATTCCATTCCACTTTCCATTTCACTTTCCATTGCACATCCCATTCCACGTTCCATTCAATGTTTGATTCGACGTTCCATTCCACGTTCCATTCCACGTTGCATTCCACATTCCATTCCATTCCATGCCACATTCTATTCCACATCCTATTCCATTCCATTCCACATTCCATTCCACATTCCATTCCTCATTAGATTCTCATTTCGTTGCATTTCCTTCCACATTCCATTCCACATTCCATTGCGTTCCAATTCACTTTCCTTTCCAGAATCCATTCCATTCCATTCCATTCAACTCCATTCAAATTCACTCCACTGCATTCCACTCCACACCACTCCATTCCTTTAAATTCCATTCCATTTCACTCCATTCCTCTCTACTCCTCTCCATTCCACTCCACAACTCTCCATTCCTTTCCATTCCATTCGATTCAACCCCAATACATTACACTCCACTCCATTCCAGTCCACTCCAATTCATTCCACTCCAAACCACCACATTCCATTCCACTCCTCTCAATTCCATTCCACTCCACTCCATTCCATTCCATTCCTTTCCACTGCACCCTACACCATCCACTTCAATACTCTACATTGCACTCCATTCCATTCCGATCCATTCCACTCCAATCCACTCCAATCAACTCCATTCCAATACGCTCCACTCCATTTCATTCAAAAGCACTCCATTCGTTTCCATTCCATTCCACTGCAAACCACTGCACTCCACTGTACTTCATTCCACTTCATTCAATTCCACTTCATTGCACTGCTTTCCATTCTACTCCATTCCACTCCATTCCATTCCATTCCATTCCACTCCATTCCACTCCACTCCACTGAATTCCACTCCATTCCAATCCACTCTATTCCAATACACTCTGTACCTTTCCATTCCTGTTCACTCCATTCCATTCCATTCCACTCCATTCCATTCTACTGCATTCTACTACATTCCTTTCGACTCCACTCCACTCCGCTCCATTCCACTCAAATATATTTCAGTCTATTCTAGACCAGTCCCTTTGACTTCTCACCATTCCATTCCATTCCACTGCATTTCCCTCCACTGAATTGCATTCCATTCCAATCATCTTTATTCCACTCCACTGCATTCTGCTCTGCTCCACTCCATTCCATTTCATTCTACTCCACTCCACTCCATTCCAATCCATTCCACTCCACTCCACTCCACTCCACTCCACTCCACTGCATTCCATTCCATTCCATTTCTCCCCATTCCATTCCATTCCACTCTACTTCATTCCACTCGACTCCTTTCCACTCCACTTCATTCTATTCATTTCTATTCCACTCCAATCCATTACACTCCAGTCCATTCCTGTCCACTCCTTTCCATTCCGCTGCACTCATCTCCACTCCACTCCTCTCAACTCAATACCTTTTCTCTCCATTACATTCTACTCCATTCCATTCCATTCCGCTTCACTCTACTCCACTGCATTCCATTGTACTCCTTTCACTCCACTCCATTCCAGTCCACTCAATTCCATTCCATTCCATTCCATTCCATTCCATTCCATTCCATTCTATTCCTCTGCATTCCATTCCATGCACTACCTTCCATTACACTCCAATACCCTTCATTCCACTCCATTCCATTCCTCTCTATTCCACTCCACTCCATTTCATTCCATTAAACTACACTGCACTCCACTCCATTCCATTCTACTCAATTCCACTTTATTACATTCCATTCCCCTCCACTCCACTCGACTCCACTCCCTTCCATTCCATTCAATCTCATTCCATTCCTCTACATTCCACTCCATCCACTCAAATCCACTCCATTCCACTCCACTCCACTCTATTCCACTTCATTCCACTCCATTGCACTCTACTTCATTCCATATCACACAACTCCATTCCACTCCACTCTACTGCATTCCGTTCCAGCCCACTCCCTTCCATTCCATTCCATTCCACTCCAATTCATTCCACTTTCTTCCACTCCATTCAACTCCACTTAACTCCATTTCATTCCATTCCATTTCTTTATGATCCACTAAATTCCAGTCCACTCCATTTCAGTTCACTCCAATCCTTTCCACTCCACTCCACTCCACTCCACTCCATTCCATTCCACTCCTCTGAATTCCGTTCCACCGCACTCCATTCCATTCCATTCCATTCCACTGCATTCTACTCCAATCCTGTCGACTCCACTCCATTCCACTCAGTTCCATTCTACTCCATTCCTCTCCACTCCATTCCATTCATTTCCATTCCACTCAAATCCACTTAATTCTATTGCACTCCATTCCACTTCACTCCATTCCATTGCACTCCATTCTCTTACATTCCATTCCACTCCATTCTCTTACATTCCATTCCACTCCATTCCATTCCTCTCCACTCCATTCCATTCAATTCCATTCCACTCCAATCCGCTTCATTCAATTGCACTCCATTCCACTGCAATCCATTCTCTTCCATTCCACTCCACTCCATTCTATTGCAATCCATTCTCTTCCATTCCATTCCATTCCATTCCATTGCTCTCCACTCTACTCCATTCCATTCCACTCCACTCCATTCCACTCCACTCCAATCCACTAAACTCAACTCCACTCCACTCCACTCCACTGAACTACACGCCATTCCATTCTACATTACCCCATTTCATTCCATTCAATTCCACTCCAATCCCATCCACTCCATTCAAGTACATTCCACTATATTCCATTAATTTCCAGTCCTGTCCACTCCACTCTACTCCATTTTATTTCATTCCACTCAACTCCACTTCTTTACACTCCTCTCCATTCCATTCCATTCCAGTCCACTCCACTCCATTCCACTGCATTCCATTCCACTCCAATCTTCTCCACTCCATTCCGTTTAATTCCACTCCATTCCATTCCACTCCACTACATTCCATTTCACTCCACTCCATTCCATTCCATTCAACTCTACTCCACTCTGCTCCACACTATTCCGTTCCATTCCACTCCACTCAACTATGTTTCACTCCACTGCACTTCACTCCACTCCACAGCACTTCATTCCATTCCATTCTATGCCATTCCAATCCATTCCCCTCCACTCCATTCCACTACATTCCAATCCATTTCAGTCCACTCCACTCAACTCCACTCCATTCCATTCCATTAAACTGCACTTCACTCCATTCCATGCCAATCTATTCCAATCCACTCCATTCCATTCCACTCCACTCCACTCGATTCCACTCCACTCCACTCCATTCCTTTCCACTCTACTCCATTCCTTTCCATTCAATTCCACTCCATTACACTCCACTCCATTCCACTCTATTCCTCTCCATTTCACTGCATTCCTGTCCACTCAACTCCACTCCATTCCATTCCATTTCGTTCACCTGCAGTCTACTCCATTCCATTCCAATCCATTCCACTCCACTGCATTCCATTCAACTCCACTCCACTCCCTTACACTCCATTCCATTTAATTCCCCTCCATTCCAATCCACTCCATTACACTCCACTCAATTCCACTCCATTCCACTCCACTACACTCCACTACACTCCATTCCGCTCCACTCCAATCCATTCCATTCCATTCAATTCCACTCCACTGCATTCAATCCATTCAACTTCATTCCACTCCGCTAAACTCCATTCCATTCCATTCTATTCCAATCCTTTACACTCCACTCTAAATCATTCCTCTACACTGCACTCCATTGCACTCAATTCCACTCCATTCCTGTCCATGCCGCTGCACTCCACTCTACTCCACTACACTACATTCCATTCCACTCCTATTTATTCCATTCTACTACAATGCAATTCTTTCCATTCCTTTCCAGTGCACTCCACTCCACTCCACTACATTCCATTTAATTCAAATCCATTCCATTCCACTCGATTTCACTCGACTCCTTCCACTCTACTCCACTCCACTCCATTCCATTCCATTCCACTCAACTGCATTCCATTCCATTCCACTCAACTCCATTCCAATCCATTCCTCTCTATTCCACTTCACTTCACTCCACTCCACTCCTTTCCATTCCTTTCCATTCCATTCCATTAAATTCAACTCCACTCCATTGCAGTCAGCTCCAATCCATTCCACTCCACTCCACTCCACTCCATTCCATTGTACTAAATCCCAATCCTCTCCATTCCATTCTACTACACTTCATTTCATTCCACTCCACTCCATTCCATTCCATTCAATTCCACTCAACTCAAATCCATTCCGATTTACTCCACTCATTTCCACGTCTCTCCACTCCACTTCTCTGCACCTCACTCCATTCAATTCCACCTTATTCCACTCCACTTCACTCCATTCCATTCTATTCCACTCCATTCCATTCCTTTCCATTCCTCGCCATTCCATTCCATTCCACTCTACTCCATCCACTCCACTCCATTCCATTCCATTCCATTCCATTCCACTACTTTACACCCTACTCTATTCCATTACATTCCACTCCACTCCATTCCATTTCATTCCAATTACACTCCACTCCACACCCTTCCACTCTACTCCTGTTTACAGTCCACTCCACTCCATTCCACTTCACTCATCTCCACTACACTGTAGTCAACTACATTCCATTCCATTCCATTCCATTCCACTCCACTCCACTTCATTCCATTCTACTCCACTCCATTCCATTCCAGTGCTCTCCACTCCATTCCACTACACCACTCTAATCCACCCCATTCTATTATCTTCCACTTCACTCCATTCCATTTCATTCCACTCCATTCCCATCCACTGCATTGCATTCAACTCCATTCCACCCCATTCCATTCCATTCCACTCCACTCCCCTTCATTCCACTCCTTTCCTTCCGACTCCATTCCATTCCACTCCACGCCCTTTCATTCTGTTCCAGTCCACTCCATTCAACTGCACTTTATTCCTCTGCAATCCACTCAGATCCACTCGATTCCAGTCCACTCCACTCTACTTCACTCCATTCCATTCCATTCCTCTGCAATCCATTCCACTCCACTCCAGTCCATTGCTCTCCGTTTCACTCCACTCTTTCCCTTACACTCCATTCCATTCCATTTCTTTCCAGTGTAATCCATTCCATTCCATTCCTCTCCATTCCATTCCACTCCACTCTACACCACTCCAATCCTATCCACTCCTTCTATTCCACTCAATTCCATTCCACTCTACTCCACTTCATTCCATTCCACCCCGTTCCACTATATTCCACTCCACTCCACTCCATTCCACTTCACTCTGTTCCACTCCACTCAGCTCTATTCCATTCCATTCCATTCCAATCCACTTCACTCCATTCCAGTATGTTCCAATACATTCCACACCACTCCACTCCATTACAATCATATTCAATCCTTTCCACTACACTCCTCTCCATTCCACTCCACTCCAATCCATTCCATGTCATTCCATGCCAGTCCACTCCATTCTGTTCAATTCCTCTCCATTCCATTCCGTTCCACTCCATTCCAGTCCATTCCACTCCACTCCACTCCATTCCTTTCCATTCTATTCCACACCATTATGGACCTTTCCACTGTATTCCACTCCAATTCACTCAATTCCAATCCATTACCCTCCATTCCACTCCATTCCAATCCACTCCATTCCGTTGCACTCCATCCCATTCCATTACACTGCACTCCACTGCACTCCATTCCATTCCACTCCACTACACTTTACTTCATTCCATTCCCCTCCACTCCACGCCACTCCACTCCACTCCATTTCATTCCATTCTGCTGCATTACACTCCACTCCACTCCATTCCATTAATCTCCTCTGCACTTCACTCTAATCAATTCCACTCCATTCCCCTCCACTCCACTCCACTCCACTTCACTCCATTGCAATCCATTGCATTTCATTCTATTTCACTCTATTCCATTCCACACCACTCCATTCCACACCAATCCATTCGATTCTCTTCAACGCCATTGCACTTCACTCCACCCCATTCCACTCCATTCCACTCCATTCCATTCCGTTCCATTCCACTCCACTCCATATCATTCAACTCCACTCCATTCCATTCCACTCAATTCCACTGCATTCCACTCCACTCCATTCCATTCCATTCCATTCCATTCTGCTCAATTCCACTCCACTTCATTCCATAACTGTACACTGCACTCCAATCCAGTCCATTGCATTCCACTCCATTGCCCTCTACTCCATTCCACTATACTCCATATCTTCCCAATCCATTCCAATCCATTCCATGACATTTTACTCCACTCCACTGCTTTCTATTCCACTCCAGTCTACTCCATTCCAGTCTACTTCACTCTGTTCCACTCTACTCCAGTCCACTCTCTTCCACTCCACACCATTCCATTCCATTCCAGTGCACTCCTCACCACTCCATTTCATTTTAATCCATTTCACTTCATTCCATTCCACTGCAGTACAATTCACTCCACTCCACTCCATTCCACTCCACTCCATTCCACTCCCCTCAACTCCACTCCATTCCATTCCATTCCATTCCATTGCATTCCACTCCATTCCACTCCACCCCACTCCATTCCACTACATTCTATTCCACTCCACTACACTCCATTCCATTCCATTCCATTCCATTCCATTCCAGTCCACTTCACTCAATTCCAATCCATTCCACTCCTTTCCATTCCACTCCACTCCATTCCATTCCATCCCCTCCATTTCACTTCACTTCACTCCATTTCATGCCATTCCATACCAATCCACTCCATTCTATTCTATTCCACTCCATTGCATTCCATTGCACTTCATTCCATTTCATTCCACTCCACTACACTGCCTTCCATTCCATTCCACTCCACACCATTACAGTCCATCCCACTGTATTCCTCTCCACTCCACTCCACTCCATTCCACTCCATTCCCCGACATTTCACTCCATTCCATTCCACTCCATCCGATTACTCTCATTCCATTCCATTACACTCCACTCCACTGCACTCCATTGTTTTCCACTCCATCCACTATACTCCATTCCATTCCAATCCATTCCACTCCACTAAACTCCACTTTACTCAACTCCATTGAATAAGATTCCATTCCACTCCAATCCATTCCATTCCATTCAATTCTACTCCATTCCATTCCATTTCATTCCACTGCACTCCCCTCCAGACCACTCCTTTGCACTCCATTCCTTCCCTTTCTTTTAAACTCCATACCATTCCATTCAACTCCATTCTATTCCATTCCCATCCATTCCAGTAGAATCCTCTCCATTGCAGTCTATTACACTCCACTCCATTCCATTCCATTCCACTACATTCCCGTCCATTCCACTCCATTCCACTCCACTCCACTCCATTCCAATTCTCTCACTTCCACTCCACTAAACTCCTTTCCACTCCACTCCACTCCATTCCATTCCGTTTCATTCGACTCCAATCCACTCCACTCCATTCCACTCTATTTCATTCAAATCCACCCCATTCCATTCCATTCAACTCCACTCCAATCGTTTTCACTCCACTCCACTCTATTTCCCTCCTCTACACTCCATTCCATTCCCTTCCAATGCTTTCACTCCGTTCCATTCCATTCCACTATTCTCCATTGCGTCCACTCTATTCCACTCCACTCCATTCAATTCCTTTCAATTCCATCCGAATGCATTCCATTCCACTGCACTCCATTGCAGTCCACTAGAATCAAATCGATTACACTCCACTCCACTCCACTCATCTCCATTCCATTCCACTCCCCTCCTTTCCATTCCAATCCACTCCATTCCATTCCGTTCCACTGCATTCCACCACACTTCACTCCCCTCCACTACATTCCACTCCATTCTATTCCACTCCTTTCCACTCCACTCTAATTGTTTCCATTCCACTCCACTCCACTCGAATTCATTCCATTGCAACAGATTCCACTTCACTCCATTCCATTCCATTCCATTCCATTGACTTCAATCAATTCCATTCCACTCCACTCCATTCCATTGAATTCCACTCCACTCCACTCTATTCCATTCCACTCCACTCCATTCCATTGAATTCCACTCCACTCCACTCCACTCCATTCCATTCCACTCTGCTCCATTCCATTCCATTCCATTCCTCTCCATTGCACTCTAGTCTCTTCCACTCAATTTCAATCCAATCCACTCGACTCAAGTCCACTCCACTCCACTCCATTCCATTCCATTTCACTGTACTCCAATCCACTCCACACAATTCCATTCTACTCCACTCTACTCCACTCCACTCCATTCCACTCCACTCCATTCCATTCCACTCCATTCAACTCCATTCCACTCAACTCCACTCTGTTTCCCTCCACTCCATTCCATTCTACTCCACTCCTTTCCATTCCATTCCTCCTAGTTCCACTACCCTCTATTCCACTCCATTCCATTGCATCCCACTCGACTACAGTCCACTCCACTCCACTCCATTCCATTCCATATCAATGTACTCCACTCCAATCCAATGGAATGGAGTGCTGTTGAATGGAATTGAGTGGATTGGAATGGAGGGTAATGGAGTGGAGTAGAGTGGAATGGAGTTGAATCAAATGGAATGGAATGGAGTGGAGTGGAGTGGAATGGATTGGATTGGAGTGGATTAGAGTGGAATGGAGTGGAATGGAAAGGAATGGAATGTAGCATAGTGGAGGAGAATACAGTAGCGTGGAATGGAGTGGAATGGAGTAGAATGAAATGGAATGGAGTGGAGTACATTGGAGAGGTGTGGAGTGGAGTGGAATGGAATTTTGTGGAATGGAATTGAGTGGAGTAGAGTGGAGTGGAGGAGTGTGGAGTGGAATGGAATGGAGTGGAGTGGAATGGATTGGAATGGAGTGAAGTGGAATGGGATGGATTGGAGTGGAATGGGTTGAAATTTAATGTAGTGGAGTGCAGTGGAATGGAATGGAGTGGAGTGGAGTGGAGTGTACTGGAATGTATTGGAATGGAGTGAAGTGGAATGGAGTCCAACGGAGTGGAGTGGACTGGAACAGAGTTGAATGGAATGAAATGGAATGCAGTGGAATGCAATGGAATGGAGTGGTGTGGAGTGGGCTGGAATGGAGTGGAGTGGAAGGAATGGAGTGTAACTGCAAGGAATGGAATGGAATGGAATGGAGTGGAGTGAAGTGACATGAAATAGATTGAAATGGAATGGAATGGAATTGAGTGGGGTGTAGTGGAATGGACTGGATTGTACTGGAATAGAGAAGAATGGAATGGAATGGAAAGAGTGGGAGTGGAATAGAGTGAACTTGAATGGAGTAGAGTGGAAGGGAAAGGAATGCAGTTGAATGGAATGGAAAGAAATGGAATGGAGTGTAGTGAAGTGGAGTGGATTGGAATAAAATGGAATGGAATGCAATGGTATGGAGTGGAATGTAGTGCACTGGAGTGTAATGGAGAGGACCAGAATGGAGTGGAATGGAAAGGAGTGGAGTGAAGTCGACTGGAGTGGAATGAATTGGAATGGAATCCAATGGGATGGAGTGGAATGGAGTGGAGTGGAGTGAAATGCAGAAGAACGGAATGGAGGGTAATGGAATGTAGTGGAGTGGTGTGGAGCGGAACGGATTGAATTTGAAACAGTGGATTGGAGT
This sequence comes from Pongo abelii, assembly GCF_028885655.2. Lineage (NCBI taxonomy): Eukaryota > Metazoa > Chordata > Mammalia > Primates > Hominidae > Pongo > Pongo abelii. The sequence goes on from NC_072002.2 coordinate 9,546,970, forward strand.
GGAGTGGAATGCAATGGAATGAAGTGGAGTGGAATGGATTGGGGTAGAGTGGAACGGAGTGGAATGGAATGGAGTGGTATTAAATGGAATGAAGGGGAGTGGAATGGAGTGGAAAGGAGTGGAGTGGAATGGAATGGCATGAAATGGAGTGGTATGGGGTGGAGCGGAATGGAATGGACTGGAATGGAGTGGAATGGAATCGAATGGAGTGGAATGAAATGGAATGGATTGGAATGGAATGGAATGGCATGAAATGGAGTGGTATGGGGTGGAGCGGAATGGAATGGACTGGAATGGAGTGGAATGGAATCGAATGGAGTGGAATGAAATGGAATGGATTGGAATGGAATGGAATGGCATAGAATGGAGTGGAGTAGAGTGGAATAGAGTGGAGTGGAGTGGAAAGGAGTGGAATGGAATGGAACGGAATGGAATGGAGTGGAGTGCAGTGGAGTGGAGTGCAGTGGAGTGGACTGGAATTGAGTAGCGTGGAGGGAATGGAGTGGAATGGAGTGGAATGGAATGGAATGTAAAGTAATGGAGTTGAGTGAGGTGGAATGGAGTGGGGTGCACTGGAATGTTTGGACTGAAATGGAAAGTAATGGAACGGAGTAGAGTGGAATGGAATGGAGTGGAGTAGATTGGAATAGAGTTGAATGGAATGGAATTTATTGTAATTGAGTGGAATGGAGTGGAGTGGAAAGGAGTAGAGTGGAATGTAACATAATGCAGTGGAATGGAATGGAATGGAATGGAGTGGAGTGGAATGGAATGGGGTAGACTGGATTGCATTGGAGAGGAGTGGAACGGAATGCAACGGAATGGAATGAAGTGGAGTGTAATTGAGTGGTGTGCAATGCAGTAGAGTGTAGTCCAGGGGAGTGGAATGGAATGGAATAATGAAATGGAATGGAGTACAGTTGAATGGAATGGAATGGAAGGTAGTTGAGTCAAGTGGAGTGGAATGGAGTGTAAAGGAATGGAATTGAATGGAATGGAGTAGAATGGACTGGAATGGAGTGGAGTGGAGTGGAGTGGAATGGAGTGTAGTAGAGTGGAATGGAATGGAGGAAAGTTCAGTTGAATGGAACGGAATTGAGTGGAATGGAATGGAATGGAATGGATTGGATTGGAAAGCAGTGGAATGGAATGGAGTGCCATATAATGGAGTCGAGTGGAGTGCAGTGGAATTTGAAAGGAATGGAGTGGAGTGGAGTTAAATGGAGTGAAGAGAAGTGGTGTAGAGTGGAGTGGAATAGAATGGAGTAGAGTGGAGTGGAATGGAGTGGGGTGGAGTGGAGTGAAGTGTAGTGGCCTGGAAATGTTTGATGTGGAATGAAATGGAAAGAAGTGGATTGGAGAGGAATGGAATGGAAAGGAGTGGAATGGAATGGAATGGAAAGGAGTGGAATTGAATGGAATGGAAAGGAGTGGATTGGAGTGGAATGAAGTGTAGTGGAATGGAGTGCAGTTGAGGTTAAACTAATGGAATGGAGTGGTGTGGAAATAAGTGTAATGGAATGGAGTGGAATGTAGTTCAGTGCAGTGGAGTGGAGTCGACTGTACAGGAATGGAGTGGAGTGGAAATAATAGAGAGGGATGGAATGGAATGAAATAGAATGGAATGGAATGGAATGGAGTGCAGTGGAGTGGAATGGAATGGAGTGGAGTGGAATAAGGTGCAACGGAATGGAGTGGAGTGGAATGTGGCAGAATGGATTGGAATTGAGCTGAGTGTAATGGAGTGGAATGGAGTCGAGTGGAATGGAGTGGAATGGAGAGGAATGGACTGGAGTGGAATGGAGTGGAATGGAACGGAATGGAATGGAGTAGAGAAGAGTGGAGTGCACTGGAGTGGAATGCAATGGAATGGAGTTTAGTGGAATGAATGGGAGAAGAGTGGATTGGAGTGCAATGGAATAGAGTAGTATTAAATTAAATGGACTGGAGTGGTGTGGAGAGGAATGGAATTGGGTGAAGTGGAATGGATTGGAATGGAATGCAGTGAAGTGCTGTGGAGTGGAATTGAATGGAATGGAGTAGAGTGGAATGGAATGGAACGGAATGGAATGGAGTAGAGTGGTATGGAATGCAATGGAGTGGAGTTGAGTGAAGTTCATTGGGGTGGAATAGAGTGGAGTGGAGTGGAATGGACTGTGGTGGAGTTCAATGGATTGGAATAGATTGGATTGGAGTGGAGTGGAATGGAATGGAATGGAGTGCAGTGTAGTGGGGTAGACGGGAATGGAGTGGAAAGGTGTGGAATGGAGTGAAATGGAGGTTAGAGGAAAAGAGTGGAATGAAATGCAATGGAATGGAATGGAATGGAGTGGAGTAGAATGCAGTCGAATGGATGGGAATGGAGTGGAGTGCAGTGGAATGGATTGCAATGGAATGCAGGGGAATGGAGTGCGGTGGAATGGAGTGCAGTGTAGTGGACTGGAATGGAATTTAATGGAATGGAATGGAACGGAGTAGAGTGTACTGGAATGGAGTGGAGTGGAGTGCGGTGGAATGGAATGTAATGGAGTGGAATGGAGTGGAATAGAATGGAATGGAATGGAATGCAATGGATTAGAGTGGAATGGAATGCAGTGGAGTGGTATCAAGTGGAGTGGAGTGGAGTGGAAAGGAGTGGAGTGGATTGGAATGGAATGGAGTGGAGTGGAGTGGAATGGCATGGAATGGAATATAGCGGGATTTAGTGGAATGAAGTGGAATGGAAAGGAGTGGAGTGTAATGGAATGGAATGCTGTGAAATGGAAAGATATGGAATGGAATGGAATAGATTGGAGTGGAGGGGCATGGAGTGGAGTGGAGTGGAAAGTAGACAGTGGAATGGAACGGAAAGGAATGGAATGGAATGGAGTGAAGTGGAATGGAGTGGAGTGGAATCGAGTGGAATGGAGTACAGGGGAGAGGTTTGTAATGGAATGGAGTGGAGAGGAGTGGAATGGAATGAAATGGAATGGATTGGAGTAGAGAAGAATGGAGTGCAGTCGAGTGGAATGCAATGGAATGGAGTTCAGTGGAATGGAGTTGAGTGGAGTGCAATGCAGTGGAATGCAATGGAGTGGAATTAAACGGAATTGCGTGGAGTGGAGTGGAGTAGAATGGAATGCAATGGAGTGGAACGGATTGGAATAGAATGGAATGGAGTGCAGAGTAACGGACTGCAATGGAATGAGGGGGAGTTGAGTGGCTGGAATGGAGTGGAATGGAGTCGAATGGACTCTAAAGGAGTGGAGAGCAATGCTGTGGAATATAATGGAATGGAATGAAATGGAGTGGAGTGGAATGGAATGTCATGTAGTGGAGTGGAAAGCAGAGGAATAGAATAGAGTGGAAAAGAGTGGAGTGGAGTGCAGAGGCGTGAAGTGAAATATAATGGAATGGAATGGAATGGAGTGAAGTGGAATGGAATGGAGTGGATTGGAATGGAATGAAGTGGAGTGGAATCGATTCAGGAGTGGAACGGAGTTGACTGGGCAAGAATGTAGTGGAGTGGATGGAACTGAGCAGAATGGAATGGAGTGGACTTGAGTGGAATGGAGTTGATTGGAGTGGATTGGATTGGATTGGATTGGATTGGAATATAGAGTAGTGGAGTGGAATCGAATGGAGTGGAACGGAATGGAGTGGAATGGAGTGGTGTGGAGTGGAGTGGAGTGCAGTAGAATGGAATGAAATGGAGTGGAGTGTAGTGGAATGGAATGCGGTTGGGTGGAGTGGAGTAGAGTGGAGTGGAGTGGAATGGAGTGGAGTGGACTGGAATGGAGTGCAGTGGAATGGAATGGAGTGCAGTGGAATGGAATGGTACTTAATGGAAAGCAGTGGAGTGCAGTGAAATGGAATGGAGTAGAGTGGAATGTAATGGAAAGGAGTAGTATGGAATGGAATGGAATGGAGTATAACTAAATAGAATGTAGTGGAGTGGAGTGGAGTGGAATGGACTGGAATAGCATGGAGTGAAGTTCAGTGGAATGTACTGGAATGGAGTGAAGGGGAGTTGAGTGGACTGAAATGGAGTGGAATGCAATGGAATGGAGTGGAATGGAATGGAGTATAACTAAATGGAATGTAGTGGAGTGGAGTGGAGTGGAATGGACTGGAATAGCATGGAGTGAAGTTCAGTGGAATGTACTGGAATGGAGTGAAGGGGAGTTGAGTGGACTGAAATGGAGTGGAATGCAATGGAATGGAGTGGAATGGAGTGGAGAGCAATGGAGTGGAGTGGAATTGAATGGAATCAAATGGAGTGGAGTGGAGTGGAATGGAATGGAGTGGAATGGCGTGGAGTGGAGAGGAATGGAATGGAGTGGAGTGCAATTGAATGTAGTGGTGTGGTGACGAGTGGGGAGTGGAATGCCATTGAGTGCACTGGAATGGAGGAGAGTGGATGGAATTGAGTGGAATTTAATGAAATGTAGTGGAATGGAGTGGATTGGAGTGGAAGGGAGTTGAGTGGAATAGAATGGAATGGAGTGGAATGGAATTGAGTGGAGTGGAGTAAAAAGAGATGGAATGGAGTGGAGTGGAATGGAGTGGAATGGAATGGAGTGGAATGGAGTGTTGTGGAGTGGAGTGGAGTGTAACGGAATGGAAAGGTGTGGAGTCGAATGGAGTGGAATGGAGGGTAATGGAGTGGAAGGGAGTGGAATGGAGTGGAATGGAGAGGAAAGGAATGGAATGGAGAGGAATGGAATGGAATGGAATGGTATGCAATCGGGTGGATTGGAATGGAATTGACTGGAAGGGATTGGAATGGAATGGAGAGGAATGAAATGGAATGATATGGAATGGAATGGAATGGAGTGGAGTAGAGAGGAATGGAGTGGAGTGGAGTGGATTGCAATGGAATGAAATGTAATGGAGTGGAGTGGAGTGGAATGGAGTGGAGTGGAGTGGAATGGAATGGAGTGGAAAGGAGGGTAGCCGAGTGGAATGGAATGGATTGGACTGGAGTGGAGTGGAATGGAGTGAGGTGGAGTGGAATGAAGTGGATTGGAATGCAGTGGAATTAAATGGAAGGGAGTGCAGTGGAGTTGAGTGGAGTGTAATGGAATGGAATGGAGTGAATTGGATTGGAATGGAATGGAGTGGAGTGCATTGGAATGTAATGGTTTGGAGTGGAACAGAATGGACTCTAATGGGGTGGCATGGAGTGGAATGTAGAGGAATGTAGTAGAATGGAGTGGCATGGAGTGGAATACATTGAAATGCAATGGAGTGGAATGTAGTGGAATGGAAAAGAATGGAATGGAGTAGAAGGGAATGGAGTGCAGTGGAGTGGAATGGAGAGGAGTGCAATGGAATGGAATGGAATGTAGTGGAGTGGAATGTAGTGGAGTGTCTTGGAATGGAGTTGAATGGAATTGTATAGAATGGGGCAGAATGCGATGGAATGGAATGGAAAGGAGTGGAGTGGAGAGGATTGTAGTAGACTGCAGTGAAATGGAATTGAAAGGAAAGGAACAGAATAGAATTGAATGGAGTGGAGTGGAACGGAATGGAGTGTATCGGACTGGAATGGAGTGGATTGGATTGGAGCGGGGTGGACTGGAATGTAGTGGAGTGGAATGGAATGGCATGGAATCGCATAGAATGAAATAGAATATAATGGAGTGGAATGGCGTGTAGTGGAACGGAATGGAATGGAATGTATTTGAGTGGAGTGGAATGAAGTGCAGTGTAGTGGAATGGAGTTAAATGGAACGGAAAGGAATGGATTGGAGCGGAATGCAGTGTAGTGAACAGGAGTAGAGTGTAATGGAAAGGAATGGAGTGGAATGGAATGGAGTGGAATGGAATGGAATGGAATGGAGTGTAGTGGAATGGAGTGGGATGGAGTGGAATGGAGTGTAGTGGAATGGAGTAGGATGGAGTGGAATGGAGTTTAGTGGAATGGAGTGGAATGGAACGGAATGGAATTTAGTAGAGTGGAATGGAATTGACTAGAGGGGAGTGGAGTGAAGTGGAGAGAAGCGAAATGAAGTGGTTTGGACCGGAAAGGAATGGAGTGGAGTGCTGTTGAAAGGAATGGAGTGGAGTGGAGTGGAGAGCACTGGAAAGGAGAGGAATGGAGTGGAGTGGAATGGTGTGGACTGGAATGGAATGGAGTGGAGTGCTGTTGAATGGAATGGAGTGGAGTGGAGTGGAGAGCACTGGAAAGGAGAGGAATGGAGTGGAGTGGAATGGAGTGGAATGGAATGGAATGGAATCAAATGGAGTGCAGTGGAGTGGAAAGAAGAGGAATGGAGTGGAATGGAGTGGATTGGAGTGGAATGGAATGGAATGGAATCAAATGGAGTGCAGTGGAGTGGAAAGAAGAGGAATGGAATGGAATAGAGTGGATTGGAGAGGAATGGAATGGAATGGAATCAAATGGAGTGCAGTGGAGTGGAAAAAAGAGGAATGGAGTGGAATGGAGTGGATTGGAGAGGAATGGAATGGAATGGAATGCAACAGAGTGGAGCAGAATGGAGTGGATTGGAATGGAGCGGAGTGGACTGGAATGGAATTGAATGGAGTGGAATGGAATAGATTGGATTTGAGTGGAAAGCAATGGAAAGGAATGGAGTGTAGTGGAATGGAGGGCAATGGAATGGAGTGGAGAGGAGTGGAGTGGCATGGAATGGAGTGGAATGGTATGCGGTGGAGTGGAGTGGAGTGGAATGGAATGTAATGCAAAGGAGTGGAGAGGAAATGAATCGAGTGGAGTGGAATGGAATGGAGTGGCCTGGAATGGAATGGAGCAGATTGGAGTGGAGAGGAGTAGATTGAAATGGAGTGGGGAAGACTGGAATGGAGTGCAGTAGAATGGAATGGAGTGGAACGGTATGGAATATAATGAAACGGAGTTGCATGGAGTGCAATGGAGTGGAGTGGAATGGAATGGAATGGAATGTAGTGGAGTGGAGTGCAATAGATTTGAATGGAATGGAGTGGAGTGGAATCGATTGGAGTGCACTGGAGTACAGTGAAATGGAAAGGAATAGAATGGAATGGAAAGGAATTCAGTAGAATGGAAAGGAATGGAGTGGAATGGAATGGAATGGATTGGAGTGGGGTGAAGTGGAATGGAGTGGCTTGGAGTGGAATGGATTTGAGTGGAGGGGAATGAAACGGAATTTAATGGAATAGATTGCAGTGGAATAGAGAGGAGTGGAATGGAGTGGAGTGGAGTGCATTGGAGTGGAATGGAATAGAGTGTAGTTGAGTGGAGAGGAGTGGAATGAATGGGAATGGAATGGAATGAATTTTAGTGGAATGGAGTGGAGAAGAGTGAAATAGAGAGTAATGGAATTTGGTGGAATGGAATGGAATGGAGTGGAGTGGAGTGGAAAGGAATGGAATGGAGTAGAGTAGAATGTAATGGAATATAAAGGAGTGGAGTATAGTGCAGTGTAATAGAATGGAATGGAGTGGAATGGATTGGAGTGGAATGGAATGGAGTGGAATGGAGGGGAATGTAGTGGAATGGAGTGCAGTGTGATGGAATGGAATGGAATGGAAGGGACTGGAGGGGAATGGAATGGAACAGAGTAGAGTGGAGTTTATTGTTTGGTAAAGGAGTGGAAAGGAAAGGAATGGAGTGGAATGAAATGGAATGGTTTGGATTGGAATTAAATGGTATGGAATGGAAGGGAGTTAAGTGGAATGGAGTGGAGTGAAGTGGAAATGAATCGAATTGAATTGAGTGGAATGGATTGCAAAGGAGTGGAATGGAGTGGAATGGAATGGGGTGGAGTGGAAGTGATTCGAAAGCTATGCAGTGGAGTACAGTGGAAGAGTGTGGAATTGAGTGGAGTGGAATGGAGTGAACAGGAATGCAGTGGAATGGAGTGGAATGGAGTTTAGTGGAACGGAGTAGAATGAAACGAAATGGAATTGAGTAGAGTGGAATGGAAAGGATTGGAGGGGAATGGAGTGAAGTGGAGTGGAGGGGAATAAAGTGGAATGAACTGGAATGAAATGTAGTGGAGTGCAGTGGAATGGAATGGAATGGAGTGGAGTGGAGTGGAGTGCACTGGAATGGAGTGGAATGGAGTGGAGTGGAAAGGAGTGGAATGTAATGGAATAGAAGCAAATGGATTTCAGTAGAGTGGAATGGAGTGGAATGGATTTGAATGGAGTGGAGTGGAGTGTAATGGAAAGGAATGGAATGGAGTAGAGTGGAATAGAGAGGATTTTAGTGGAAAGCAGTGGAAAGGAATGGAGTGGAGTGGATTGGAGTGCAATGAAATGGAGTGGAAGGGAGTGGATTGGAATGGAATGCAACGGAGTGGAAATGTAGTCGATTGGAATGGAGTGGAATCGTGTGGAGTGGAAAAGAATGGAGTGGAATGGAATGGAATGGAGTGGAGTGGACATGAATTGAGTGGATTGGAATGGAGTGAAGTGCACTGGAATGGAGTGGAGTGGAAATGAATGGAGTGGAATGGAATGGAATATAATGGAATGGAGTGGATTGGAGCAGAAAGAAGTGTACTGTAGTGGAATGTAGTGGAGTGGATTGGAATGGAAGTGAATAGAGTGAAGTGGAGTTAAATAGAGTGTAGTAGAGTGGTATGGAGTTGAATGGAATGGAAATGAAAGGAGGAGAGTGGAATGGAATGGAGTGGAATGGAGTAGAGTGGAACAGAATAGAATGGAGTGGAAATGAATGGAGTGGAGTGAAATGGAGTGGAGTGGAATGAAATGGAATGGAACGGAATGGAATGGAGTGGAATGGAATGGAGTGGAGTGGATTGGAAAGGAGAGGAATGGAATGGAGTGGAATGGAATGGAATGGCATGAGTGGAGTAGAGTTGAGTGGATTGGAATGGAGTAGAGTGGAATGGAGTAGGAAGGATTGGAGGGGAGTTGAGTGGAGGATAATGGAATGAAATAGAGAGGAGTGGCATGGAATGGAATGGAAGGGAGTGGAATGGAAAAGAATGCAATGGAATGGAATTGAGTGGAGTGGAGTGGAAAGTAGTGGTATGCATTGGAATTGTGTGGAGTGGATTGGAAAGGAATGGAATAGAATGCACTGGAGTGGAATGTAGTGGAATGGAGTGCGATGTAGCGGAATGGATTGAAGTAGTATTAAATGGAATGGAGTGGACTGTAGTGGAATGGAGTGGAATGGAATGGAGTGGAAAGGAATGGATTGGAATAGAATGGAGTGGAGTGCAGTGGAATGTAATGGAATGGAGTGAGATGAGTTGAGTGGACAGGAATGAAGTGGAATGGAGTGGAATGGAGTGGAGTGCAATGGAGTGGAATAGAATGAAATGGAATGAATTGGAGTGGAGTGGAGTGGAAAGGAATGGAGTGGAATGGAGTGGAGTGGAGTGGAATGAATAGGAATGGAGTACAGTGAAATGCAGAGGAATGCAATACAGTGGAACGGAGTGGAGTGGAGTGCAGGGGAGACCAGTGGAATTTAATAGAATGGAATGGAGCGGAGTGGAATGGAATGGAGTGGAGTGGAATGGAAAGTAGTGGAGGGGAGACATGTGAGGATTGCAATGGAGTTAAGTTGGAGTGGTGTGCAGTGGAATTGAATGGAATGGAGTTGAGTGGAATGGAATGGAGGGGAGTGGAATGGAATGGATATTAGTGGAGTGGAGTAGGTTGGAGTGGAGTGGAATGGATTGGAGTGGAGTGGAATGGAGAGGAATGGAATGCGATCGAGAGGAATGGATTGGAGTGGAGTGGACCGAAGTGTAGTTAAATGGAATGGATTAGAGTGGAATGGAGTGAAATAGAATGGAGTGGAAAGGAGTGGAAGGGAGTGGACTGGAGTGGAGTGGAATGCAATGGAATGGACTGGAATGGACTGGAATGTAGGGAAATGGAAAGTAAAGGAGTGGAATGGAATGGAAATCACTGGAGTGGAAGGGAGTGGATTTCCGTGGAATGGAAAGGAATGGAGTGGAGTGGAGTTTAGTGGATTGGACTGGAATGGAGTGGAATTGAGTGGAATGTAGTGGAATGGAGTGGATTGGAGTGGAAAGGAATGAAATGGATTGCAGTAGATTGGAATGGAATGCAGTGGGTTGGAGTGGAGTGGAGTGGAGTGGAAAGGACTGGAGTGGAGTGGAATGGAACGGAGTGGAGTGGAGTCGAATGAAATGGCATGGAGTTGAATGGAGTGGAGTGAAATGGAATCGAATGGAAAGGAGACAAATGGAATTGAGTGGAATACAGTGGAGAGGACTGGAATGAAGTGGATTGGAGTGGAATGGAGTGAAGTGGAATGGATTGAAATGCAATGGACTGGAGTGGAGTACAGTGAAAAGGAATGAAATGCAGTGGAGTTGAGTGGAGTGGACTGGAATGGAGTGGAATGGAGTTGAACGGAGAGGAATGGAGTGGAGCAGAATGGAGTGGAGTGGAATGGAATGGAATGTTGTAGAGTGAAATGGAATGAAGGGGAGTGGAGTGGAGTGGAGTAGAGTGGAATGTAATGGAATGGAATATAATGGAAAGGAATGGTATGGAGTGGAATGGAATGGAGTGGAGTGGAATGGAATGGAGTGGAATGGTATGGAGAGGAGAGAAGTGGACTGGAGTGGAGAGGAGTGGAGATGAATGGAGTGGAAAGGAATGGAAGGGAATGGAATGGAGAGGAGTGGAGTCGAGTGCAGTGGAATGGAATGAAATGGAATTGAGTGGTGTGGAATGGAATGGAATGGAGAGGAATGGAAAGGAATGGAACGGATTTGAGAGGAGTGGAGTGTATTGTAGTGGAATGGAGTGGAGTGGATAGGAATGGGGTGGATTGGAATGGAGTGGAATGGAGTGGAATCGAGTGGAGTGGAGTGGAATGGAGTGGAGTGGAGTGGAATGGATTTGAAGGGAATTGAATGAAAAGGAGTGGAGTGGAGTGGATTGGAGTGGAGTGTAATGGAATGGAATGGATGGAAGTGGATTTTAGTGGAGTGGAATGGAGTAGAGTAGAGTGGAGTGGAATGGAGTGGAATGGAATGCAGTGGAGTGCAGTGGAATGGAATGGAATGGAATGTAGTGGAGTGGAATGGAGTAGAGTGGAGTGGAACGGAATTGAAGGGAATGGAACAGAGTGCAGTGGAGGGCAATGGAGAGAAGAGGAATGGAATAGAATGGAATGGAATGGCGTGGAAAGGACTGGAGTGTAATGTAATGGAATGGAGAGTAGTGTCACGGAGTGGAATGGAATGGCGTGGAAACGACGGGAGTGTAATGGAATGGAATGGAGAGTAGTTTTATGGAGTGGAATGGAATGGAGTGGGATGGAAGGGAAGGGAGTGGAATGAAATGAAGTAGAGTGGAATGGAATGGAATGGAATTGAAAGGAATGGAATGGAGTGGAATGGAATGGAATGGAGTGGAGTGGAGTTGAATGGAGTGAAGTGGAATGAAGTGAAGTGGAATGAGGTGGAGTGAAATAATATGGAATAGAATTGAGTGGAATGTACTGGATTGGAATGTAGTGGAATGGAATGGAATCGAATGGAGTGGAATGGAATGGAATGGAATGGAGTGCACTGGGGTGGAATTGTGTGGAGTGGAAAAAATTGGAGTGGACTGGAATGGAAGGGAATGGTTTGTAGAAGAATGGAGTGAAGTGGAGTGGAGTGGAATGGAGTGGCGTGGAATGGAGTGGCATGGAATGGAGTGGAGTAGAATGGAATGCAGTGAAATGTAGTGGAGTGGAGTGGAATTGAGTGGAGTGGAATGGATTGGAATGGAATGGAGTGGAGTGCAGTAGAAAGGAAAAGAATGGGTTGGAGTGGAGTGGAGTGTACTGGAATGGAGTGGAATGTAGTGGAATGGAATGGAATCGAAAGGAGTAGAATCTAATGCAACGGAGTGGAGGGGAGTGGATTGGAGGGGAGTGGACTGCAATGGAATGGAGTGGAAAGCAATGTATTGGAAGGGAATGGAATATAATTGAATAGAATGGAGTGGAGTGGAATGAAGTGGAGTGGAGTGGAATGGATTTGAATGAAATGGAATGGAATGGAGTTTAGTGTATTGGAATGCAGTGGAATTCAGTAGACTGGAGGGGAAGGAAATTGAGAGGAACGGAATTGAATGGAATGGATTCGAGTGGAGTGGAGTGGAAGGGAGTGGAGGGGAGTGGAATGCCGTGGAGTGGAATGAAATGGAATGGAATGGAATGGAGTGGAATTGAGTGGAATGGAATTTGTTGGAATGGAATGGAGTTGAGTGAATTGACTGGAATGGAGTGGAAAGGAATGGAATAGATTGGAATGGAATGGAATGGAATGGAAAGGCATAGAATTCGGTGGAGTGGACTGGAATGGAGTAGAGTGGAAAGGAAAGGAGTGGAATCGGATAGAATGGAATGGAATGGAATGGAGTGGTATGGAGTGGAGTGGAGAGGAGATGAGAGGAGTATAGTGGAGTGAAGTGGAATGGAATGATATGGAATGGACTGGAATAGAATGGAGTGTAACTGAGTGCAGTGGAATGGAATGGAATGGAATGGAGTAGAGTGGAAAGGAATGCAGTGGAGTGGAAAGGAATGCAGTGTAGAGGAGTGGAGCGGAGAGGAGTGGAATGGAGTGGAGTGCAAGGACATGGATTGGAGTGGATTGGAATGGAGTAGAATTGAAAGGAATGGATTGGAGAAGAGTGCAATGCAATGGAGTGGAGTTGAGTGGAGTGGATTGGAGAGGAGTATAATGGAGTGGAGTGGAGTCGAAAGGAATGGAGTGGAGTGGAATGGAGTAGAGGGGAATTGAATGGAATGGAGTGGAATTGAATGGAATGCAATGGAACGGAATGGAGTGGAGTGGTATGAATGCAGTGGAGTGCAGTGGAATGTAGTGGAGTCGAATGAAATGGAATGGAATGGAATGCAGTAGATTGAAATGGAATGGAATGTAGTGGATTGAAATGGAATGTTTTAGAATGGAGTGGGGTTGAGTTCAGTGGAGAGGAATGCAATGCAGTGGAGTAGGGTGGAGTTGACTGTAGTGGAAAGAAATGGAATGGAGTGGAGTGGAAAGACCTGGAGTGTAGAGGAGTGGAGGGGAATGGAATGGAGTGGAATGGAATGCAGTGGAGTGGATTGTATTGGATCCGATTGGAAAGGAATAGAGAGGATTGGAGTGGAATGGAATGTAGTGGAGTTGAGTAGAGTGTAATTGAATGGAATGGAGTGGAATGGAATGGAATGGAATGGAATGGAGTACAGGGATTGGCATGGAATGGAGTGGATAGGATTGGAACAGAGTGGAGTGTAGTGGAAACGAGCGGAATGGATTTGAATGTAATGGAATGAAGTGGAGTGGAGTGGAATGAATTGGAATAGATTGGAATAGATTGGAATGGTATGGAGTGGCGTGGAGTGAAATGAAATGGTAGGGAATACAGTAGAGGAGTAGAGTGGAGTGGACTGTAATGGAGTGGAATGGAGTTGAATGGAGAGGAATGGAGTGAAGTGGAATTGAGTGGAATGGAAAGGAAAGGAATGGATTAAACTAGAATGGACTAGAGTGAAATGGAATGGAATGCATTGGAAGGGAATGGAATGCAGTGGAAGGGAATGGAATGCTATGGAATTGAATGGAATGGAGTGGAGTGGAAGGTAGTGGAATAGAATGGTGTGGAGTGGAAAGGAGTGGAATCAAATAGAGTGGAATAGAATGGACTGGAGTGGAGTGGAATGGAATGGGATGCAGTGGAGAGGAATGGATTGAAATCTAATGGAGGGCAATGGAGTGGAGGAGAGTGGAATGGAGTGCAGTGGAATGGAATGGATTGGAATTGAGTGGAGTGGAATGAAATGGAGTGGAGTGGAGTGGAAAGGAATGGAATGAAGTTGAGAGGAGTCGAGTGGATTGGAGTGGAATTGAGTGGAGTGGAATGGAACGGAGGGGATTGGAAAGAAACGGAGTGGAATGGAATGGAATGGAGTGGACTGGAGTAGAATGCAGTGGAGTGCAGTGGAATGGAGTGGAGTGGAGTTGGATGGATTTGAAGGGAATGAAATGGAATGGAGTGGAGTGCAATGGAGTGAAGTGGAGCGGAGTTGAGTGGAGTGGAATGCAATGGAATGGTGTGGAATAGAATGGAATGGAATGGAATGGAAAGGAAAGGAGAGGAGTGGAGTGGAATGGATTTGAATTGATTGGAATGGATTTGAATGGAGTGGAGTAGAGTGGAATGAAATGAAATGGAATGGAATGGAGTTGAGTGAAATGGAATGGAGTGGAGTGTGATGGAGGGCAATGGGCTAGAATGTAGTGGAATGGAGTGGAATGGAGTGAAATGGAATGTAGTGGAATGGAATGGAATGGAGTGGAATAGACTGGAATGGATTGGAGTGGAATGGAGTGTATTGGATTGGAATGGAAAGGAAGTGAATGTAGTTGAGAGGAGTGGATTGGATTGGAATGGAAGGGAGTGGAATGCAATGGAATGTAGTGGACTGGAGTGGAATGGAGAGGTGGGCAGCGGAATGGAGTGGAATGTAACGGAGTGGATTGGAATGGAGTGGAATCGTGTGGAATGGAGTGAAGTGGAATAGAGTGGAATGGGATGGAATGGAAAGCGTTGGAGTAGAGTGGACTGTAATGTAGTGGACTTCAGTGGAGTGGAGAGGAATGGAATTCAGAGGAGTGGAGTGGAAAGCACTGGAATGGAATGGAGTGGAATGGAAAGGAGTGCAGTGAATTGGAGTGAAACGGAAAAGAATACAGAAGAAATGAATGACATGGAAGAGAGTGGAGTGGATGAGAGTGGAGTGGAATGGAATGGAATGAAGTGCAGTGGGATGGAGTGGAATGGAATGGAATGGAATGGAGTGGAATGGAATGGAATGGAATGGAGTGTAGTGGAATGGAATTGAAAGGAATGGAATGGAAAGAATGGAATGTAGCGGATTAAAGTGGATATGAGTGGAATCAAGTGGAGTGGATTGCAGTGGAATGGAGAGGAATGGACTGGAATGGAGTGGAGAGGTATGGAATGGATTGGCATGGAATGGAATGGAATTCCATGGAATGGGTTCAAATGCAGTGGAGTTTAAAGTAATTGAATAGAATGGAAAGGAGTGGAGAGGAGTGGAGTGCAGTACAGTGGAATGGAATGCAATGGTGTGGAGAGGAATGGAATGGAGTGTAGTGGAGTGGAATGGAGTGGGGTGGAGTGGAGTGGAATGGAGTGGGGTGGAGTGGAGTAGAGTGGAGTGGAAAGGAGTTGAATGGAATGGGACGGCATGGAGTGGAGAGGAGTGTAATTGAATGGAATGGAGTGGAATGGAATAGAATGGAATGGAATGCAATGGAAAGGAGTGGAGTGGAATGCAGTGCAATGGTATGGAGCAGAGTGGAGTGCAGTGCAATAGAATGGAATGGAGTGGAGTGGAAGTGAAGTGCACTTGAATGGAGTGAAATGGAGTGGAAATGAATGGAATTCAGTTATGTGGAATGGAATGAGGTGGGGTGGAGTAGAGTGGAATGGAGTGCCGTGCACTGGAGTGGAGTGTCCTGAAATGGAATGGAGTGGAGTAGAGAGGAATGGAATGCAATGGAGTGGAATGGAACGGAATGGAATGGAGTGAAATGGAATGGAATGCAATGGAATGGAGTTGAAAGGAATAGAGTGGAATGGAATTGAGTGGAATGGAGTGGAATGGTGTGCAGTTTAATGGAATGGAATGGAGTGGACTGGAGTGGAATGGAATGTAGTGTAGTGTAGTGGAATGGAACGCAGTGGAGAGGAAAGGAAAGGAGTTGAGTGAAGTGTAGTGGAGTACAATGGAGTGGATTGGACAGGAATGGAGTCGATTGGAATGGAATGGAATGGAATGGAATGGAATGGAATGGAAAGGAGCGAAGTGGAGTGGAATGGAGTGGAGTGGAGTGGAATGGAATGTAATGGAATAGAGTGGTGTAGAATGGCATTAAATGGGATGAAGTGGAATGCAGTGGAGTGGATTGGATGGAGTGGAGTTTAGTGGAACGGAATAGAATGTAACGGAGTGGAGTGCAATGGATAGGAATGGAATGGAATGGCATTGAATGGAGTGTAGTGAACAGGAATGGAGTGGAGTGGAACGGAAAGGAGTTGAATGGAATGGAAAGGGATGAAACGGAAAGGAGAGGATTGGAGTGTAATGTGGCGGAATGAATTGTAATGGAATGGAGTGGAATGGACTGGAATGGAGTGGAGTAGAGCAGAAAGGAGTGGAATGGAATGGAATGGGATGGAATGGAGTGGAGTGCAGTGGATTACAATGGAGTGGAGTGGAGTAGAAAGGAATGGAGTGGAGTAGAATGGATTGGAATGGAATGGAGTGGAGAAGAGTGGAAGGAAATGGAATGGAGGGGATTCGAGAAGTGTGCACTGGAATGCAGTGGAATGTAGTGGAATGGAGAGTGGAATGGAATGGAGTAGAAAGGAATGGAATGGAATAGAGTATAGTGGAATGGAACGGATTTGAGTGGAGTGACATGGAGTAGAGTGGAATGGAGACGAGTGGAGTGGAATGGAATGGAGTGGAGTGGCAGGGATTATAATGGAATGGAGTGGAGTGCAGTGGAATGAAATGGAATGGATTGGAGTGGATTGGAGTGGACTGGAACGGTGTGGAATGGAATGAAATGGATTACAATGGAGTGGAGTGGAATGGAATGGAATGGAATGGATTGGAGTGGAGTGGAGTGGAAAGGATTGCTAAGGAATGGAGTGGAATGGAGTGGAATGGAATGGAATGGAGTGGAGTGGAATGGAGTGGGGTGGGATGGAATGGAGTGGAAGGGAATTGAGTGGAATGGAACTGAGTGGAGTGGAGTAGAGTGGAGTGGAATGTAATGGAATGGAGTGGAAAGGAGTGGAATCGAGTGGAATGTTGTGGAGTGGAATGGAGTGGAATGGGATCGAATGGAAAGCGATGAAGTAGAGTGGACTGGAATGGAGAGCAGCGGATTGGAATGTAATGAAGAGGAGTTGAATGGAATGGAATGGAGTGGATTGGAGTGGAATGGAATGGAGTGGAATGCACTGGAATGGAATGGAGTGGAGTGGAGTGAAGTGGAGTCCAATGGAGTGAAATGGAGTGGAATGTAATGGAGTTGAATGGAGTGTAATGGAAAGGACTGGAATGGAATTGAGTTGAGTGGAATGGAATGGGGTGGGGTTGAGTAGAGTGAAATGGAGTGGAGTGCAATGGACTGGAGTGTACTGGAATGGAATGGAGTTGAGTGGAAAGGAATGCAATGGAATGGAGTGGAATGGAATGGAACGGAATGCAGTGGAGTGGAATGGAGTGCAATGGAGTGGAGTAGAGTGGATTGGAGTGAAATGGAAGGGAATGGAGTCGAGTGGAATATAGTGGAATGGATTTGAGTGGAATGGAGTGGAGTGGAGTGGAGTTTAGTTTAATGGAATGGAAAGGAATGGACTGGAGTGTAATGTAATGGAGTGGAGTGTAATGGAATGGAACGCAGTGGAATGGAAAGGAATGGAGTTGAGTTTAGTGGAGTGGATTGCAATGGAGTGAAGTGGAGTGGAATGGAATGGAATGGAGTGGAGTGGAGTGGAATGCAGTGGAGTGGAGTGAAATGGAATGGAATGGAGTGGTTTGGAATGGCTTTGAATGAAAAGCAGTGGAATTAAGTGGAGTGGACAGGATGGAGTGGAGTGCAGTGGAATGCAATAGAATGGAATGGAGTGGAGTTGAATGGATAGAAATGGAATGGAATGGCATGGAATGGAGTGGACTGGACTGAAATGGAGAGGAGTGGAGGAGAAAGGAGATGAATGGAATGGAATGGAATGGAAAGGATTGGAGAGGAGTGTAATGTAGTGGACTGGATTGAAATGAAGTGGAGCGGAGTGGACTGGAGATGTAGTGCAATGGAGTAGAATGGATTAGAATGGAGTGGTGTGGAGTGGAATGGAATGGAATGGAATGGAGTGGAGTGGAATGGAGTGGAATGGAGTGGAGTAAAATGGAATGGAACGCAGTGGAGTGAAAAGGAATGGAGTTGTGTGTAGTGGAATGGATTGCAATGGAGTGAAGTGGAGTGGAATGGAATGGAGAGGAATGGAATGGAGTGGAGTGGAGTGGAATAGAGTGGAGTGAAATGGAATGGAATGAGAGGTTTCGAATGGCATCGAATGAAAAGGAGTGGAATTCGGTGGAGTGGATTGGATGGAGTGGAGTTCATGGAATGGAATAGAATGGAATGGAGTGGAGTTGAATGGATAGAAATGGAATGGAATGGCATGGAATGGAGTAGAGTGGATTGGAATGGAGAGGAGTGGAGCAGAAAGGAGTTGAATGGAATGGAATGGAAAGGATTGGAGAGGAGTGTAATGTAGTGGACTGGATTGAAATGGAGTGGAGTGGAGTGGACTGGAATGGAGTGCAATGGAGTAGAATGGATTAGAATGGTGTGGAGTGGAGTGGAATGGAATGGAATAGAATAGATGGGAGTGGAGTGGAATGGAGTGCTGAGGAATGGAGTGGAGTGGAATGGAGTGGAGAGGAGTGGAATGGAGTAGAATGGAATTGAGTGAAATGGAATGGAGAGGAGAGGAGTAGAGTGGAGTGGAATGGGATCAAATGGAGAGGAGTGGAATGGAATGGAGTGGAGTGGAGTGGAATGGAATGGAGTGGAATGTACTGGATTCGAATAGAATCGAATGGAAAGGTGAGAAGTGGATGGAGGGCAATGGAATGGAATGCGTGGAGTGCAGTGGAATGGAATCGAATGGAGTGGAGTGGAGTGGAATAGAATGGAGTGGAATGGAATGGAAAGGAGTGCAATCAAATGGAAAGGAGTCGAGTGGAGAGCAACTGAAAGGGATGTAGTGCAGGAGAAAGCAGTGGGATGGAATGGAGTGGAATGGACTGGAGTGGCATGGAATCGAGGGGAGAGGAGCGGTTTGGAATGGAATGGAATGGAGTGGAGTGGAGTGGAATGGAATGGAGTGGAGTGGAATGAAATGGAATGGAGTGGAATTTAATGGATTTGAGAGGAGTGGACTGGAGTGGATTGGAATGGAGTAGAGTGTAACGGAATGGATTGCCATGGAATAAAATGGAATGGAATGGAATGGAGTGGAGTGGAGTGGATTGATGTTGAATGGACTGGATTGGAGTGGAGTAGAATGGAATGGAAGGGAATGGAGCAGAGTGTCGTGGAATGGACTTGAGTGAATAGAGTGGATTGGAGTGAAATGGAAAGGAACGGAGTGGTTTGGACTGGAATGGAATGGAATGGAGTGGAATAGAGAGGAGTGGAGTGACTGGAATGGAATGGAATGGAGTGGAATAGAGAGGAGTGGAGTGAATGGAGTGGAGTGTAATGGAGTTGAGTGCATTGGAGTGTTATGGAGTGGATTGGAATGAAATGGAATGGAATCGAGTGGAGTGCAGTGGAATGTAGTGGAGAGGAGTGGAGTGATGTTTAATGGAATGTAATGGAATGGAGTGGAGTGGAGCGGAATGCAGTAGAGTGGAATGGAGTGGAATGGAATGGAGTGCAGTGGAGTGGAGTGGAATGGAGTGGAGTGGAATGGAATGGGATAGAATGGAATGGAATTAAATGGACTGCAATGGAGTGGAATGGAGTGGAGTGGAGTGCAATGGAGTGGAGTGGAGTGGAATGGAAGGGAGTGGAGTAAAGTGGATCAGAGAGGAATGGAGTGGAATGGAATGGAGTTAAGTGGAATGGAGTGGAATGCAATGGATTGGAATGGAATGAAATGGAATGTATTGGAATGGAATGGAGTGCAGTGGAATGGAAAGGAATGGAATAGTACGGAGTGGAGTGGAGTGGAATTGAATATATTGGAGTAGAATGGAGTGGAATGGAATATAGTGGAGGAGAATGGATTGGAATGGAGGGGTGTGGAAAGGAATGCAGTGGAATGGAATGTAATGGTGTGGAGTGGAGTGGACTGGAATGGAGTGGAGTGAACTGGAATGGAGTGGAACGGAGTGGAATGGAGTGGAATGGAGTGGAGTGGAATGGAGTGACATAGAATGGAATGGAATGAAGTAGAGTGGCATGGAATGGCGTGGAGTGGAGTAGAAGGGAATGGAGTGAAAAGGAATGGAGGTAAGTGGAATAGAGTGGAATGGAATGTAGTGGAATGAAGTGGAATGGAAAGGAAGGCAGTGGAGGGCAGAAGAATGGACTGGAAAGTAATGGAATGGAATGTTGTGTTATGGAGTGGAATGGAATGGAGGATAGTGAAATGGAATGGAATGGAGTGGAATGGAAAGGATTTACGTGGAATACAGTGGAATGGAATGGAGTGGAATGGAAAGCAGGGCAGTGGAGAGGAGAAGAATGGAATGGAAAGCAGGGCAGTGGAGAGGAGAAGAATGGAATGGAAAGTATGGCAGTGAAGAGGAGAAAAATGGAATGGAAAGTAATGGAGTGGACAGGAATTGAGTGGAATGGAAGGGTGTGGAATGGAGTAGAATGGAACGGAGGATAGTGGAAGGGAGTGGAATGCAGTGGAATGGAGTGGAGTGGAATGGACTGGAATGTAGTGGACTGGAAGGGAGTGGAGTGGAATGGAATGGAGTGCAGTGGAGTGGAGTGGAATGGAGTGGAGTGGAGTGGAATGGAAGAGAAAGCAATGGAATGGACTGCAGTGGAATGGAGGGGAGTGGAATGGAATGTAATGGAATGGAGTGGAAAGGCACGGCGTGGAATGCAGTGGATTGGAATGGAACGGAATGGAAGGGAATGAAGTGGAATTAAGTGGAGTGGAATAGACTGGAATGGAGTTGAATGGAAGGGAATGCAGTGTAATGGAATCGAATAGAATGGAGTGAAGGGGAGAAGAGTGTAGTTGAGTGGAGTGTAGTGGAATAGAGTGGAATGGAATGGAATGGATTGCAATGAAATGGAATGGAAAGGAGTGCAGTGGAGTGGAATGGAGTGGAGTGGAGTGGAATTGAGTGGAGTGAATAGAATTGAATGGAATGGAACGATGTTGAGTGGATAGGAGTGGAGTGGATTGGGGAACAATGGAGTGGAATGGAATGGTATGGAGAGGAGAGGAATGGAGTGGAATGGAGTGGAATTGAGTGGAATGGAGGGGAATGCAGTGGAGTGGATTGGAGTGGAATGGAATGGAATGGAGTGGAGTGGAGTGCAATGGATGGGAATGACTTGGAATGGAATGCAGTGGAATGTAATGGTGTGGATTGCGGTGGAATGGAGGGGAAAGGAATGGAGCGGAATGTAGGGAGGTGGTGTGGAATGGAGTGGAATGGAATGCAGTGGAATGGAGTGGAATGGAATGGAAACAATGGGAATGGATTCGAATGGAATGGAATCGAAGACAATGGAGTTTAGTGGATAGGAATAGAATGGATTGGAGTGGAATGGAGTGGTATGAAGTGGAACGGAATGGAATAGATTACAATGCAGTGGACTGGAGTGGAATGGAATGGAATGGAATGGAGAGGCGTGTAATGGAATGGAGTGGAACGGAATTGAATGGAATGGAATGGAGAGGAGTGGAGAGGAGTGGAATGGAATGGAATGGAGTGGAGTGGAATGGTGTGGAATGGAATGTAGTGGAATGGAGTTTAGTGGAATGGAAACAAATGGAGTGGAATGGACTGGATTGGAATGGAATGAAGTGGAATGGAGTAGAGTGGAGAGGAAGGGAGTGGAATAGACTGGAATGCAATAGTATGGAATGCAGTGGCAAGAAATAAAATGGAGTTGAGTGGAATGGAATGCAAAGGAATGGAGTTGAGTGGAGTGGAATTGAGTGGAGTGGAGCGGAATGGAGTGGAGTGGACTTGAAAGGAGTGGAGTGTAATGGAATGTAGGGGAGTGGAATGGATTGGAGTGGAGTGGAATTGAGTATACTGTAATGGCATGGATTGGAATGCAGTGGAGTGGGTTGGAGTGGAATGGAATGGAGTGGAGTGTTGTGACGTGGAATGGAGTGGAATGGAATGGAGTGGAATGGAGTGGAGAGGAATGGAGTGGAAAGTTGTGGAATGGAGTGGAGTGCAATGTAGTTGAGTGGAATATGTTGGCTTGGTATGGAGTGCATTGGAATGGAGTGCAATGGAATGGAAGATAGTGGAATGGAGTGGAATGGAATGGATTTAAGTGGAATATAGTGGAATGGAATAGAGTGGAATTGAGTGGAATGGAAAGTAGGGCAGTGGAGAGGAGAAGAATGGAATGGAAAGGAGGGCATTGGAGAGGAGAAGAATGGAATGGAAAGGAGGGCAGTGGAGAGGAGAAAAATGGAATGGAAAGTAATGGAATGGACTGGTGTGGAATGGAGTAGAATGGATTGGAGGATAGTGGGAGTGTAATGCAGTGGAATGGAGTGGAGTGGAATGGACTGGAATGGAGTGGACTGCAAGGGAGTGGAGGGGAATGGAATGGAATACAATGTAGTGCAGTGGAGTGGAATGGAATGGAGTGGAGTGGAGTGGAATGGAATTGAAAGCAATGGAATGGAGTGCAGTGGAATGGAGGGGAGAGGAATGGAGTGGAATGGAATGGAATGGAATGATATAGATTACAATGCAGTGGATTGGAGTGGAATGGAATGGAATGGAGAGGAGTGGAGAGGAGTAGAATGGAATGGAATGGAGTAGAGTGGAATGGAGTGGAATGGAATGGAGGTGAATGGAGTGGAACGGAGGTTAGTGGAGTGGAAAGAAATGGAGTGGAATGGACTGGATTGGAATGGAATGGAGTGGAATGCAGTAGAGTGGAGAGGAAGGGAGTGGAGTGGAATGGAATGCAATTGTATGGAATGCAGTGGCATGAAATGGAATGGAGTTGAGTGGAATGGAATACAATGGAATGGAGTTGAGAAGAGTGGAATTGAGTGGAGTGGAATGGAGTGGAGTGGACTTGAAAGGAGTGGAGTGAAATGGAATGTAGGGGAGTGGAATGGATTGGAGTGGAGTGGAATTGAGTATACTGTAATGGCATGGATTGGAATGCAGTGGAGTGGATTGGAGTGGAATGGAATGGAGTGGAGTGGAGTGAAGTGGAATGGAGTGGAGTGGAATGGAGTGTAATGGAGTGGAGAACAATGGTGTGGAAAAGTATGGAATGGAATGGAGTGCAATGTAATGGAGTGGACTGTGGTGGATTGGTATGTAGTGTATTGGAATGGAGCGGAATAGAGTGTAGGGCAGTGGAGTGCAGTGGAGTGCAGTGGAATGGAATGGAATTTAATGGAGTGGCGTGGAATGGAATGGTATACAATGGAATTGAATGGAGTGGAGTGGAGTGGAATGGAGTGCTGTCGACTGGAAATTAGTGGTTTGTAATGGAAGGGAGTGGAATGGAATGCAGTGGAATGGAATGGAGTGAAGTGGAGTAGAATGCGGTGGAGTAGAGAAGAATGGAGTGGAGTTGAGCAGAATGGAATAGAATGTAGTGGAGTGGAATGGAGTGGAGTGGAGTAGAATGGAGTGAAATGGAATGTAGTGGATTGGAATAGACTAGAGTGGAGTGGAGGGGAATGTAATGGAGTTAAGTGGAATGTAGTGGAATGGAATGGAGAGGAGTTGAGAGGAGGGGAATGGAATTGAATGGATTTGAGCGCAATGGAATGGACAGGAATTGAGTTTAAAGGAGTGGAATTGAGTGGAATGGAATGGAGTGCAATAGGATGGAAGGTAAAGGAGTGGAGTGGAGTGGAAAGGAGTTTAATGGAATGGAATGGAATGGAATGGAATGGAATGGAATGAAATGGAATGGAATGGAATGGATTGGAATGGATTGGAATGCAGTAGAGGGGAGTGTATTGGAATGGAATGGGATGGAATGTAATGGAATGGAGAGAAGTAGAGTGGAGGGAAGTGGAGTGTCATGGAGTGCGGAGGAATGGAATGGGACGGAGTGGGATGGAGAGGATTGGAGTGGAGTGGAGTAGAGAGGAATGGAGTGGAATAGAATGGGATGAGATGGGATGGAGTGGAGTGGAGTGGAGTGGAAAAGAGTTGAGTGGAGAAGAATGGAATGGAAAGTAATGGAAAAGAATGGAGTGTAATGGAGTGGAAAGGAATGGCGGGTAATGTCATGGAGTGGAATGGATTGGAATGGAGTGGAGTGGAACGGAATGGAGTGGAATGGAGTGGAAGGGACTTGAATGGAGTGGAGTGGAATGGACTGGAATGGCGTCGAATGGAAGGAAATGGATTGCAAAGGAATAGAATGGAATAGAGTGGAGTGGAGTGGAATGTAATGGTATGGAATGGGATGAATTGGAAAGGAATGGAGTACCCTGGAGTGGAATGGAGTGGAGTGGAATGGAGTGGAGTGGAGTGGAATGAAACGGAATGGAGTGGAGTGGAATGGAGTGGAGTGGAGTTGAATGGAGTGGAGTGGAGTGAAAAGAAACAGAATGTGGTGGAGTGGAATAGCGTGGAGTGGAGTGGAATTGTGTTGAATGGAATGGATTGAAGTGGAATGGAGTCTAGTGGAATGCAGTGGAATGGAAAGGAATGGAATGGAAAGGAGTTGAGTGAAGTGGAGCAGAGTGGAGTGGAGAGGAATGAATAGAGTTAAGTGGAATTGAGTGCAATGGCATGGAGAGGAATGGAATGGAATGGAATGGAATGGATTGGAATGGATAGGAATGGAGTGGAGTGTAATGGAATGGAATGGGATGGAATGGAATGGAATGGAGAGAAGTGGAGAGGAGGGGAGTGAAGTGGAATGGAGGACGGAGGAATGGAAAGGGACGGAATGGGATGGAGAGGATTGTGGTGGAGTGTAGTTGAGTGGAGTGGAATGGAGTGGAATGGAATAGGGTAAGATGTAATGGAGTGGAGTGGAATGGAGTGGAATGGAATAGAGTAAGATGTAATGGAGTGGAGTAGAGTGGAGTGGAAGAGAGTGGAGTGGAGAAGAATGGAATGGAAAGTAATGGAAACGAATGAAGTGTAAAGGAGTGGAATGGAATGGAGGGTAGTGGAGTGGAGTGGAATGGAATGGAGTGCAGTGAAAAGGAGTGGAGTGGAATGGAGCGGTATAGAGTGGAATGGAGTGGAATGGAGTGAAGTGGAATGGACTGGAATAGAGGGGAATGAAAGGGAATGGAGTTCCGTGGAATGGGATGGAGGGCAGTGGAGTGGAGTGGAATGGTGTGGAGTTCATTGGAATGGAGTGGAATGGAATGGAGTGGAATGGAATGGAATGGAGCACACTGGAGTGTAATAGAGTGGAGTGGATTGCAGTGGAATACTATGGAGTGGAGTGGAGTGGAATGGAATGCAGTGGAGGGGAGTGGAGTGGAGTTGAGTGGAGTGGAATGGAGTGGAATGGAGAGGAGTGGGGTGAAATTGAATGCATTGGAGTGGAGTGGAATGTAATGGAATGGATTGGAATTGAATAGAATGGAATGGTTTGGAAAGGAATGGAGAGGAGTGGAATGGAGTTGAATGGAATGGAATGGAGTGTAGTGAAATGGAAAGGAATGGAGTGGATTCGAGTGTAGTGGAATGGAACTGAATGCAATGGAGTGGATTGGAAGGGAATGGGAGGAGTGGAATGGAGTGTAATGGAATGGAATGGAGTGGACTGGATTGGAACGTAATGGAATAGAGTGGAATGGACTGGATTGGAAAGAAATGGAATGAAGTGGAGTGGAATGGAGAGGAGTGGAGTGGATTGGGGTGGAATGGAATGGAATGGAGTGGAATGGAATGCAATGGAATGGAATGGAGTGGAGGGGAGTGGAGTGGAATGGAATGGGGTGGATTGGAATGGAATGGAAGGGAATGCAGTGGATTGGAATTCAATGGAGTGATTTGGAATGGAGTGGAGTGGAATGGAGTGGAGTTGAGTGGGATGGAGTGGAGTGGAATGGATTGGAGTGGAGTGGAGTGGAGTGCAGTGCAATGAAATGAAAAGGATTTTAACAGAAACGTGAAATAAAATGTGAGCTGAGATTGTACCACTGCACAACGGCCTGGGTGACAGTGTGAGATCCTGTCAAAATAAAGGAATAAAATGGAATGGACAGGAATGGAATTGAATGGATTGGAGTGTAGTGGAGTGGATTGGAGTGGAGTGGAAAGGTGTGGAATGGAGTGGGATGGAATGGAAAGGATTGGAGTGGATTGGAAGGGACTGGAGTGGAGTGGAGTTCAATGGATTGGAGTGGAGCAGAGTGGAGTGCAGTGAAATGGAATGTAATGGAATGGTGAAATGAAATGTGAGCTGAGATTGTGCCACTGCACTCCATCCTGGGTAACAGAGTGAGATACTCTCGTAAGAAAAGAACGGAATGTAAAGCAGTGGAATGGAATGGAATGCAATGGAGTGGAATGGAATGGAATGAAGTGAAGTGGAATGGCGTGGAATGGAGTGGTGTGAAATGGCTTGGAATGGAGTGGTGTGAAATGTCGTGGAATGGACTAGAATGGCGTGTAATGAAATGGAATGGACTGGAATGGAATGGAGTGGAATGGAATGGAATGCAATGGAATGGAGTGGAATGGAATGGAATGCAATGGAATGGAATGGTGTTGAGTGGAGTGCAATGGAATGGAGTAGAGTGGAACGGAGTTCAATGGAATGGAAGGTAATGGACTGGAGTTGAATGGAGTGGAGTGGAGAGCAGTGAAGTGGAGTGGACTTGAATGGAGAGGAATGCAGTGGGATGGAAAGGAATGGAATGAATTGCAGTGGAGTGGGCTGGAGTGGAGTGCAATGGAATGGAGTGGAATGGAGTGGAGTGGATTGAAGTGGAGTGGAGAGTAGTGGAATGGAGTGGAATGGATTCGGATGTAATGGCATGTTTTGGAGTGGAGTGGAGTGGAGTAGAATGGAGTGAAAAGGAATGGAATTGAATGGAATGGAATGGAATTGAATGGAATGGAATGCAATGGAATGCAATGTAATAGAATGCAATGTAATGGAAAGTTGACATGTAATGTGAGCTGAGATTGTGCTACTGCTGTCCAGCATGGGTGACACAGTGATATCCTGTAGAAAAAAATGAATGGAATGCAGTGGACAGAAACGTAATGGAATGGAATGGAATGGTGTGGAGTGGAGTGCAGTGGAGTGGAGTTGAATTGATTCGAATGGAATGGGAAGGAGTGAAATGGAATGGAGTGGAGTGGATTGGAGTTCAGTGAAATAGAATGAAATGGAAATGGATGGAATGAAATGCAATGGAAAGTGAATAGAAATATGAGCTGAGATTGTAGCACTGCACTCCAGCCTTTGTGACAGACTGGGAACCTGTGTAAAGAAAGGAAAGGAAAGGAATGAAGTGGAACCGAATGAAGTGGAGAGGAGTGGATAGGAAAGAGCTAGAGATGAGAAGAGTGGAGTGGAAAGGAGTAGAGCGGAGTGTAATGGAGAGGAATGGATTGGAGTGGAGTGGAGTGGAAAGGAGTGGAATGGAATGGAATGGAGTGGAATGGAGTGGAGAGGAGTGGAATGTAGAGAAGTGGAATGAAGTGGAGTGGAGTGGAATGGATTGGGGTGGAATGCAATGGAGTGGAGTGGACTGGACTGGAGTGTAGTGGAGTGGAATGGAATGGAATGGAATGGAATGGAAAGGAGTGGAGTGGAACGGAATGGAATGGAGTGGAGTGGAATGGAGCGGACTGCAGTGGAGTGGAGCGGAATGCAATGGAGTGGATTCGAGTGGAATGAAATACAATAGAATGGATTGGATTTGATTGGAATGGTGTGGAGTGGAGTGGAATACAGTGAAATGGAAAAGAGTGGATTGGAGCAGAGTGGAGTGAAGTGGGGTGGAGTGGAATGCAATGGAGTGGAGTGGAATGGAGTAGAATGGAATGGAGTGGAGAGGAATGGAATAGAATGGAATGGAAAGTAGTGGAATGGAGAGGAGTGTAGTGGAGTGGATTGGAGAGGAATGGAATGGAGTGGAGTAGAGTGGATTGGAATGGATGGAAGTGGAGTGGAATGGAGTGGAAAGGAGTTGAGTGGAGTGGAGCAGATTGAAATAGAAAGGAATGGAATGGAATGGAATGGAATGGAATGGAATGGAATGAAATGGAATGGAGTGGAAAGGAGTTGAGTGGAGTGGAGCAGATTGAAATAGAAAGGAATGGAATGGAATGGAATGGAATGGAATGGAATGGAATGAAATGGAATGGAATGGAATGGAATGGAATGGAATGAAATGGAATGGAATGGAATGGAATGGAATGGAATGGAATAGCATGTGGTGGAATGGAGTGGATTGGAGTGTAATGGAATGGAGAAGAGTGGAGTGGAGTAGAGTGGATTGAAATGGAATGTAATGGAATGGAATGGAATGGACTGGAGTACAAAGGAGAGTAGCGGAGAGGAGTGGAATGGAATGCAATGGACTGCAGTGGAATGGAGTGGAGTGCAGTGGAATGTAGTGTAAAGGAAAAAAGTGGAATGAAGTGGAGTGGAGTGGAGTGGAACGGAATGGAGTTAAGTGGAATGGAGTGGAATGGAATGGAGTGGAATGTAGTGGATAGGAAAGGAATGGAGTGGATTGGAGTGCATACTAATGGCATGGAGTGGAGTAGAAAGGATTGGAATGCAATGGAGCAGAATGGAGTGGGGTGGAGTGGAATGGAAGGGAGGGGAGTGGAATGGAAGGGAGTGGAGTGGAATGGAAGGGAGTGGAATTGAATGGAATGGAGTGGAATGGAATGAGGAGGGGAATGGAATGGAATGGAACGGAATTGAAGGCAATGGAGTTTAGTGGAATGGAAAGGAATGGATTGGAGTGGAATGGAGTAGTATGAAGTGGAATGGAATGGAATGAAATACAATGCAGTGGAATGGAGTGGAATGGAATGGAAAGGAATGGAGTGTAGTGGAATGGAATGGACTGGAATGGAATTGAATGGAATGGAGTGGAATGGAATGGAGAGGATTGGAGAGTATTGGAATGGAATGGAATGGAATGGAATGGAGTGGAGAGGAATGGAGTCGAATGGAATGTAGTGGAATGGACTGGAATAGAGAGGAATGGATAGGAGTGGAATGGAATCTAATAAAATGGAATGGAATGGAATGGAAGGGAATGCAGTGGAAAGGAATGGAGTGGAGTTTAGTGCAGTGGAATGGAGTGGGGTGGAGGGGAATGCAGCGGAGTTGAGGGGAATGCAGCGTAGCGGAGTTGAATGAAATGGAATGGAGGGGAATGGAATAGAAAGGAATGCAATGGAATGGAATGTACTGGAGTTGAATGGAGTGTAATGGAATGGAGTGGATTGGATTGGAGTGGAATGTAATGGAGTGAAATGTAGTGTAGTGCAGTGGGGAGGATTGGAGTGCAGAGGAATGGAATGGAAAGGAGTGGAGTGGAATGGAATGGAATGGAAAGGAGTGGAATGGAGTGTAATGGAGTGTAATGGAGTGTAATGGAGAGAATTAGAATGGAATGTAAGGGAATGGAATGGAGTGGAGTGAAGTAGAATGAAGTGGAGTCGAATAGAGTAGAGAGGAGTGGAATGGAGTGGAGTGGAGTCAAATGAAGTGGAATGGAGTGAAATGGAATCGAATGGAATGGAAGGCGGTGGAGGGGAATGGAGTGGAGTGGAATGGAGTGGAGTGGAATGCAGTGGAATGCAATGGAGTAGAGTGATGTGCAGTGGAGTGGGATGAAATGGAATGAAATGGAATAGGGTGGAGTGGAATGTAGTGGAGTGGAGGGGAGTGGAATGGAATGGAATGGAATGTAGTGTAGTGGAAAGGAATTTAGTGGAATAGAGAGGAATGGAGTGGAATCGAATGGAAAGGAAAGGAGTGGAATGGAGTGGAATGGAGTGGAAAAGAGGGGACTGGAGTGGAGTGGAATTGAATGTAATGGAGTGGAGTGGAATGGAGTGGAATGGAATTGAATGAAATGACTTAGAGTGCAATGGAAAGGAGTGGAGTGGAGTAGAGTGGAGTGAAGTGGAGCACAGTGAAGTGGAGCAGAATGGAGTGGAGTGGAGTGGAGTGGATTTGAATGGAATTCAGTGGAGTGCAGTAGCATTGAATGGAATGCAGTAGAGTGGAGTGGAGTGGACTGCAGTAGAGAGCAGTGGAGTCGAGTGGACTGGAGTGGAGTGGAGTGGAATAGAATAGAGTGGATTTGATAGGAATGGAATGGAATGAAGAGGAATAGAATGGGAAGGAATGGGGAGGAATGGAATGGAATAGAGTGAAAAGCAGTAGAATGGAATGGAATGGATTGGAGTGGATTGGAGTGTAAGGGAATGGGGCGGAGTGGAGTGGAGTGGAGTCGAGTTCAGTGGAATGGAATGGAATGGAATGGAATTGAGTGGAATGGAATGTGGTGCAGTGGAATGGAATGAAATGGAAAGGAAAGGAATGGAGTGGAATGGAATGTATTGGAATGCAATGGAGTGGAATGGATTGGAAAAGAATGTAATGGTGTGGAGTACAAAGGAGTGGAGTCAATTGGAGAGAAATGGACTTTAATGCAATGGAATGGAGAGGAGTGGAATGGAAGGGAATGGAGTGTAATTGAGTGGTGGGGAGTGCAACGGAGTGGAGTAGAGTGGAATGGGATGGCAAGCAATGGAGTGGAGTGGAAAGGATTGCAGTGGATTGGAGAGGAATGGATAGGAATGGAGACGGGTGGAATGGAGTGGAACGGAGCGCAATGGAGGGGAGTGGAGTGGAGTGAAATGGAATGCAATGCAATGGCATGGATTGGAGTGTGATGCAGTGGAGTGGAATGGAGTGGAGTGGAATGGAGTGGAATGAAATATCGCGGAGTGGAGTGGATAGGAGTGGAATGGAGTGGAGTGGAGAAGAGCTGAGTGAAATGGACTAGAATGGACTGGAATGGAATCGAATGGAGTGGAATGGAATGGAATCGAATGGAGTGGAATGGAATGGAATCGAATGAAGTGGAGTGCAATGAAGTCGAATGTAATGGAATGGAGTGGAAGGGAATGTAGTTTAGAGGAATGAAGTGGAATGGAACGGATTGCAGTGGATTGGAATGGAATAGAATGGAGTGGAATGGAGTGCAGTGGGGTGGAATGGAGTGGAAAGAAGTGGAATGGAGTAGATTGATATGGAATGGAATGGAGTGGAATGGAATGGAATGGAATGGAGAGGAGTGGAATGAAGTGGAATGGAATGGAGTTGAAGGAGTGGAGTGGAATGGAGTAGAGTGGAATGGAATGGAATGGAGTGGAATGGAATGCAATGGGATGGAGTAGATTGGAGTGAAATGGAGTGGAGTGGAGAGGAATGGAATGGAGTGGAGTAGACTGGATTGGAAAGGAATTGAATGGAATGGCATGTAATGGAGCGCAGTGGAGTGGAGTGGAATGTAGTGGAATCGACTAGAATTGAGTGGACTGGAATGAAGTAGTATGGAATGGAATTGAATGGAATGGAGTGGAATGGAATGGAATGGAATGGAATGGAATGGAATGGAATGGAATGGAGTGGAATGGAGTGGAGTGGAGTGGAGTGGAGTGGAATCGAATGGAATGGAGTGGAATGGAATGGTGTGGAGTAATGTAATGCAACAGAATGGAGAGGCTTGGAATGTAGTGCAGTGGAGTGGAACGGAGTGGAGTGGAGTGGAGTGGAGTGGAATCGAATGGAATGGAGTGGAATGGAATGGTGTGGAGTAGAGTGGAGTGGAATACAGTGGAGTGGAGTGGAATGCAGCGGACTGGAGTGGAATGGAATGGAGGGGAATGGAATAGAAAGAAAAGCAGTAGAAAGGAATTTAGTGGAGTGGAATGGAGTGGAATGGAATGGAGTGGGGTGGACTCGACTGGAATGGAATGGAATGACTCATAGTTTAGTGGAGTGGAGTCCAGTGCGGTTGAATAATATGGAATGGAATGGAGTGGAGTGGAATGGAATGGAATGGAATGGAGTGGAGTGGAGTGGAATGGAGTGAAATGGAGTGAAATGGAGTGAATTAAAATGGAATGTAAGGGAATGGAATAGAGTGGAGTGGAATGGAGTGTTGTGGAATGGAGTGGAGTGGATTTTAATGGAGTGGAGTGGGGTGGAATGGAGTCGCATGGAGTGGAATGGAGTAGAATGTAACGGAGTGGAGTGCAGTGTAGTGGAGTGGGATAAAATGGAATGCAATGGAATAGGGTGGAGTGGAATGTCGTGGTTAGAGTGTAATGGAACTGAATGGAATTGAATGAAATTTAATGGAGAGTAGAGGAAAATAGTGGAGTAGATTGGAGAGGAAAGGAGTGGAATCGAATGGAATGGAGAGGGGTGGAGTGGAGTGGAATGGAGTGGAATAGAGGGGACTGGAGTTGAGTGGAATGGAAGGGAGTGGAATGGCTTGGGGTGCAATGTTATGGAGTGTAGTGGAGTGGAGTGGAATAGAGAGGAAAAAATGGAGGGGCGTGGAATTGATAAGAGGGGAATGGATTGGAGTGGAGTGGAATGTAGTGAAAGAGATGGGATGGAGTGGAATGGAATGGAATTGGGTGGAATGGAATGGAATCCAACGCAGTGGAGTTTAGTGGAATGGAATGGAATGGATTGGAGTGGTGTGGACTGGGATGGAGAGGAATGGAATAGAATGGAATACAGTGGAATGAAGTGGAAAGGTATGGAACAAACGGAACGGAATTCAGTGGAATGGAGTGGAAAGGTATGGAATAAATGGAATGGAGTGGAATGTAGTGGAATGGAACGGAATGGAATGGAGTGGATTGTGATGAAATGGAGGGGAATTAAATTGAATGGTATGCAACGGAATGTTATTGAATAGAATGGAGTGGAATGGAATTGAATGGAGTGCAGCGGTCAGAAATGGAATGGAATGGAGTGGAGTGGAATAGAGTGCAATGGAAAGGAATGAAATGACGTAGAGTGGAATGGAATGGAGTGGAGTTGAGTGGAGTGAATTGGAGCAGATTGGACTGGAGTGCACCGGAGTGCAGTGGAGTGGATTGGAATGGAATGGAGTGGAGCACAATAGAATGGAATGGAATGTAAAGGAATGAAGTGGAGTGGACTGGAGTGGAGTGGATTGGAGTGGAGTGGAACGAAACGGAGTGCATTCGATTGGAATTGAATGGAATGAAGAGGAATAGAATGGAAAGGAATGGAGTGGAACGGAATGGAGTAGAGTGGAATGCAGTAGAATGGAATGGATTGGAGTGGATAGGAGTGTAATGGAATGGGACAGATTGGAGTGGAGTGGATTCGAGTTCAGTTGAATGGAATGGAAAGGAAGGAATGGAGTGGAATTGAATGGAGTTCATTGGAATGAAATGGAATTGAATGGAATTGAGTGGAGTGGAGTGGAGTTGAGTGGAGTGGAATGGATTGCAGTGGAGTTGAATGGAGTTTAATGGAAAGGAATGTAATGGAATGAAGTGGAGTGGAGTGGAATGGATTTGAATGGAAAGGAGTGGAATGGAATGTAGTGGATTGGAGTAGAGTAGAGCGCATTGGACTGGAATATTACGGAATAGTATGGTGTGGAATGGAATGGAGGGGAGTGGAGTGGACTGGAATGTAATGCAATGGAGTGGAGTGGAGTAGAGTGCAGTGGAATGTAGTGGAATGGAAAGGAGTGGAATTGAATGAAGAGGAGTGGAGTGGAGTTAAGGGGAACGGAATGGAGTTAAGTGGAATGGAATGGAGAGGAATGGAGTGGAATCAAATGGACTGGAGAGGAGTGTGGTGGAAGGGAGTGGAGTGCAATGGAGTGGAGTGGAGTGTAATGGAATGGAATAGAATGGATTGGAGAGAAATGGAGTGGAGGGGAATAGAGTGCAGCAGAATGGAGTGGAATGAAATGGAGGGGAGTGCGTGGATAACAGTGGAATGGAGTGGAGTGGAATGTAGCCGAATGGAGTGAAATGGAATGGAATGAATGGAATGGAATGGAGTAGAATGGAATGGAATCGAATGCAGTGGAGTGCAATGAAGTCGAATGCAATGGAATGCAGTGAAATGGAATGTAGTTTAGTGGAATGGAGTGGAATGAAATGGAGTGGAGTGGATTAGAGTGGAACGAAAAGGAGTGTAAAGAGGTGCAGTGGAGTGGAATGGAGTCAAATGGAGTGTAAAGGGGTGGACTGCAATTGAATGGAACGGAATGGAATGGAATGGAGTGGAAAGGAATGCAGTGGATTGAAGTGGAATGGATTGGAGTGGAGTGGAATGGATTTGAATTGAAAAGAATGGAGTGGAGTGGAATGGATTGGAGTGGAGTGGAATGGAGTTGAATTGAAAAGAATGGAGTGGAGTGGAATGCAGTGGAGTGGAGTGGAATGGAGTGGAATGGAGTGGAGTGGAGTGCAATGGAAAGGAGTGGAGTCGAATGAAGTGGTATTGATTTTAGTGGAATAGAATTCAATTGAGCTAGTGGAGTGGAGTGTACTGGAGTGGAGTGGAGTGGAATGGAGTGGAGTGGAGTGGAATGAAATGGAGTGGAGTGCAGTGGGGTGGTGTGGAATGAAATGGTATGGAATGGAAAGAGGTAGAGTAGAATGGAGTGGAGTGAAGTGGAATGGAACGGAATAGAATGGAGTGGAATGCAATGGAGTGGAGTGGAGTGGAGAAGAATGAAACGGAGTAGATTGGAAGGGAGTGGAATGGAATGGAGTGGAGTAGAGTGTAATGGAATGGAACGGATTGGAGTGGACTGAAATGGAATGGAAAGGAGTGGAATGGAGGGGAATGGAGTGGAATTGAGTGAAGTGGAGTAGAATAGATTTGAATGGAGAGGAATGAAGTTGATTGGAATGGAATGGAATACAAAAGAATGGAATGGAATGGAATGGGGTGGAGTGGAATGTTCTGGAACGGAGTGGAATTTAATGGAATTTAGTGGAGAGGAGTCGAATGAAACGAAGTGGAGTGGAACGGATTGGAATGGAATGGAGTGAAGTGGAGTGCGGTGGAATTGAATGGAGTGTAATGGATTGCAATGGAGTGGAATGGTGTAGAGTGGCTGGAGGGAAATGGAATGAAATGGAATGGAGTAGAGTGGAATGGAATGGAGTGGAGTGGAGTGGAGTTAGGTGGAGCAGAGTGGAGTGGAGTGGAATTGAGTGGAGTGGGGTGGATCCGAGTGGAATAGAGTGGAGTGCTGTGGAATTGAATGGAATAAGGTGGAGTGGAGTGGAGTGGACTGAAGTGAAGTGGAATGGAGTGAAGTGGAGTGGAGCAGATTGGAGTGGAATGGAGTGGAGTGGATTGGACTGGAATGGAAAGGAACGGAATAGAATGGAAGGGAAATGATTGGAGTGGAATGGAATGAAATGTAGAGGAATGCAGTGCAATGAAGTGGAATGGAATGGAATGGAATGGAATAAAATGAAATGGAATCGAATGGAAAGGAGTGTAGTGGAATGGTCTGGAATGGAGTGGAATAGAATGCAGTGGAGTGAGGTGGAGTGGAGTGGACTGGAATTTAGTGTAGTGGAACAGATTGGACTGGAATAGAGTGGAGTGCAGTGCAGTGGAATGGAGTGGAGTGGCATTCAGTGGGATGGATTGGAATGGAGTGGAGTGTCATTCAGCGGGACGGATTGGAATGGAGTGGAGTGGAATGGAATGGAATGGAGTAGAGTGGAATGGAATGGAGTTGAGTGGAATGGAATGGAGAGGCATGTGATGAAGTGGAGCAGAGAGGAGTGGATTGAAGTGGAGTGGAATGGAGTGGAGTGGAGTGTATTGGAAAGAATGGAATGCAGTGGAATGGAATGGAAAGCATTGGAGTGGAATGGAATGGAATGTCGTGCAATGCAGTGTAATGGAATTGATTTGAGTGGAATGGAGTGGAATGGAATGGAATGGAGTGGAGTGCAATGGAGTGGAATGGAATGGAATGGAACAGAATAGAGTGAAGTCGAGTGCAGTGGCATGGAATGGAATGGAATGGAGTGAAATGGAATGGAGTGGAGTGTATTGGAATGGAATGCAATGGAGCCGAGTGGATTGGAGTGGAGTGCAGTGGAGTGGAATGGGGATGAATGGAAAGGAATGGAATGGAATAGAGTGGAATGGAGTGGAACGGATTTTAATGGAAAGGAATGAAATGGAATGGAGAGGAGTGGAGTGGAGTGGATTGGAGTGGAATGTTATGGATTTTAATAGAGTGGAGTGGAATGGAGTGGAGTGGAGAGGAGTGGAATGGAATGCAATGGAGTGGAGTGGAAGGGAGTGAAGTGTAGTGTAATGTAGTGGAATGAAAAGGAGTCTAATAGAATGGAGTGCAGTTAAGTGGAGTGGAGTGGTAAGGAATGGAGTTCAGGGTAATAGAGTGGAATGGAATGGAGTGGAATGGAGTGGCAAGTAATGCAATGCAGTAGAGCGGAATGAAGTGAAATGGAATGGAGTGGAATGGAGTGGAGAGGAGTGGAGTGGTATGGAGTGGAGTGGAGTCGAATGCAGTGGAGTGGAGAGGAAAGTAATGGAATTGCGGTGAATGGAATGGAAAGGAATGCAATGGAACGTGATGTAGTGGAAAGGAATGGAACGAAATGGAATGGAGTCGAGTGGAATGGAATGGAATGGAGTGGAGTGGAGTGTAGAGGAATAGATTGGAATGAAGTGGAATGGAGTGGATTGGAATGGAATGGAATGAAACGAATCGGAATAGAGTGGAGTGGAAAGGAATGGAGTGGGGTGGAATGGAGTGGAGTGGAATGTAGTGGAATGGAATCGAGTGTAATGAACTGTAATGGAGTGGAGTGGAGTGGAATGTAGTGGAGTGAAGTGGAGTGGAATATAGTGGAATGGACTGGAATGGAGTGGACAGGAATGGAGTGGAATGGAATGGAATGGAATGGAGTGAAGTGGAGTGTAATGCAGTGGATTTGATTGGATTGGAATGGAATGGAGTGGAGCGGAATGGAATGAAGTGGAGTGGAGTGGAATGTAGTGGAATAGAAAGGAGCGGAATGGAAAGGAGTGGATTGGAGTGGAGTGGAATGGAATGGAATGGAATGGTGTTAAGTGGAATGGAGTGGAATGCAGTTGAATGTAATGGAACGAAGTGGAGTGGAATGGAGTGCAGTGGAATGCATTGGAATGGAGTGGAGTGGAGTGGAATGGAGTGGAATTGAATGGTGTTGAGTGGAGTGTAATGGAATTTAATGGACTGGAGTGGAATGGAGTGGAATGGAATAGAGGGGAATTGAGGGGAATGGAGTGGAATGGAGTGGAGTGGAGAGGAGTGTAGTCGAATGGACTGGACTGGACTGGAATGGAATGGAATGGAATGGAATGGAATGGAATGGAATGGAATGGAATGGAATACAAGGGAATGGAATGTAATGGGATGGATTGTAGTGGAATGGTCTGGAATGGAATGGAATGGAAAGGAGAGGATTGTAGTGGAGTGGAGTGGAATGGAATGGAGTGCAGTGCAGTGGAATGGAATGTAGTGGAATGGAGCGTAATGGAGTGTAATGGAGTGGAGTGGCTTGGAGAAGAATGGAATGTAACGGAATGGAGTAGAGTGAAATGGAATGGAGTGGAGTGGAGTGGAGTGAAGTGGAGCAGAGTGGAATGCAGTGGAGTGGAATGGATTGGAATGGAATGGATTGGATTTCTGTGGAATGGAATGGACTGGAGTGGAGTGGAGTGGACTGGAGTGGAGTGGAATTGAGTGAAGTGGAGCGCATTGCAGTGGAGTGAAATGGAGGGGAATGGAGTGGATTGGAACGGAAAGGAATGGGGTGGAATGGAAAGGGAATGAATGGAGTTCAAGGGAATGGAGTGAAGTGGAATGCAGTGGAATGAAGTACAATGGAAAGGAACATTATATAATGGAATGGAAAGGAGTGTAGAGGATTGGTCTGAAACGGATCGGAATGGAATGGAGGGGAGTGGGGTGGCGTGGAGTGGAATGGAATGTAGTGGAGGGCAATGGATTGGGATGGAATGGAGTGGAGTGCAGTACA
Source organism: Pongo abelii (assembly GCF_028885655.2). Taxonomy (NCBI): domain Eukaryota; kingdom Metazoa; phylum Chordata; class Mammalia; order Primates; family Hominidae; genus Pongo; species Pongo abelii. Next base: position 9,584,837 of record NC_072002.2, read on the forward strand.
GTGGAATGGAATGGAGTAGCGTGGAGTGGAAAGGAGTGCAGTGGAATGGAGTGGAATGGAAAGGAATGGAATGGAGTGGAGTGCAGTTCACCGGAATGGAATGGAGTGGCATGGAGTGGAATGGAGTGGAGTGGAATGGAGTGGAATGGAATGGAATGTAGTCGAGTAGAATGGAATGTAGTGAAGTGGAGTGAATTGGAGCAGAGTGGAGTGGAGTGGAATGAAGTGTAGTGGAGTGGACTGGAGTGGAATGAAGTGGAGTGGAGTGGATTGGAAAGGAATGGAATGCAGTGGAATGAAATGGAGTGGAGTGGATTGGAAAGGAATGGAATGCAGTGGAATGCAATGGAAAGGATTGGAGTGGAATGTAATGGAGTGTAGTGGAATGCAGTGGAATGAATGGATTGGAATGGAATGGAGTGGAATGGAATGGAATGGATTGGAGTGCAATGGAGTGTAATGGAATCCAGTGGAATGGAGTGAAGTGGAGTGGAGTCGAGTGCAGTGGAATGGAATGGAATAGAATGGAATGGAATGGAATGGAGTGAAAAGGAAATGAGTGGATTGGAATGGAATGGAATTGAATGGAATGCAATGGAATGGAATTCAATGGAATGGAGTGGAGTGGAGTGGACTGGAGTGGAGTGGAGTGGAGTGGAGTGGAGTGGAGTGGAATGGAATGTAATGGAGTTGAGTTGAGTGGAGAGGAGTGGAGTGGATGGGGTGGAGTAGAGTGGAATATAGTTGAATGGAAAGGAGTAGAATGGAGTTGAATGGAAAGGAGTGGAATGGAATACAGTGAAGTGGAGTAAAATTGATTTTAATGGAAAGGAATGGAATGGAATGGAGTGTAAAGGAGGGGAGTGGAGTGGATTGGAGTGGAGTGTTACGGAATGGAATGGAATGGATTGGAACGTAGTGGAGTGGAGTCGAATGTAGTGGAATGGAAAGGAGTTTAAAGGAATGGAGTGGAGTGGAGTTGAGTGGAGTGGAATGGAATGGAATTAAGTGTAATGGAATTTAATGGAATGGAGTGGAATGCAGTGGAAAGTAGTGCAATGGAGTGGAGTGTAATGAAGTGAAATGGAATGGAGTGGAGTGGAGTGGATTGCATTGGAGAGAAATGAAATGGAGCGGAATGGAGTGGAATGAAGTGCAGTGGAGTGGTGTGGAGTGGAGTGGAGTGGAATGGAGTGGAGTCAAGAGGAAAGTAATAGAATGGAGGTGAATGGAATGAAAAGGAAGGCAATGGAATGGAATATAGTGGCATGGAATGGAGTGGAATGGAATGGAGTGGTGTGGATTGGACTGGAATGGAATGGAGTGAAACGGAGTGTAGTGGAGTGGAGAGGAGTGGACTGTAGTGGAATGAAATGGAGTGCAAAGGAGTGGAGTGGAATGGAATGGAATGTATTTGAGTGGAGTGGATGGGAACGGAGTGGAATTGAGTGGAATGGAGTGGACAGGAATGGAATGGAATGGAATGGAATGCAATGGAATGGAATGGATTAGCGTGGAGTGGAGAGGAATGGAGTGGAGTGGAATGGATTGCAGTAGAATGGAGTGGAATGGAATAGAGTGTAATGGAGTTTAATTGAGCGGAGTGGAGTGGAGTGGAATGTAGTGGAATGGAGTAAAATGGACTAGACTGGAATGGAATGGAGTGGAATGGAAAGGAATGGAGTGGAGTAGAAACAAGCGGAGTTGGTTGGATAGAAATGGAGTGTAACTCAATGGTATGGAGAGGAATGTAACAGACTGCAGTGTACTGGAATGGAGTGGTGTGGAGTGTTGTGCAATGGAATGGAATGGAATGGAGTGTTGTGGAAAGGAGTGGAGTGGATTGGCAAGGAATGGAGTGGAATGGAAAGAAATGGAGAGGAGTGGAATGAAGAGGAATGGAATGGAATGGAATGGAGGGCAGTGGAGTGTAGTGGAATGGAATACAATGGAATGGATTGAAGTGGAATCGAGTGGAGTGCAATGGACTTTAGTGGAATGAAATGGAATGGAATGAAGGGAAGTGGAGTGGATAGGAGACGAATGGATTGGAGTGGAGTGGAATGGAGTGAAATGGATTGGAATGGAAAGCAATGGAATAGAATGGAGTGGAGAGGTATGGAGTGGAATAGAATTGAGTGGAATGTACTGGAATGGGATCTAGTGGAATGGAGTGGATTGTAAAGGAATTGAGTGGAACGAAATTGAATGTAATGCAGTGGAATGGAATTGAATGCAATGGAGTGGAATGGAATGGACAGGAGTTGAGTGGAGTTGAATGGATTTGAATGGAGTAGAGTGGAATGGAGTGGAATGGAATGTAATGGAATGAAGTGTGTTGGAATGGAAAGGAATGGAAAGGATGGAGTAGGGTGGAATGGAATGGAGAGGAATAGAGTGAATTGGAAAGGAATGGATTGTAATGGAGTGAAGTGTAGTGGAATGTAGTGGAATGGACTGGAATGTAGTGGACTGGAATGGATTGGATTGGAATGGAATGGAGTGGAATGGAATGGAAAAGATTGGAATGTAGTGGAGTCGAAAAGGGTGGAGTCGATTGGAGAGAAATGGAGTGTAATGCAATGGAATGGAGAAGAGTGTAATGGAGTGCTGTGGAGTGGAATGGAGTGGAGTGGAGTGAAGTGGCGTGGAATGAAATGGAATATAATGGAGTGCAGTGGAAAGGAATGGAGTGGATTGGAGAGGAATGGAGAGGAATGGAATGGAATGCAGAGGACTGGAAAGTCTTGGAATGGAGTTGAATGGAGGGGAGTGGAGTGGAGAGGACTGGCATAGAATGAAATGGATTGCAGTGCAATGGAGTGGAGTGGAATGGAGTGGAGTGGAATAAAGTGGAAAGAAATGGAAGGGATTGGAGTGGATAGTAGTGGAATGGAGTGGAGTGGAGTGGAATGGAAAGGAATGGAATTGAATGGAATGGTATCGAATGCAGTGGAGTATACGGGAATGGAATGGAATTGATTCAAGTTGTGTGCAGTGGAATGGAGTGGAATGGGGTGAAATAGAATAGAATGGGGTGTAGTGGAGTGGAATGGCATGGAATGGAATGTAATGGAGTGGAATGCACTCAAATGGGAAGAAATGGAATGGGGTGGATTGTAACGGAATGGAATGGAATGAAACTGAATGCAATGCAGTGAAAAGAAATTGAATGGAATGGAGTGGAACTGAATCTAATGGAGTGTAGTGGAAAGGAATGGAACGGAGTGGAGTGTAAAGGAGTAGAATGGAATGGAATGTAGCGGAGTGGAATGGAGTGGAATGGAATGGAGTAGTATAGAATGAAAAGCAGTGGAAAGGAATGGAGTGGAATGGAGTGGAATCTAGTGGGGTGGAGTGGAATATAGTGGAATGGACTGGAATGGAGTGGAATGGAATGCAACGGAGTGTAAAGGAATTGAATGGAATCGAATCGAATGGAATGGAATCGAATGGATGGAGTTGAGTGGAATGGAATGGAGTGGAGTAGAGTGGATTGGAAAGGAATAGAATGGAATGGAGTGGAGTGGAGAGAAATGGAGTAGAATAGAGTGGAATGGAAAGGAATGGATAAGAATGGAGTGGAGTGGAGGGGAACGGAATGCAATGGAATGGAATGGAGTGGAGTAGAGTGGATTGGAAAGGAATAGAATGGAATGGAGTGGAGTGGAGAGAAATGGAGTAGAATAGAGTGGAGTGCAAAGGAATTGATAGGAGTGGAGTGGAATGGAATGGAAAGGAGTGGAGTAGAATGGAATGGAGTGGATTGGAGTGGAGTGGAGTGGAGTGGATTGGAGTGGAGTGGAGTGGAGTGGAAGGGAATGGAATTAAATTGAACGGAGTGGAATGGAATGTAGTGGATTGGAGTGGAGTGGAGTGGAAGGGAATGGAGTTAAGTGGAATGGAATGGAATGGTGTGGAATGGAGTGGAATGGAACGGACTGGAGTGGAGTGGAATGGAATGGACTGGAGTGGAGTGGAATAGAATGGAGTGGAATGGAATGGAAAGGAGTGGAGTGGAATGGAGTGTAATGGAGTGGAGTAGAGTGTAGTGGAATGGAATGGAACAGAGTAGGATGGAATGTACATTTCTGGAATGGCGTGAAATACAGTGGAATGGAGTGGAATGCATTGGGGTGGAATGGAGTGAAATGGAATGGAGTGGAGTGGAATGGAGTGGAGTGGAGTGAAATGGAGTGGAATGGACTGGAATGGAGTGGAACGGAATGGAATGAAATACAACGTAATGGAATGGAATGGAATGGAGAGTAGTGGAATGGTCTGGAATGGAGTGGAATGGAAGGTAGTGGAGTGGAGTTGAGTGGAATTGAAATGAGTGGAGTGGAGTACAGTGGACTGGAATAGAGTGCAATGGAGAGGAATGGAGTGGAGTGGAATTGAGTGGAATGGAATGGAATGAAATGAAATGACGTAGAGTGGAATCGAAAACAGTGGAATAGACTGGAGTGAACTGGAGCAGAGTGGAGTGGATTGGAATGGAGTGGAGGGGAGTGGATTCGCATGGAATGGAGTGGAATGCACTGGAATGGAATGGAATGGAGTGGAGTGGAGTAGACCAGAGTGGAATGGAGTGAATTGGAGCGGAGTGGAATGGAGTGGAATTGAGTGTACTGGAGTGGATTGGAATGGAATGGAATGGAGTGGAATGGAATGGAAAGGCATGCAGTGGAATGCAATGGACTGCATCGAAATGCAGAGGAACGGAATGAATTGGAGTGGATTACAGTGGAATGGAATGAATTGGAGAGGAGCGGAATGGAGTGGAAAGGAATGGAGTGGTATCAAATTGATTGGACTGGAGTCGAGAGCAGTGAAAAGGAATGGAATGTAATGTAATGGAGGGAAATGGAATGGAATGGAGTGGAATGTAGTTGAATGGAGTGTAGTGAAGTGGAGTGCAGTGGAAAGGAATGCAATTTAATGGAGTGGAGTGGAATGAAAGGAATGGAATGGAATGGAGTGGAGTGGAATGGAATGGAATGGAATGGAATGGAATGGAATGGAATGGAATAGAATGGAGTGGAATGGAGTGGAGTGGAGTGGAGTAGAATGGAATGGAATGGAATGGAATGGAGTGGAAAGGATTGGAGTGGAGTGGAGTAGAGTGGAATCGGATGGAATGCAATACAGTGTAATGGAAAGTAGCGGAATGCAATGGAGTGGATAGCACTGGAGGGGAGTGGAGTGGAATGGAATCGAGTTAAGTGGAAAGGAGTGGAGTGGAATGGACTGAAATGGATTGGAATGGAATAGAATGGAATGAAGTGGAGTGGAATGGAATGGAGTGGAATGAAATGGAATGCAGTGGAGTGGAGTGGAATGGATTGGAATGGAATGGATTGGAGTGGAATGGAAAGGAATGGAATGCTGTGGAGTTGAATGGAGTTTTTTGGAATGGAGTGGAATGGAATGGAGAGGAGTGGAATGGAGTTTTGTGGAATGGAGTGGAATGCACTAGAATGGAGTGAAATGGAGTGAAGTGGAATGGAGAAGAAAGGAATGGAATGGAATGGAGTATAGTGGAATGGAATGGAATGGAGTGGAGTGGAATGGAGTGGAATGGAGTGGAGTGGAGTGGACTGGAAGGGATTGGAATGGAGTGGAATGGAATGGAATGGAGTGGATGGGAAAGGAATGGAGTGGACTGCGGTGAAATGGAGTGGTGTATAGTGGAATGGAGGGGAATGCAGTGGAAAGGAAAGGAATAGAATGGAATGGAATGGGGTGAGGTGGAAGGGAGTGGAGTGGAATGAATTGGAGAGGAATAGTGTTGAAAGGAATAGAACGGAATGGAATGGAATGGAATGGAGTGGCGTGGAATGGAGTAGAGTGGAAGGGAATCGAATGGAATGGAATGGATTGGAATGGAAAGGTGTGGATTAGAGTGGAATGGAGAGGAGTGGAGTGGAATGGAGTGCAGCGGAGTGGAACGGAACTTAATGCAAAGCAATGGAATGGAGTGGAGTGGAATGGAGAGCATTGCAACGAAGTGGAGTGGAGTGCGGTGGAGTGGAATGGAAGGAAACGGAGTAGAGTGGAATGGGGTGGAATGGAATGAAATGGAATGGAATGGAATGGGTTGGAGTAGAGGGGAGTGGAGAGGATGGAGAGGAATAGATTGGAGTGGAATGGAATGCAGTGGAATGCAGCGGAATGTAAAGTACTGGAATGCAGTAGAGTGAAATGGAGTGGACTGGAAAGGAGTGGAGTGCAGTGGAGTGTAATGGAATGGAATGGACTAGAGTGGAATGGCATGGAATGGATTGCAGTGTACAGGAGGGGAATGGAGTGGAGTGGAGTGGAGGGAGTGGAAAGGTCCGGAATGGAGAGGAAAGTAATGGAATGGAATGAAATGGTATGGAATGGAATGGAACAGAGTGGAGTGTAGTGAAATGGACTGGAATTGAGTGGAATGGAATGCAGTGCAGTTGAATGCAATGGAATGGCATGTAATGGAGTGGAATTGAGTGTAATGGAGTGGAGTGTAGCAGAAAGGAATGGAATGGAATGGAATGGAATGAAATGGAATGAAATGTAGTGGAGTAGAGTGGAATGGAGTGGAGTAGAATGGAATGGAGTGGAATTAAATGGAATGGAGTGCAGTGGAGTGGAGTGGACAGTAATGGAATGGAAAGAAGTGGAGATGAAAGGAGTGGAAACAAACGGAGTTGAAAGAAGTGGAATGGAATGGAATGGAATACAATGGAAAGGAATGGAATGGAATGGAAAGGAAATGAGTGAAATAGAGGGGACTGGAGTGGAGAAGAATGGAAAGTAATGGAGTGGAGTGGAGTGGAAAGGAGTGGAATGGAATTGAATGAAATGACGTAGAGTGGTATGGAATGGAGTGGAGTGGAATGGAGTGGAGTGGAATGGAGTGAAGTGGAGCACACTGAAGTGGAGGAGAGTGGAGTGGAGTGGAGTGGATTTGAATGGAATGCAGTGGAGAGCAGTAGAATGGAATGGAATGGAGTAGAGTGGAGTGGAGTGGACTGCAGTGGAGAGGAGTGGAATGGAATAGAGTGGATTTGATAGGAATGGAATAGAATGAAGAGGAATAGAATGGAAAGGAATGGGGGGGAATGGAATGGAATAGAGTGGAAAGCAGTGGAATGGAATGGATTGGAGTGGATTGGAGTGTAATGGAATGAGGCTGAGTGGAGTAGAGTGGAGTCGAGTTCAGTGGAATGGAATGGAATGGAATGAAATGGAGTGGAATGGAATGGAGTGCAGTGCAATGGAATGGAATGGAATGCAATGGAATGGTGTGGAATGGAATGGAGTGGAATAGATTGGAATAGAATGGAATGGTGTGGAGTCGAAAGGAGTAGAGTCAATTGGAGAGAAATGGAGTATAATGCAAAGGAATGGAGAGCAGTGGAATGGAGAGGAGCAGAGTGTAATTGAGTGGTGTGGAGTGGAGCGGAGTGGAGTGGAGTGGAATGGAATGGACAGGTATGGAGTGGAATGGAATGGAGTGCAGTGGATTGGAGGGGAATGGAGTGGAATGGAGAGGGGTGGAATGGAGTGGAATGGAGTGGAATGGAGGGGAGTGGAGTGGAGTGAAATGGAATGCAATGCAATGGCATGGGTTGGAGTGCGATTTAGTGGAGTGGAATGGAGTGGAGTGGAATGGAGTGGAATGAAATGGAGGGGAGTGGAATGGATAGGAGTGGAATGGAGTGGCATGGAGAGGAATTGAGCGAAATGGACTACAATGGAGTGGAATGGAATCGAATGGAGTGGAATGGAATGGAATCGAATGAAGTGGAGTGCAATGAAGTCGAATGTAATGGAATGGAGTGGAAGGGAATGTAGTCTAGTGGAATGAAGTGAAATGGAATGGAGTGCAGTGGATTGGAATGGAATGGAATGAAATGGAGTGGAATGCAGTGCAGTGGAGTGGAATGGAGTGGAATGGAGTAGATTGGTATGGAATGGAATGGAGTGGAATGGAATGGAATGGAGTGGAGTGGAGTGGAATGAAGTAGAATGGAATGTAGTTGAAGGAGTGGAGTGGAATGGAGTAGGGAGAAATGGAATGGAATGGAGTGGAATGGAATGGGATGGAGTGGATTGGAGTGAAATGGAGTGGAGCGGAGAGGAATGGAATGCAGTGGAGTATAGTGGATTGGAAAGGAATGGAATGGAATGGAGTGTAATGGAGTGGAGTGGAGTGGAGTGGAGTGGAATGTAGTGGAATCGACAAGAATGGAGTGGAATTGAATGGAATGAAGTGGTATGGAAAGGAATTGAATGGAATGGAGTGGAATGGAATGGGATGGAATGGAGTGGAGTTGAAAGTAGTGGACACAGTTGGAGAGAAATGGAGTGTAATGCAATAGAAATTAGAGGAGTGGAAGGGAGTGCAGTGGAGTGGAATGGAGTGGTATGGAGAGGAACGGAGTGGAGTGGAGTGGAGTGGAATTGAATGGAATGAAGTGGAGTGGATTTGTGTGGAGTGGAGTGGAATGAAGCGGATTGGAGTGGAATGCAGCGGACTGGAGTGGAATGTAATAGAAAGGAGGGGAATGGAATAGAGAGAAATGCAGTGGAAAGGAATTTAGTAGAGTGGAATGGAGTGGAATGGAAGGGAGTCCAGTGGGTTGGAGTGGAATGAAATGGAATGACACGGAGTGTAGTGGAATGGAGTGCAGTGCAGTGGAATGTTATGGAATGGAATGGAGTGGAGTGGAATGGAATGAAATGGAATGGAATGGAGTGGAGTGTAGTGGAATGGATTAGAATGGAATGGAGTGGAGTGGGGTGGAGTGCTGTGGAATGGAGTGGAGTAGAATGGAGTGGAGTGGGGTGGAATGGAGTGGAGTGGAATGGAATCGAATGGAATGGAATGGAATGGAGTGGAATGGAGTGTAGTGGAGTGGAGTGGAATGGAATGGAATGGAATGGAATGGAGTGGAGTGTAATGAAGTGGAATGGAATGTAGTGGAACGTAATGGGATAGAATGGAATGGAGTGGAGTTGAAAGGAGTGGAGTCGATTGCAGAGGAATAGAGTGTATGCAATGGAATAGAGAGGAGTGGAACGGACAGCAGTGGAGTGGAATGGAGAGGTGTGGAGTGGAATGGAGTGGTGTGGAGTGGAGCTTAATGGAATTGAGTGGAATGGAGTGGAGTGGAAAGAAGTGGAGTGGATTGGAGGGGAGTGGATTGGAATGTAATGGAATGGAGAGGAGTGGAATGGATTGGAATGGAGGAAAGTGGAGTGGATTGGAATGGAACGGAGTGGAATGAAATGGAGGGGAGTGGAGTTAATAGGAGTGGAATGGAATTGAGTGGAGTGGAGTGGAGTGAAATAGTCTGGAATGGAGTGGAATGGAATGGATTGGAATTGAAAGGAAAGGAATTGAATGCAGGGGAGTTTAGTGGAATGGAATGGAATAGATACGAGAGGTTTGGAGTGGTAAGGAGAGGAATTCAATGGAATCGCATGGAAAGGAGTGGAATGGAGTGGTATGGTCTGGAATGGAATGTAAAGGAGTGGAATGTAGTGGAATGGATTGGAATGGAAAGGAGTGAATTGTAATGGAATGGAGTGGAATGAAATTGAATGGAATGCAGTGGAATGGAATTGAAAGGCTTGGAGTGAAATGGAATGGAATGGAGGGGACTCGAATGGAATGGAACAGAGTGGAGTGGAATTGAGTGCAATGCAACTGAGTGGAAAGGAATACAACGGAGTGGAGTGAAATGGAGCGGAATGGAATGGAGTGGAATTTAGTGGAGTGCAATGGAATGAAGAGGAATGGAATGGAATGGAATAGAATGGAATGGAGTGGATTGAAATAGAATGGAGTGCAATGGAATGGAGTGTAGTGGAATGGAGTGGAATGGAATGGAGTGGAGTGGAATGGAATGGAAAGGAATGGAGTTGAGTGGAGTGGAAACAAATGGAATGGAGTAGAGTGGAATGGAGATTTCTGGAATGGAGTGGAATGCAGTGGAATAGAGTGTAAAGGAGTGGAGTGTAATGGAATGGAACGGAATGGAGTTCAGAGGAATGGAGTGGAATTGAATGGAGTGTCATTGTGTGGAATCCATGGAATGGAGTGGAGTGGAAAGGAGTGGAATGTAATGGAGTGAAGTTTAGTGGAGTGTAACTGAAAGGAATAAAGAGGAATGGAGTGGAACTGAATGGAGTGGAATGGAGTGGAAAATAATGGAATTGAGTGGAGTGGAATGGACTGGAATGGAATGTACTGGAGTGGAGTGGAGTGGAATGGAATGGAGTGGAATGGAATGGAATGAAGCAGAGTGGAGTGGAATGGAGTGGAGTGGAGTGGAATGGAATGGAATGGATGGGAATGGAAGGTAAAGGAGAGCAGTGGAATGGATTGTAGTGGAGTGGAATAGAGTAGAATGGAATGGAGTCGAGTGGATTGGACTGGAATGGAATGGAGTGGAATGGAGTGTAGTAGAGTGGAGTGCAGTGGAATGTAGTCGAAAGAAATGGAACGGAATGGAGTGTAGTGAAATGGAATAGATTGCAATGGAGTGGAGTGGAGTGGAATGGAGTGGAGTGGAAGGTAGTGGAATGGAATGGAGTTTATTGGAGTGTAATGGATTTGAGAGGAGTGGAGTGGAATGTACTGGAAAGAAGAGGAATGGAGTGGACTGGAATGGAATCGAATGGAATGGAATGGATTGGAGTGGAGTGGAGGGGAATGGAGCGGAGTGGCGTGTAATGGCAATAAATGGAAAGGAATGGATTGGAATGGAGTGGAGTGGAGTGGAGTAGAGTGTAGTGGAATGAAAAGGAATGGAATGGAGTGGAGTGGAGTGGAATAGAAAGGAATGTAATGGAGTGGAATAGAGTGGAGAGAAGTGGAATGCAGTGGAATGGAAAGGAGTGGAATGGAATGTAGTGGATTGCAGTGGATTGGAATGGAGTGGAATGTAAGTGAGTTAAGTGGAAGGGAGTGGAATGGAATGCAGTGGAATGAAGTTGAATGGAGTGCAATGGAATGGAATGGAATGGAGTGGAGTGGAATACAATGGACTGTAATGCAATGGAATGGAGGGGAGTGGAATGGAATGGAGTAGAATGGACTGGAATGGGTTGCAGTGGTGTGGAATGGACTGCAATGGAATGGAGAGAAGTGGAGTGGAATGGAATGGAATGAAATGGAGTGGAATGGAGTGAGTTTTCTGAAATGGAGTTTAATGGAATAAAGTGGAGTGGAATGGAGTTTTCTGGAATGGAGTGGAATGCAGTGGAATCGAGTGAAATGAATTGTAGTGGAATGGAATTGAATGGAATGGAGTAGAGTGGAATGGAATGGAAAGAAGTGGAAAGGAATAGAGTGTAATGGAGTGGATTGGAATGCAGTAGAGTGGAATGTAGTGGATGGGGTGGAAAGGAAAGGAATGGAGTGGACTGGGGTGAAATGGAGTGATGTGGAGTGGAATGGAGTGGAGAGGAGTGGAAAGGAATGAAACGGAATGGAATGCAATGGGGAGGAGTGGAGTGGAATAGAGTGTCATAAAGTGGAGAGGAATGGTGTTGAATGGAATGGAAGGGAATGGAGTGGAATGGAATAGAGTGGAGAGGAATGGAGTGCAATGGAATGGATTGGATTGTACTGAAGTGGAAAGGAATGGAATGGAGGAGAGGGGAATGGAGTGGAGAGGAATGGAGAGCAATGGAGGGGTGTGGAGTACAGTGGAGTGGAATGCAGTGAAACGGAATGGAATGGAGTGGAGTGGAGTGTAATGGAATGGAGAGGAGTGGAATGGAGTGGAATGGAGTGGATTGGAATGCAATGGAATGGAGTGAAGTGGAATGGAATGGAATGGAGTGGAGTGGAATGGAATGGAATGGAGTGCAGTTGAAAGAATTGGAATGGAAACGAGTGGCATGCAGTGAAATGGAATGGAATGGAGTGGAGTGGAGTGGAGTGGACTGCAATGGTGTGGAATGGAGTGGAATGGAGTGGAATGGAATGGATGGAATGAAATGGAATGGAGTGGCTTGGAGGGGAATGGAATGGAAAGGAAAGGAATGGAAAGGATTGGAGTGGAGTGGAATGGAGTGGCGTGGAATGGAGTGGAGTGGACTGGAATGGAATGTAAAGGAATGGATTGGAATGGAGTAGAGTGGAGTGCAATGGAAGGGAGTGGAATGGAATGGAATGGAATGGAAGAGAGTGGACTGGAATGGAGGGGAACGGAATGGAATGGAGTGGATTACAGTGGAATGGATTGGAGTGGAATGGAATGGATTGTAGTGGATTGGACTGAAGTGGAATGAAATGGAGTCGAGTGGAGTGGATTGGAATGGAATGTTATGGAATGGAATGGAGTGGAGTGGAATAGAGTGGAGTGGAGAAGAGTGGAGTGGAGTGAAGTGGAATGGAATGCAATGGAGTGGAGTGGAATTTAGTGGAGTGGAGTGGAATGTAGTGGAATGGAAAGGAGTGGAACGGGATGGAGTGTAGTGGAGTGCAATGGAATGGAGTTAAGTGTAAAGGAGTGCAATGGAATGGAATTAAGTGTAAAGGAGCGGAATGGAATGGAGTGGAATGGAGTGGAAAGCAACGGAATGGAGTGGAGTGTAATGGAGTGGAATGGAACGGAGTGCAGTGGAATGGATTGCAGTGGAATGTAGTGGAACAGAAAGGAGTGGAAAGGAATGGAGTGGAGTGGAGGGGAGTGCAATGGAATGGAGTTAAGTGTAATGGAGTGGAATGGAATGGAGAGGAATGGAGTGGAAAGTAATGGAATGGAGTGGAGTTGAATGACGTGGAATGGAATGCAGTGAAATGGAGTGGAGTGGAGCGGAGTGGAACGGAATGGGGTGGAATGGATGGAATGGAATGGAATGGAGTGTTATGGAGTGGAGTGGAGAGGAATGAAGAAGAGTGGAGTAGAATGTAATGCAATGGAGGGAAATGTAATGGAAAGGAATACAGTAGAATGGAATGTAGTGGAGTGGTGTGGAGTGGAATGGAATGGAGTAGTGTCGATTGAACTGGAATGGAATGGAGTGAAATGGAGTTTAGTGTATTGGAGTGGAGTGGAGTGCACTGGAATGGAATGGAATGGAATGGAGTGTAGTGGAAAGGAATGAAACGGAATGGATTGGTGTGAAGAGGAATGGAGGGGAATGGAGAGGAATGGAGTGGATTGGAATAGAATGGAATGAAACGGAATGGAGTGGAGTGGAGTGGAATGCAGAAGAGTGGAATGGAGTGGTGTGGTATGGAGTGGAATGGAATTGAGAGTAATGGAGTGTAATGGAGTGTAATGGAGTGGAGTGGAATGTAGTGGAATGCACTGGAATGTAGTGGACTGGAATGGAGTGGAATGGAACGGAACGGAGTGGAGTAGAAAAGAGTGGAGTCGATTGGATACAAATGGAGTGTAATGCAGTGGAATGGATAGGAATGGAATGTACTGCAGTGGAGTGGAATGGAGTTATTTGGACTGGAGTGGAATTGAGTGGAATGGAAAGGAATGTAGTGAAAAGGAGTGGAGTGGTTTGGAGAGGAATGGATTGGAATGGAATGGAAAGGAGAGGAGTAAAATGGAATGGAATGGAGTTGAATGGAAGGTAGATGAGTGGAGTGGAATGGAAAGGAATGGAATGGATTGGAGTGGAATGGAATGCAGTGGAATAGAGTGGAATGGAATGGAGTGGAATAAAGTGGAGTGGAATGCAGTGGAATGAAATGGAGGGGAGTGGAGTTGATATGAGAGAAATGGATGGGGTGGAGTGTAATGTTGTGAAATGGACTGGAAAGGTGTGGAATGTAGGGAAGAGAGTGGAATGGAGTGGAATAGAATTCACTGGAGTTTAGTGGAATGGAATGGAATGAATTGGAGTGGTGTGGAGTGGAATGCAGAGGAATGGAATGGAATGTAATGGAATGGAATGAAATGGAATGGAGTGGAACGATATGGAATGGAATGCAATGGAGTGGAATGTAGTGGAATGGGATGGAATAGAATGAAGTGGAATGAAATTTAATGAAATGCAGTGGAATGAATTGCATGGAATGGAGTGGAATGTAATGGAGTGGAGTGGAGTGGAATGGAAAGGAATGGAATTGAGTGGAGTGTTATGGAGTGGAATGGAATGGAGTGGAATGTAACGGAATAAAATGGAATGGAGTGGAGTCGAAAGGAGTGGAGTCGATTGTAAAGAAATGGAGTCTAATTCAATGGAATGGAGAGGAGTGGAATGGAGAGCAGTGGAGTGAAATGGAGAGGTGTAGAGTGGAAAGGAGTGATGTGTAGTGGAGTGGAATGGAATTGAGTGGAATGGAGTGCAGTGGAAAGAAGTGGAGTGGATTGGAGAATAATGGATTGGAATGGAAAGGAATGGAGAGGAGTGGAATGGAGGGAAGTGGAGTGGAGTGGAATGGAATGGAGTGGAATGAAATGGAGGGGAGTGGAGTGGATAGGAGTGGAACGGAGTTGAGTGGAGCGTAATGGAGTGAAATAGACTGGAATGGAGTGGAATGGAATGGATTGGAGTTGAAAGGAATGGAATTGGATGCAGGGGAGTTTAGTGGAATAGAATGGAATGGATTAGAGAGGTTTGGCGTGTTAAGGAGAGGAACTGAATGGAATCGCATGGGAGGGAGTGGAATGGAGTGGTATGGTATGGAATGGAATGTATTGGAGTGCAATGTAGTGGAATGGAAGGGAATGGAAAAGAGTGAACTGTAATGGAATGCAGTGGAATGAAATTGAATGGAATGCAGTGGAATCTAATTGAATGGAATGGAGTGGAATGAAATTGAATGGAATGCAGTGGAATATAATTGAATGGCATGGAGTGGAATGGAATGGAATGGAGTGGAGTGCAATGGAATGGAATGGAGCGGAGTGGAATTGAGTGGAATGCAATTGAGTGGAAAGGAATACAACGGAGTGGAATAGAATGGAGCGGAATGGAATAGAGTGGAATGGAGTGGAGTGAAATGTAGTGGAGTGCAATGGAATGAAGAGGAATGGAAACGAATGGAATGGAACGGAGTGGATTGAAATAGAATAGAGTGTAATGGAATGGAATGGAGTGGAGTGGAATGGAGTGAAATGGAGTGGAGGGGAATGGATTGGAATGGAATGGAGTAGAGTGGCGTGGAAAGGAATGGAATGGAGTAGAGTGGAATGGAGACTTCTGGAATGGTGTGGAATGCAGTGGAATGGTGTGGAAAGGAGTGGAGTGTAATGGAGAGGAATTGAATGGAGTTAAGAGGAATGGAGTGGAATTGAATGGAGTGTAATGGTGTGGAATCCAAGGATCGGAGTGGAGAGGAATGGAGTGGATCGGAAAGGAGTGGAATGGAATGGAGTGAAGAGGAGTGGAGTGTAACGGAATGGTGTTAAGTGGAATGTAGTGGAATTGCATGGAGAGGAATGGAGTGGAAAATAATGGAATGGAGTGGAGTGGAATGGAGTGGAATGGAATGTACTGGAGTGGAGTGGAGTGGAATGGAATGGAGTGGAATGGAATGGAATGAAGTGGAGTGGGGTGGAATGGAGTGGAGTGGAGTGCAGTGGAATGGAATGGAATGGAGGGCGATAGAATGGAAAGGAAAGCAGTGGAATGGATTGTAGTGGACTGGAATAGAGTGGAATGGAATGGAGTGTAGTGGATTGGACTGGAATGGAATGGAGTGGAATGGAGTGTAGTAGATTGGAGTGCAGTGGAGTGTAGTGGAATGAAATGGAATGGAATGGAGTGTAGTGAAATGCAACGGAATGGAATGGAGTGAAGTGGAGTGGAATGGAGTGGAGTGGAATGGAGTGGAGTGGAATGGAGTGGAGTGGAATGTAGTGGAATAGAATGGAGTTTATTGGAGTGTAATGGATTTGAGTGGAGTGGAGTGGAATGTACAGGAAAGAACAATATTGGAGTGGACTGGAATGGAATGGAATGGAATGGAATTGAGTAGAATGGAATGGAAGGGATTGGAGTGGTGTGGAGGGGAATGGAGTGGAGTGGAGTGAAATGGCAATAAATGGAAAGGAATGGAATGGAATGGAGTGGAGTGGAGTGGAATGGAAAGGAATGTAATGGATTGGAATGGAGTGGGGAGTAGTGGAATGCAGTGGAATGGAAAGGAATGGAATGGAATGGAGTGGATTGCAGTGGATTGGAATGGAGTGTAATGTAAGGGAGTTAAGTGGAAAGGTGTGGAATGGAATGGAGTGTAATGGAGTGGAATGGAATGGAATGGAGTGGAGTGGAGTAGAATGGAGTGGAATGGAATGGAATAGAGGGTAGTGGAATGGAATGGAGTGGAATGGATTGGAATGGGTTGGAGTGGAGATGAAAGGACTGGAATGGAATGAAGAGGAGTGGAATGGAATGGAATGGAATGAAGGGGAGTGGAATGGAGTTAGTTTTCTGAAATGGAGTGGAATGGAATGAAGTGGAGTGGAATGGAGTTTTCTGGAATGGAGTGGAATGCAGTGGAATTGAGTGAAATGAATTGTAGTGGAATGGAGAGGAATGGAATGGAATTGAATGGAGTAGACTGGAATGGAATGGAATGAAGTGGAAAGGAATAGAATGAAATGGAGTGGATTGGAATGGAGTAGAGTGGAATGGAGTGGATGTGGTGGAATGGAATGGAATGGAGTGGACTGGAGTGAAATGGAGTGAAGTGGAGTGGAATGGAGTGGAGAGCAGTGGAAAGGAATGAAATGGAAAGGAATGCAATGGGGTGGAGTGGATTGCAACAGAGTGGAATAAAGTGGAGGGGAATGGTGTTGAATGGAATGGAAGAGAATGGAGTGTAATGGAATGGAGTGGAGAGGAATGGAGTAGAGTGGAAAGGAATGGAATGCAGTGGAATGGAATGAAATGGAATGGAGTGTAATGGAATAGAGTGGGGTGGAATGGAGGGCAATGGAATGGAATGGAGTGGAGTTTAGTGGAAAGGAATGGAAGTGCGGAGGGTGGAATGGAAGGGAGAGGAATGGAGAGGAATGGACGGTTGTGTAGTGCAGTGGAGTGGAGTGCAGTGGAATGGAATGGAATGGAGTGCAATGGAATTGAGAGGAGTGGAATATAATGGAATGGAGTGGATTGGAATGGAGAGGAATGTAATGTAATGGAATGGAATGGAGTGGATTGGATTGGAATGGAATGGATTGTAGTGGAATGGAACAGAATGGGGTGGAGTGGAATGGAATGGAATGGAGTGAAGTGGAACGGAATGGAATGGAGTGGAATGGAATGGAATGGAGTGCAGTTGAATGAATTGGAATGGAAAGGATTGGCATGCACTGGAATGGAATGGAGTGGAGTGGAGTGGAGTGGAATGAACTGGAACGATGTGGAATGGAGTGGAATGGAGTTTAATGGAGTGGATGGAATGAAGTGGAATGGAGTGAATGGAATGAAATGGAATGGAGAGTTTTGGAGTGGAATGGAATGGAAAGGAATGGAATGGAAAGGATTGGAGTGTAGTGGAATGGAGTGGAATGGAATAGAATGGAGTGGAATGGAGTGAAACGTAATGGAATGGAATGGGGAGGATTAGAGTGGAATGGAATGGAGTGGATTGAAATGGAGTGGAGCGGAGTGGAATGGAATGGAATGGAGTGGATTGTACTTGAGTTGATTGGAGTGTAATGGAGAGGAATGGAATGGAATGGAGTGCATTGTACTTGAGTTGATTGGAGTGGAATGGAGAGGAATGGAATGGAGCGGAATTTAATGGAGTGGAGTGCAGTGGATATGAGTAGAGTGGAGATGAATGCAATGGAGAAGAGTGGAATGGATAGGAGTGAAATGGAGTGCAGTGGAGTGCAGTGGAATGGAATGGAATTGAGTGGAGTTGAGTGGAGTGGCCTGGCATGGATTGGAAAGGAATGGAATGGAGGAGAGGGGACTGGAATGGATTGGAGTGTAATGGAATGGAAAGGAATGGAATGGAGTAGTGTGGACTGAAGTGGATTGGAGTGGAATGGAGTGGAGTGGAGTGGAGTGGAAAGAAAAAGAGTGGAGTGGTGTGGAACGGAATGCAGGGGAATGGAATGGAATGGAGTGGAATGGAAAGGGGTGGAGAGAAATGGAGTGCAATGGAATGGAGGTGAGTGGAGTGCAGTGGAATGGAGTGGAAATAAGTGAAATTGATTAGTGTGGAGTGGAGTGGAGTGGAAAGGAATAGAGTGGAGTGGAATGGATTGGAATGGAATATATTGGTGTGCTGTGGAATGGAACGGAATGGAGTGGAGTGGCGTGGAATGGAATGCAGTGGAATACAGTCGAATAGAGTGGAATGGATTGGAATGGAATGGAGTGCAATGGAAGGGAACGTAATTGTGTGGAATGGATTGGAGTGTTGTGGACTGCAGAAGAGTGTACTGGAATGAAATTGAGTGTAGTGAAGTGGAGTGGAATGGAGTGGAGTGGAGTGGAATGGAAAGAAGTAAAGTGGAATGGGTTGGGTGGACAAGAGTGGAATGGAGTTCAATGGAATGCAATGGAATGGAGTGAAGTGGAATGTACTGGAATGCAGTGGAATGGAATGGAATGGAATGGAAAGGAATGGAACAGAATGGAGTGGATTGGAATGGAGTGGATTGGAGTCTATTGGAGTGGAATGGAGTTGAGTGGAGTGGAAAGGAAGGTAATGGAATGTAATAGAGTGAAATGGAATGGAGTGGAGTGTAATGGAGTGGAGTCGAGTGCACTGGAGTCGAATGTAATGGAGTGGAGAGGAGCGGAGAGGAGTGGAGGGTAGTGGAATGAAATGGAATGGAATGGAATGGAGTGGACTGCAGTGGAGTGGAGTGGAATGGAATGGAGTGGAATGGAATAGAGAGGAGTGGAATGGAGTGAAATGGAACGAAATAGAGTGGAATGGAGTGGAATGGAATGAAATGGTGTGGAATGAAATGGAATACACTGGAATGGAATGGAATGCCATGCAATGAAGTAGAGTTGAATGCAATGTAGAGCAGTGGAGTGCAAAGGAGTGGAATGGAATGGAATGGAATGCAGTGGAGTGGAGTGGAATGGAGTAGAATGGATTAGAATGCAATGGAGTGGAGTGGAATGGAATGGAATGGAGCGGACTGGAGTGGAATGAAGTGGAGTGGTGTGGACTGGAATAGAATGGAATGCAATGGAGAGGAGTGGAGTGGAATGGAATGGAGTTGAATTATGTTGAGTGGAGTGGACTGGAATGGAATGGAGTCGAGTAGAATGGAATGGAGTGGAATGGAATGGAGTGGAATAGAATGGAGTAAAATGGAATGGAATGGAGTGGAGTGGAGTTGGGTAGAGTGCAGTGGAATGGAACGGAGTGGAGTGGAATGGAATGGAAAGAAATGGAGGGGAGGGGGGTGGAGCGCTGTGGAATGGAGTGGAAATGAGAGGAAGGTAGTGGAATGGACTGAAATGTAGTGGAAAGCAGTGGAATGGAGTGGAGTGGAATAGAGTGGAATGGAATGGGTCGAATGGAATGAATTAAAGTGGAAGGCAATGTAGTGCAGTGCATTAGAATGGAGTGGAGTAGAATGGAATGGAATGGATTGGAGTGGATTGGAGTGGAGAGGACTGGAAATGAGTGGAATGTAGTGGATTGGAATGGAGAGGAGTGGAGTATAATGGAATGGAATGGAGTGGAGTGGAATGCAGTGGAATGCAATGTAGTGGATTGGAGGAGAAAGGAGAGGAATGGAGTGGAGTGGAATAGAGTGGAATGGACAGGAATGGAGTGGAATGGAATACAATTTAATGGAATGGAATGGAGTGGAGTGGAATGTACTGGAATGGAGTGGAATGAAATGGAATGGATGGAAATAGAATGGTATGGCAGGGAATGGAGTATAGTGGAGTGGAATGGAATGGAGTGGAGTGGAATGGAATAGAGTGGACTGGAATGGAATGGAATGGAATGTAGTGAAAATAAATGGAATGGAGTGGAGTGGATTGGAGTGGAATGGAGTGGAGTGGAGTCTATTGGAGTGGAATTGAGTTGAGTGGAGTGGAAAGGAAGGAAGTGGAATGGAATAGAGTGGAATGGAATGGTATGGAGTGTAATGGAGTGTAGGGGAGGGCACTGGAGTGGAATGTAATGGAGTGGAGAGGAGTGGAGAGTAGTGGAGTGTAGTGAAATGAAAGGGAATGTATTGGAATGGAGTGGACTGCAATGGAGTGGAGTGGAGTGGAATAGAAAGGAACAGAATGGAGTGGAATGGAGTGGAATGGAGTGGAGTGAAATGTAATGGAGTAGAGTGGAATGGAGTGGAATGGAATGGAATGGTGTGGAATGAAATGGAATGCACTGCAATGGAATGCAGTGAAATAGCATGGAATGGAGTAGAGTTGAATGCAATGTAGAGGAGTGGAATGCAAAGGAGTGGAAAAGAATGGAATGGAATGGAATGCAGTGGAGTGTAATGGAATTGAATGGAATGCAGTGGAGTGGAGTGGAATGGAGAAGAAAGGATTAGAATGCAATGCAGTGTAATGGAATGGAATTGAATGGAGCAGAATGGAGTGGAATGAAGTGGAGTGGATTGGAATGGAATAGAACGAAATGTAATGGAAAGGAGTGGAGTGGAATGGAGCAGAGTTGAATTATGTGGAGTGGAGCAGAATGAAATGGAATGGAATCGAGTGGAATGGATTGGTGTCGATGCAATGAAGTGGAATGGAATGGAGTGGAATGCAATAGAGTGGTTTGGAATGGAGTGGAATGGAGTGGACTGGAAATAAAGGAAATGGAGTGGAGTGGAGTGGAGTGGAGTCGAATGGAATGGAGTGGAGAGGAAGGGATTTGAATCGTGTGGAGTGCAGTGCAGTGGAATGGAATGGAATGGAGAGGAATGGAGTGGAGTGAAATGAAATTTCGTTGAATGGAATGGAATGGAGTGGAATGGAGTGGAGTGCAAAGGAGTTGAATGGCATGCAATGGAATGGAATGGAGATGAGTGGAATGCATTGGAATAGACTGGACTGGAGTGGAATGGAGTGGAATGGAATGGAACGGAATGGAGTGGAATGGACAGGACTGGAGTGGAGTGGAGTGCAGTGGAATGGAAAGGAATGGAATCGAGTGGAGTAGAGTGCAGTAGAATGGAATGGAATGGAATGGAGTGGTGTGGAATGAAACAAAGTGGAGAGGACTGGAGAGGAGTGGAATGGATTGGAGTGTACTAGAATGGCGTGGAGTGGAAGGATTGAGTGGAATGGAATGGAATCTAATGGAATGGAGTGGAGTGGAGTGCAATGTAGAGGAATGGACTGGTGTGGAATACAATGGACTGGAATGGAGTGGAATTAAGTGGAGAGAAATGGAATGGAGTACAATGTCATGGAGTGGAAGGGAATGGATTGGAGTGATGTGGATTGTAGTAGAATGGAATGGAGTGGAGTGGAATGGAGTCGAAAGTATTGGAGTGGAATTGATTGTAATGGAAAGGAATAGAGTAGTGTGGAATTGAATGGAGTGGTGTGGAGTGGAGTGGACAGAAGTGTAATGGAGTTGAGTGGATTGGAATCGAATGGAGTGGAGTGGAGAGGAATGGAATGGAATGGGGTGGATTGGAAGGGAAAAGAATGGAGTGGAATGGGATGGAGTGGAATGGAGTGGAGTGGAGTGGAATGAAGAGGAATTGAATGGATTGGAGTGAAGTGGAATGGAATGGAGTGGAGTGGAATGGATTGGAAAGGAATGGAGTGGCAGGCAATGGTAATGAATGAAATGAAGTGGAGTGGAGAGGAGTGGGCTGGAATGGAGTGGAATGGAATGAAATGGAGTCGAGTGGAATGGAGTGAAATGGAGTCGAGTGGAATGGAATGGAATGGAATGGAGTAGAGTGTAATGGAGTGGAGTGGGGTGGTGTGAAATGGAATGAAGCAGAATGGAGTGGAATGGAATGAGTGGAGTGGAATGAAGTGTAATGGAAAAGATTGGAGTGTAGTGGAGCGGAATGGAATGGAATGGAGGAGAGTGGAATTGAGAAGAATTGAATGGAGTTGACTGGAGTGCAATGGAATGGAAAGGAATGGAGTGGAGTTCAATGGAATGGAGAGGAGTGGAATGGAATGGAATTGAGTGGATTGGAATGGAATGGAATGGAGTGACATGAAATGGAATGTAATGGGGTGAAGTGGAATAGAATGGAATGGAGTCGATTGGAATGGATTGGAAAGAATGGAGGGCCGTGCAGTGCAATGGAAACTAATGGAGTGGAGTGGAGTGGACTGGAATTGAGTGGAATCGGTTGGAAAGGAGTGGAGGGGTATCTAGTGGAATGGAATGGAAAGGAGTGGATTGGAGTGGAATGAATAGGAATGGAGTGGAGTGTATTGGAATGGAATGGAAAGGAATGGAATGGAGCAGAGTTGAAAGGAATGAAGTGGTGTGGAATAGAGTGTGGTGGAGTGGAATGGAATGGAATTTAGTGGATTGGAATGGAATGGAGGGGAGTGGAATGTAGTGTAATGGAACGGAGAGGAATAGAATAAAGTGGAGTGGAGAGGAGTGGATTAGAGTGGAGTTTAATGGAATGGAGTGGAGTGTAATGGATTGAAATGGAATGGAGTGCTTTGGAGTGCAGCAGAATGGAATGGAATAGTTTGGAGTGGAGTGGAGTGGACTGGAGTGGAGTGCAAAGGAATGGAAAGGAGAAGAGTGGATTGGCATGGAGTGGAGTGGAATGGAGTGGAATGGAATGGAATGGAATAGAGTAGAGTGGGCTGGATATGGAGTGGAGTAAAGTGGAGTGGAGTGGAATCTAGTGGAGAGGAGGGGAATGAAGTGGATTGGAATGGAATGGAATGGAATGGAGTGCAATGGAAAGGGATGTGGTTGAATGGAGTGCAACGGAATGGAGTGGAGTGTACTGCAGTAGATTGGAGGGGAAATAAATGGACTGGAGTGGAGTGGAGTGGAAAGGAATGGAGTGTAGTGGAATGGAATGGAATGGAATGGAGTGGAGCTCAGTGGAATGGAATGGAGTGGAGTGGAGTGGAGTGGACTGGAACACAGTGGAATGAATGGGAATGGAGTGGAATGGAATGGAGTGGAGTGGAATGGAGAGCAAAGGAATGGATTGGCGTGGAGAGAAATGGAGTGGAATGTTTTGGAATGGAGTGGAGCGGAGTGGAATGGAATGAAATAGAATGGAATGGAATGCAGTGGAGTAGAGTGGAATAGAGTGGAGTGGAATGGTGTAAAGTAGAGTGGAATAGAGTGGAATGGAATACAGTGGAAAAAATGGAAAGGAGTGGCGTGCAGTGGAGTGGAATGGAATGAAGTGGAGTGGAATGGATTTGAATGGATTCAAATGTAGTGGAGTGGAATGGAATGGAATGGAATGAAATTGGATTATAATGGAGTGGAGTGCTTTGGAATGGAAAGGAATGGAGAGGAATGGAGTGAAGTGGACTGAAATTGAGAGGAATGGAGTAGAATGCGGTGGAATGGATTGGAGTGCAACAGACTGGAATGAAATGCAATGGAATGAAATGGAATGGAGTGGAGTGAAATGGAGTGGAATGCATTCAAATGAAGGAGAGTGGAGTGGAATGGAATGGAACGGAATGGAGTGGAGTGGAGTGAAATGGAGTGGAGTGGAATGGAGTGGAGTTGAGAGGAATGGAATGGAATGGATTGGAGTCAAATGGATGGAACGGAATGGAGTTGAATGGAGTGGACTGGAGTGGAGTGCAGTGGAATGGAATGAAATGGAATGGAATGGAATGGAATGGAATGGAATGGAGTGGAGTGTAACGGAATGGAGTGGAGTGGAATGGAATGTAGTAGAGTGGAGTGGAGAGGAGTGTAATGGAGTGGACTGGAATGTAGTGGACTGGAAACACTGACAGGAATGGAATGGAATGCAATGCAGTGGAGTGGAGTTGAGTGGAGTGGTGTGGAAAGGAATGGAGTGGAGCAGAATGGAATGGAATTGTTTGGAATGGAATGGGGTGGAATGGAATAGAGTGGAGTGGAATGGAATGCAATGCAATGGATTGGAGTGGAGTGGAGCAGAATGGAATGGATTGCAGGAGAGTGGAATGGAGTGGAATGGAATGGAGTGAAATGGATTGCAGTGGAGTGCAGTGGAGTGGAGTGCAGTGGAGTGGAATGGAATGGAATGGAATGGATTGTAAAGGAATGGAGAGGGTTGGAATGGAATGGAATGGAATGGAGTGGAGTGGAATGGAATGGAATGGAGTGGAGTGGAATGGATTTGAGTGGAATGGAGTGGCTTGCCATGGAATGCAATGGAATGGAGTGGAATGAAGTGGAGTGGACTGGAATAGAGTGGAATGGTGTGGAATGGAGTTTAATGGAGTGGATTGGAATGCAGGAGAATGGATTTGAATAGAGTGGAATGGAATGGAATGGAATGCAAACGAATGGAATGGAGGGGAGTGGAGTGGAATGGAGTGCAATGTATTGGTATGGAGTGGAGTGGTGTGGAATGGAATTTCACGGAATGGAGAGGAGTGGAGTGGAATGGAGTGGAGTGTAATGGAGTGGAGTGGAGTGGAATGTAGTGGAATGGAATGCAGTGGCATGGATTGGAGTGGAGTGGAGTCGAGTGGAGTAGAGTGGAGTTGAACGGAATGGAGTGGAGTGGAATGGATTTTAATTGAATGGAGTGCTGTGGAAGGCAGTGGATGGAATGGAATGGAGTGGAGTGGAGTGGACTGGAATGGAGTGGAAATGAATGGAATGGAGTAGAGTGGACTGGAATGGAGTGGAGTGAAATTGAGTGGGGTGTAATGGAATGGAACGGATCGGAATGGAGTAGATTGGACTGGAATGAAATGGAGTGGAATGCAGTGGAATGGAAAGGAGTGAAGTGGTCTGAAATGGAGTGGATTGGAGTGGAATGGAATGGTGTGGAATGGAACGGAATGGATTGGAATGGAATGAAATGGCATGGAATGGAGTGGAGTGGAGTGGAATGGAGTGGAAAGGATTTGAACGGAGTGGAATGGAATGGAATGAAGTGGAGTTGAGTGGAATGGAATGTAATAAAATGGAACGGAATGGAGAGTAGTGGAGTGAAGTGGAAGGGACTGGAATGGAGTTGAATGGAATGGCATGGAATGGAATGAAATGTGATGGATTGTAACGGAATGGAATCACGTGGAATGGAGTGGAGTGGAGGGGAATGGAGTGGAGTAGGGTGGAATGGAGTGGAATGGAATGGAATGGAGTGGAGTGGAGTGGAATGGAATGGAATGGAATGCAGTTTAGTGGAGTGAAATTCAGTGGAGTGGGATGCAGTACAGTGGAGTGGAATGGAGTGGAATGGAATGGATTGGACATAAATGGATTGGAGTGGAGTGGAATGGAATGGAGTGGAGTAGAAAGTATTGGAATCGAATGCAGTGGAGTGCAGTGGAATCGAATGGAATGGAAAGGAATGCAGTGGAGTGCAATGGAATCGAATGGAATGGAAAGGAATGGAGTGCAGTGGTCTGAAATTGAGTGAAATGGAGTGGAATGGAGTGGAGTGCAATGGAGTGCAATGGAATGCAATGGAACGGAATGGTGTGGTGTGGGTTGGAATGGAGTGGAATGGACTGGAATGGGGTGGTATGCAATGGAAGGAATGGAATGGAGTGAGTGGAGTGGAATGGAGTGGAAGGGTGTGGAATGGAATGGAAAGGAGTGGAGGGGAATGGAATGGAAAGGAGTGGAGGGGAATGGAATGGAAAGGAGTGGAATTAAAGGGAATAGACTGGAATGGAATGGAATGGCATGGATTATAGTGGATTTTAGTGGAATGGAGAGGATTAGAGTGCCATGGAGTGGATTGTTATGGAACGCTTTGGGTGGAGTGGAATGGATTTGAATGGATTCAAATGTAGTGGAGTGGAGTGGAATGAAATGGAAAAGAATAAAGAGGAGTGGGGTGGAGTGTAGACGAGTAGAATGGTGTGGAGAGGAGTGGAGTGGAATGGAATGAATGGAGTGGAATGAAATGGAAGGAAATGGAGTGGAATTCAATGGAATGGAGTGGAATGGAACGGAGTGGAGTGTAATGCAGTTCAATGAAATGGAGAGGAGTGGAGTGGACTATAATGGAATGGAATGGAGTGGATTGGAATGGAACAGAAGGAATGAAGTGGAATTTTGGGGAATGGAGTGGAATCGAGTGGAGTGGAGTGGAATCGAGAGGAATGGACTGGAATGGAGTGGAATGGAATAGAATTAAATGGAATGGAGTGCAAAGGAATGGAGGGGAATGGACTGGAATGGATTGGAATGGAATGGAATGGAGTAGAGTGAAATAGAATGGACTGGAATGGAATGGGTTGGCATGGAATGGAGTAGAGTGGAATGCATTGTAGAGGAGTAGAGTGCAAAGGACTGGAATGCAAAGGAATGGAGTGAAGTGGAGGGGAGCGGACTGGAGTGGAATGGATTGGAATGGAGAGGAGAGGAGTGGAATGGAATGGAATGGAGAGGATTGGAGTGGAATGGAGTGGAATGGAGTGGAATGCAAAGGAATGAAGAGAAGAGGAGTGGAATGGAGTGGAGTGAAATTGTGTGGAGTGGGGTAGACTGGAATGGAATGTACTCGAGTGAAATGCAGTGGATAGGAGTGGAATGGAATGGAATGGAATAGAGTGGAATGGAGTGGAGTGGAGTGGAGTGGAGTAGACTGAAGTGGAATAGAATGGAGTGTAGTGCAATGGAATGGAAAGGAAGGTAGTGGAGTGGAATGCAGTGGAATGGAGTGGAACGGAGAATAATGTAGTAGAATACCTTGGAATGGAGTGGAATGGAGTGGAGTGGAATGGAAAGGAATGGAATGGAGTGGAATGGAGTGGACTGGAATGGAGAGGAATGGAATGGAGTGGAATGGAATGGAGTAGAGTGGAACAGAATGTAGTGGAATGGAGTGGAGTGGTGTGGAATTGAGTGGAGTGTGGTGGAATGTAATGGACTGGAGAAGAATGGAATGGAATGGAGTGGATTGGATTGGAGTGGACAGGAATAGAGTGGAATGGAGTGGAGTGGAAAGCAGTGGAATGGAATGGAATAGACTGGAATAGAATGGAATGGAATGGAATGGAATGGAATGGAATGAAATCGAATGGAATGGAATGGAATGGAATGAAATGGAATGGAATGAAATGGAATGGAATGAAATGAAATGGAATGGAATGGTGTGTAGTGTAGTGGAATGAAGTGCAATGGATTGGAAAGGAGTGGAGTGGAGTGCAATGGAATGTAGCGGAGTGGAGTAGAATGGAGCAGAGTGAAATGGAGTGGAGTGGAGTAGAATGATGTGAAATGGCATGGAGTGGAATGGGATGGAGTGGAGTAGAGCAGAGTTGAATCGAATGTAGTGGAGTGGAATTGATTGGAATTGAATGGAATGCAGTGGAGTGCAGTGGAATGGAACGGAATGGAGTGGAGTGGAGTGGAATGCACTGGAGTGTAATGGAGTGGAATGGGATGCAATGGAATGGAATGGAGTAAATTGGACTGGAATGGAGTGGAGTGGAATGAAGTGGAGTAGAGTGGAGAGGATTGAAATGGAGTGGAGTGGAGTGGAATGCAATGGATTGGAATGGAATGGAATGGAATGCAGGGCAATGGAGAAGGTTGTAGTGGAATGGAGTGTAGTGGAATGGTTTGGAGTGGAGTGCAGTGGGATGGAGTGGAAACAAATGGAATGGAGAGGAGTGGAGTGTTGTGGAGTGGAAAGGAATGAAGTGGAGTGGAATGGTATGAAATGGAATCAGCGGAGTGCTGTGGAATGGAATGGAAAGGAGTGGAGTGGAGTAGAGTGGAGTGGAATGCGGTGGAATGCATTGGCAAGGACTGGAATGGAATGGAGTGGAATGTAGTGGATTGTGGTGGAATGGAGTTGACTGGAGGTGAAAGGAATGGCATGGAAAGGAAAGGAACGGTATGGAGTGGAATGCAGTGGAGTGTAAAGGAGTGGAGTGGAGTGCATTGAAGGGGAATTGTATGGAGTGGACTGAAGTGGAGTGGAATGGAGTGGAGTGGAGTGGAATGAAATGGAATGGAATGGAGCAGACAGGAATGGAATGGATTGAAGTGGAGTGTAGTGGCACGGAATAGAGAGGAATGGAATAGAGTGGAGTGGTGTGGAGTGGAATGGATTTGTATAGAGTGGAATGGAGTGGAATGGAGTGGAGTGGAGTGGAGTATAATGGAATAGAATGGAAGGGAGTGTAATGGAGTGGAATGGAATGGAATTGAGTGGAATGAAATGGAATGGACTGGAATGGAATGAAATGGATTGGAATTGAGTGGATTGGAGTGGAATGGAGTGGAGAGTAGTGGAAAAGAGTGGAATGGAATAGAATGGAATGGTGGGGGGTTGGAGTGGAAAGGAATAGAATAGAGTGGAATAGAATGGATTGGATTAGAGTGAAGTGGAATGGACTGGAATGGAGTGGAATGGAATAACTTGGATTGAAAAGAAATTAGAATGGATTGGAATGGAATGGAATGGCATGAAACGGAGTGGAGTGGAATTGAGTGGAGTGGGGTGGAATGAAGTGTAAAGGAACGGAATGATGTGGAGTGGAGTGGAATGGAATGGAATGGAATGCAGTTTACTGGAGTGGAATGCAGAGGAGTGGGATGGAGTACAGTGGAGTGGAATGGAGTGGAATGGAAGGGAGTGGACATAAATGGATAGGAGTGGAGTGGAGTGGAGTGGAATGGAATGGAGTGGAGAGGATTGGAATCAAATGGAATGGAGTGCAATGGAATGGAATGGAATGGAGAAGAATGGAGAAGAGTGGACTGAAATTGAGTTGAATGGAATGGAATGGAGTGGAATGGAGTGGAGTGCAAAGGACTTGAATGTCATGCAATGGAATGGAATGGTGTGGAGTGGAGTGGAGTAGAATGGAACAGAATGGAACGGAAAGGAGTGGTGTGGAGTGCAATGGACTGGAATGGAGTGGAATGGAATGGCATGGATTGGAATGAAGCCGAATGGATTGTAATGGAATGGAATGGCATGGAATGAAGTGGAATGTTTTGGAATGGAATGTAGTGGAGTAGAATGGAGTGGAATGTCTTGGAATGGAATGGAGTGGAGAAAATGGAATGGAGTGGAATGGAGTGGAGTGCAAAGGACTTGAATGTCATGCAATGGAATGGAATGGAGTGGAGTAGGGTGGAATGGATCGGAATGGACTGGACTGGAGTGGAATGGAGTGGAATGGAATGGAACAGAATGGAGTGGAATGGATAGGACTGGAGTGGAGTGGAATGGAGTGGAGAAGAATGGAGCGGAATGGAGTGGAGTGGAGTGGAGTAGAGTGCAGTGGAATGGAATGGAGTGGAGTGGAACTTAATAAAGTGGAGAGGACTGGAGAGGAGTGGAATGGATTGGTGTGTACTGGAGTGGCGTGGATTGGAAGGATTGAGTGGAATGGAATGGAATCTAATGGAATGTAGTGGAGTGGAGTGGAATGGAGAGGAATGGAATGGTGTGGAATAGAATGGACTGGAGTGGAGAGGAGTTGAGTGGAGAGAAATGAAATGGATTACAATGTCATGGAGTGGAACGGAATGGATTGGGATGTTGTGGATTGTAGTAGAATGGAATGGAGTGGAGTCGAATGGAGTGGAATGTATTGGAATGGAATTGATTATAAATGAAAGGAATAGAGTAGTGTGGAATTGATTGGAGTGGTGTGGAGTGGAGTGGAGTGGACAGAAGGGGAATGGAGTAGAGTGGAGTGGAATGGAATGGAGGGGAGTGGAGAGGAATGGAATGGAATGGAGTGGATTGGAAGGGAAAGGAATGGAGTGCAATGGGACGGAGTGGAATGGAGTGGAGTGGAGCGGAATGGAGAGGAATGGAAAGGAGAGGAGTGGAGTGGAAAAAAATGGAATGCAGTGGAGTAGAACGGAATGGAAAGGAATGGAGTGGCGTGCAGTGGTATTGAATGAAATGGAGTGGAGTGGAGAGGAGTGGACTGGAATGGAGTGGAATTGAGTGAAATGGAGTCCAGTGGAATGGAATGGAAAGGAATGGAGTAGAGTGTAATGGAATGGAGTGGGGTGGTGTGGAATTGAATGAAGCAGAGTGGAGTGGAATGGAATGAGTGGAGTGGAATGGAGTGTAATTGAAAGGATCGGAGTGTAGTGGAGCAGAATGGAAAGGAATGGAGGAGAGTGGAATGGAGTGGAATGGAATGGAGTAGTGTGGAGTGCAGTGGAGTGGAGAGTAGTGGAATGGAAAGGAATGGTGGGGAGTGTAATGGAATGGAGAGGAGTGGAATGGAATGGAATGGAGGGGACTGGAATGGAATAGAATGGAGTGGATTGAAATGGAATGTAATGGAGTGGAGTGGAATGGAATGGAATGGAGTGGATTGGAATGGATTGTAAAGAATGGAGGGTTGTGCAGTGCAATGGGATCGAATGGAGTGGAGTGGAGTAGACTGGAATTGAGTGGAATTGGTTGGAAAAGAGTGGAGGGGAATCTTCCGGAATGGATTGGAATGGAAAGGAGTGGATTGGAGTGGAATGGATAGGAATGGGGTGGAGTGGATTGGAATGGAATTGAATGGAATGGAATGGAGCAGAGACGAGAGGAATGGAGTAGTATGCAATAGAGTGATGTAGAGTGGAATGGAATGGAATTTAGTGGATTGGAATGGAATGGAGGGGAGTGGAATATAGTGTAATGCAATGGAGTGGAATAGAATAAAGTGGAGAGCAGTGGAGTGGAGTGGACTGGAGTTTAAAGGAATGGAGCAGAGTGTAATGGATTGGAATGGAATGGAGTGCAGTAGAGTGCAGTAGAATGGAATGTAATAGTGTGAAGTGGAGTGGAGTGGACTGGAGTGGAGTGCAAAGGAATGGAATGGAGTAGAGTGGATTGGAATGGAGTGCAGTAGAGTGCAGTAGAATGGAATGTAATAGTGTGAAGTGGAGTGGAGTGGACTGGAGTGGAGTGCAACGGAATGGAATGGAGTAGAGTGGATTGGAATGGAGTGGAGTGTATTGGAGTGGAATGGAATGGAATGGAATAGAGTAGAGTGGGCTGGAATGGAGTGGAGTAAAGTGGATTGGAGTGGAATCTAGTGAAGTGGAGAGGAATGAAATGGAGGGGAATGGAATGGAATGGAATGGAGTGCAATATAAAGGGGTGTGGTTGAATGAAGTGCAACGGAATGGGGTGGAGTGGAGTGCAGTAGAATGTAGTGGAAATAAATGGAATGGAGTGGAGTGGAGTGGAGTGGAAAGGAGTGGACTGGAGTGGAATGGACTGGAATGGAATGCAGTGGAGATCTGTGGAATGAAATGGAGTGGAGTGGAGTGGACTGGACTGGAATGTAGTGGAATGCATTGGAATGGAGTGGAATGGAATGGAGTGGAGTGGAATGGAGCACAAAGGAATGGATTGGAGTGGAGTCGAGTGGAAGGGAATGGAGTGGAGTGGAATGGAGTGGAATGTATTGGAATGGAGTGGAGTGGAGTGGAATGGAATGGAACGAAATGGAATGGAATGCAGTGCAGTGGAGTGGAATAGAGTGGAGTGGAATGGTGTAGAGTGGAGTGGAATAGAGTGGAATGGAATACAGTGGAAAAAATGGAAAGGAGTGGCATTCAGTGGATTGGAATGGAATGAAGTGGAGTTGAAGGGATTGGAATATAATGGAGTGGTGTGCTGTGGAATGGAAAGGAATGGAGAGGAATGGATTGGAGTGGACTGAAATTGAGAGTAATAGAGTGGAATGCGGTGGAATGGATTGGAGTGCAACAGACTGGAATGGAATGCAATGGAATGAAATGGAGTGGAGTGGAGTGGAGTGCAATGGAGTGGAATGGATTCGAAAGAAGGAGAGTGGAGTGGAATGGAATGGAACGGAATGGAGTGGAGTGGAGTGGAATGGAGTTGAGTGGAATGGAGTGGAGTTGAGAGGAATGGAATGGAATGGAGTGGAGTCAAATGGAGTGGAGTGGAATGGAGTTTAATGGAGTGGACTGGAGTGGAGTGCAATGGAATCGAATGGAATGGAATGGAGTGGAGTGTAGTGTAAAGGAATGGAGTGGAGTGGAATGGAATGTAGTGAAGTGGAGAGGAGTGAAACGGAGTGGAGTGGACTGGAATGTAGTGGAGTGGAAAGACTGAGAGGAATGGAATGGAACGCAATACCATGGAGTGGAGTGGAGTGGAATGGAGTGGAATGGAATAGGGTGGAATGGAATGGACTGGAGTGGAGTGGAGGGGGGTGGAGAGGAATGTGATGGAGCAGAGTGTAACTGAGTGGAACGGAATGGAGTGGAGTGGAGTGGAGTGTAATAGAATACAATGGAGTGGAGTGGTTTGGAGTGGAATGGTGTGGAATGGAATAGAGTGTAATGGAATGCAAAGGAGTAGTTTGGAATTGATTGGAGTGCAGTGGACTGGAATGGAATGGAGTGGAGTGCAGTGGAATGGAATGGAGTCCAGAGCAGTTGTACGGAATGGAATGGAGTGGAATAGAAGGGAAAGGAATGGAGAGGAATGGGATGGAGTGGAGTGTAGTGGAATGCAGAGGAATGGAATGGAGTGGAGTGGACTGCAGTTGAATTGAATGGAATGGAGTGCAGTTGAGTGGAGTGGTCTGGAATGGAGAGGAACGGAGTGGAATGGAGTGGAATGGAGAGGAGTGGATTCGCGTAGAATGGAAAAGAATGGATTAGAGAGGTATGGAATGGAGTATGATGGAGTGGAGTTGAGTGGAGTGGTGTGGAAAGGAGTGGAGTGGAGCAGAATGGAATGGATTGCAGGAGATTGGAATGGAGGGGAATGGAATGGATTGGAATGGAGTGGAGTGGAGTGGAGTGCAGTGGAGTGGAGTGCAGTGGAGTGGAGTGCAGTGAAGTGGATTGGAATGGAATGGAATGGAATGGACTGTAATGGAATAGAGAGGGTTGGAATGGAATGGAATGGAATGGAGTGGAGTGGAATGGAATGGAATGGAGTGTAGTGGAATGGATTTGAGTGGAATGGAGTGGCGTGCTGTGGAATGGAGCGGAATGGAGTGGAGTGAAGTTGAGTGGATTGGAATGGAGTGGAATGGAGTGGAATGGAGTTGAATGGAGTTGATTGGAATGCAGGAGAATAGAATTGAAAAGACTGGAACAGAATGGAATGGAATGGAATCGAATGGAATGGAGGGGAGTGGAGTGCAATGAAGTGCAAAGGATTGGAATGGAGTGGAGTGGAGTGGAATGGAATTTCACGGAATGGAGAGGAGTGGAGTGGAATGGAGTGGAGTGTAATGGAGTGGAGTGGAGTGGAGTCGAATACAGTGAAATGGAATGGAGTGGCATGGAATGGGGTGGAGTGGAGTCTAGTGGAATAGAGTGGATTTGAACGGAATGGAGGGAAGTGGAATGGATTTGAATTGAATGGAGTGTAGTGGAGTGCAGTGGAATGGAATGGAATGGAGTGGACTGGAGTGGAATGGAGTGGAGTGTAATGGAGTGGAATGGAATGGAATGGAATGGAATGGAATGCAATGGAATGGAATGGAATGGAATGGAATGCAATGGAATGGAATGGAATGGAGTAGAGTGGACTGAAATGAAGTGAAGTGGAATGGAGTGGAATGGAGTGGAGTGAAGTGGATTGAAATGGAGTGGATTGGAGTGGAATGGAATGGAATGGAATGCAGTGGAATGGAATGAAATGGTATAGAGTGGAAAGGAATGGAGTGGAGTGGAGTGCAGTGGAGTGGAGTGGAGTGGAATGGAATGGAATGGAATGAAGTGGAAAAGAAAGGGTGGAGTGGAATGGAGTGTAATGTAATGGTATGGAGTGGAGTGCAGCGGAATGGAATAGAAACCAATAGAATGGAGTTGAGTAGTCTGGAGTGGAAAGGAATTGAGTGCACTGGAATGGTTAGAAATGGAATGGAGGGGAGTGGTCTGGAATGGAATGGAGTAGAGTGGAGTGGTGTGGACTGGAATGCAGTGGAATGCATTGGAATGGAGTGGAAAGGAGTGAAGTGGAATGGAGTGGATTGTAGTTGAATGGAATTGAGTGGACGGGAAAGGAATGGCAGGAAAGGAAAGGAATGGTGTGGAGTGGAATGGAGTGGAGTGTAAATGAGTGGAGTGGAGTGCTTTGGAGGGAGATGGAATGCAGTGGAGAGAAGTGGAGTAGAGGGGAGTGGAGTGGAATGAAATGGAATGGAATGGAATGGAATGGAATGGAACAGAGTGGACTGGAATGGAATGGATTGGAGTGGAATGTAGAGGCATGGAATAGAGTGAAATGGAATTGAGTACAGGGGTGGAGAGTGGAATGGAATACAGTAGAGTGGAATGGAGTGGAATGGAATGGAGTGGAGTGGAGTGTAATGGAATGGAATGGAGTGGAGTGGAATGGAGTGGAATGGAATAGAGTGAAATAGAGTGGAATGGAACGGAATGGTGTGGAATGAAATGGAATGGATTGGATTGGAAAGAAATGGCATGGAATGGAGTGGAGTGGAGTGGAATGGAGTGGAACAGAGTTGAACGGAGTGGAGTGGAATGGACTGGAATAGAGAAGAGTGGAGTGAAGCAGAATGGACGGGAATGGAGTTGACTGGAATGGCATGGAGTGGTATGAAATGGAATGGATTGTAACAGAATGGAATCGCAAGGAATGGAGTGGAGTGGAGGGGAATGGAGTGGAGTGGAGTGGGGTGGAATGGAGTGGAATGGAATGGAATGGAGTGGATTGGAGTGGAATGGAATGGAATGGAATGCAGTTTAGTGGAGTGTAATGGAGTAGAGTGGAGTGGAATGGAGTGGACATAAATGGATTGGAGTGGAGTGGAGAGAAGTGGAATGGAATGGAGTGGAGTGGAAAGTGTTGGAATCGAATGGAGTGGAATGCAGTGGAATCGAATGGAATGGAAACGAATGGAGTGGAGTGGACTGAAATTGAGTGAAATGGAGTGGAGTGGATTGGAGTGCAATGGAAAGCAGTGGCATGGAGTGGTGTGGAGGGGAGTGCAGAGGAATTGAATGGAATGGAAAGGAATGGAGTCGAGTGGAATGGAATGGATTGGAGTGGAGAGGAGTGCAGTGGAGTGGAATGGAGGGGAGTGGACTTTAACGGATTGGAGTGGAACGAAAAGGAGTAGAATGAAATGGAATGGAATGTAATGGAGTGTAGTGGAGTGAAATGGAGTGGAATGGAATGGAATGGAATAGAGTGGAGGGGAGTCGAATGGAGTATTTTCGATACGAGTGGAATGTAGTAGAATGGAATTGAATGGAATGGAATGGAATTAAATGGAGTGGAGTGGAGTGGAATGGAGTGGATTGGAGTCGAATGGAGATGAGTGGAGGGGAAAGAATGGAATGGAACGGAATGGTGTGGACTGGAGTGGAGTGGAATATAAAGGAGTGGAGTGGAGTACATTGGAATGGATTGGAATAGAGTGGAGTGGAGTTCAGTGGAGTGGAGTGAAATGAAATGTAATGGAGTGGAATGGAATGGAATGGATTGTAGTGTTATGTAGAGGCATGGAATGGAGTGGATTGGAAGAGAGTGGGATAGAGTTTAGTGGAATGGAAAAGAGTTGAGTGGAGTGGAATGGAATGGAGTGGATTGGAGTGGAATATAATGGATTGGAACGGAGTGGTGTGGAATGGAGTGAATCTGAATGGAGTGGAATGGAATGGAATGGTGGAGAATGAAATGGAATGGATTTGAAAGGAAAGAATTGGCACGGAATGGAGTCGCATGGAATGGAATGCAGTCGAGTGGAGTGGAAAGGACTGGAACGGATTGGAATGGAATGGAAAGGTGTGGAGTGGAGTGGAGTAGAACGGAACAGAATGGAACAGAAAGGAGTGGTGTGGAGTGCAATGGACTGGAATGGAGTGGAATGGAATGGCATGGATTGGAATGAAGCCGAAAGGATTGTAATGGAATGGAATGGCATGGAATGAAGTGGAATGTTTTCGAATGGAATGGAGTGGAGTAGAATGGAGTGGAATGTATTGGAATGGAATGGAGTGGAGAAAATGGAATGGAGAGGAATGGAGTGGAGTGAAATGGAATGGAGTGGAGTGGAAAGGATTGGAATCTAATGGAGTGGAGTGAAGTGGAATGGAATGGAATGGAGAGGAATGGAGTGGAGTGTACTGAAATTGCGTGGAATGGAGTGGAATGGGGTGGAAGGGAGTGGAGTGCAATGGACTGGAATGTAATGAAATGGAATGGAATGAAGTGGAGTGGAGTGCGATGGATTCTAATGGATTCGAATGGAGTGGAGTGGAGTGGGAGGGAATGGAAAGTAATTAAGTGGAGTGTAGTGGAATGGAGTGGAGTAGAATGGAGTGCAGTGAAGTGGAATGGAATGGAATGGAGTGGAGTCGAATGGAGTTGAATGGAACGGAGTGGAATGGAGTGGAGTGCAGTTGAATGGAATGGAATGGATTGGAATGGAATGGAGTGGAGTGGAGTGGAATGGAATGGAATGGAGTGGAATGGAATGTAGTCGAGTGGAGTGGAGAGGAGTGGAATGGAGTGGAGTTAACTGGAATGTTGTGTAGTGGAAGGATTGAATGGAATGGAATGGAATGCAATGCAATGGAGTGGAGTGGAGTGGAATGGAGTGGCGTGGAGTGGAGAGGAGTGGAATGGAGTGGAGTTAACTGGAATGTAGTGTAGTGGAAGGATTCAGTGTAATGGAATGGAATGCAATGCAATGGAGTGGAGTGGAGTGGAATGGAGTGGCGTGGAGTGGAGTGGAGAGGAATGGAATGGGGTGGAATGGAATGGACTATAGTGAAGTGTAATTCAGTGGAACGGAATGGAGTGTAGTGGAGTGGAGTGTAATAGAATGTAATGGAGTGGAGTGGTATGGAGTAGAGTGGCGTGGACTGAAATGGAATGTAATGGAATGGAATGGAGTAGTGTGTAATTGATTGGAGTGGAGTGGAGTGGAATTGAATGGAGTGGAGAGGAGCGGAATGCAATGGAGATGAGTGGAGTTGTATGGAGTGGAATAGAGTGGAATGGAAGGGAAAGAAATTGAGTTGAATTGGATGGAGTGGAATGGATTGGAGTGGAGTGGAATGGAGAGAAATGGAATTCAGTGGAGTTGAGGGCAGTTGAATGGAAAGGAATGGAGTGGAGTTGAGTGGAGTGGAGTGGAATGGAGTGGAATGGAGAGGAGTGGAGTCGAGTGGAATTGAAAATAGTGGAGGAGAGTGGAATGGAATGGAGTGAGGTGGAGGTGAGTTGAGTGGAGTGGTGTGGAAAGGAGTGCAGTGGAGTGGGATGGAATGGACTTGAATGGAGTGGAATGGAATGGGATTGAGTGGGGTAGAATGGAGTGGAATGGAATAGAGTGGAGTGGTGGAGTGGAATGCAATGGAATGGAGGAGAGTGGAATGGAGTGGAATGGAATGGATTGAAAAGCAGTGGAGTGGAGTGCAGTGGAGTGGAGTGCAGTGGAATGGAATGGAATGGAATGGAGTGGATTGTAATGGAATGGAGAGGAGTGGAATGGAATGGAATGGAGTGGATTGGAATGGAATGGAATGGAATGGAGTGGAGTGGAATGGAACGGAATGGAGTGGAGAGCAATGGAATGGAATGGAGTGTAGTGGAATGTACTGTAATGGAATGGAGTGGCATGCAGTGGAATGGAATGGAATGGAGTGGAGTGGAGTAGACAGGAATGGAGTGGAATGGAGGGGACTGGAGTGGAATGCAGTGGAGTGGAATGCAGTGGAATGGAATAGACTGGAATGGAATGGAATGGAATGGAATGGAATGAAATGGAATGGAATGGAGTGGAGTGGAGAGGAATGAAGTGCAATGGATTGGAATGGAGTGGAGTGGAGTGGAATGGAATGAAGCGGAGTGGAGTGGAATGGAGTGGAGTGAAATGGAGTGGAGTGGAGTGAAGTGGAGTGGAGTAGAGCCGAGTTTAAACGAATGTAGTGGAGTGGAATTGAATGGAGTGCATTGGAGTGCAGTGGAATGGAACGGAATGGAGTGGAGTGGAGTGGAGTGGACTGGACTGGAATGGAGTGGAAAGGAATGGAAAGGAGTAGAGTGAACTGGAGTGTAATGCAGTGTAATGGAGTGGAATGGAATGGAAAGGAATGGAATGGAGTAAAGTGGACTGGAATGGAGTGAAGTGGAATGAAGTGGAGTCGAGTGGAGTGGAGTGGAGTTGATTGAAATGGAGAGGAGTGGAGTGGAATGGAATGGATTGGAATGGAATGGAATGGAATTTAGTGTAATGGAAATGGTTGGAGTGGAATGGAGTGAAGTGGAATGGATTGGAATGGAATTTAGTGGAGTGCTGTGGAATGGAATGGAACGGAGTGGAGTGGAGTGGAGTGGTGTGGAGTGGAATGCGGTGGAATGCGTTGGAATGGAGTGGAATGGAGTGCAGTGGAATGTAGAGGATTGTGGTGCAATGGAGTTGAGTGGAGGTGAAAGGAATGGCACAGAAAGGAAAGGAATGGTGTGGAGTGGAATGGAATGGAGTGTAAGGAGTGGAGTGGAGTGCATTGGTGGAGAATGGTATGGAGTGGAGTGAAGTTGAGCGTAGTGGAGTGGAATGAAATGGAATGGAATGGAGCAGACAGGAATGGAATGGATTGAAGTGAAATGTAGAGGCATGGAAGGGAGTTGAATCGAATAGAGTCTAGTGTTGTGGAGTGGAATGGATTAGAGTAGAGTGGAATGGGGTGGAATGGAATGGAGTGGAGTGGAGTATAATGGAATGGAATGGAAGGTAGTGGAATGGAGTGGAATGGAATGGAATGGAGTGGAATGAAACTGAATGGACTGGAATGGAATGAAAAGGCTTGGAATTGAGTGGATTGGAGTGGAATGGAGTGGAATGGAGTGGAAAGGACTGGCATGGAATAGAATGGAATTGTATGTAGTGGCGTGGAAAGGAATGGAATAGAATGGAATGGAATGGAGTGGAATGGAGTGAGGTGGAATGGACTGGAAAGGAGTGGAATGGAATAACTTAGATTGGAACGAAGTAGAATGGATTGTAATGGAATGGAATGGCATGAAATGCAGTGGAGGGGAGTAGAATTGAGTGGAGTGGGGTGGAATGAAGTGTAATGGAATGGAATGGTGTGGAGCAGAGTGGAATGGAATGGAATGGAATGCAGTTTACTGGAGTGGAATGCAGTGGAGTGGGATGGAGTACAGTGGAGTGGAATGGAGTGGAATGGAATGGAGTGGACATAAATTGATTGGAGTGGAGTGGAGTGGAGTTGAATGGAATGGAATGGAGTGGAGAGGATTGGAATCGAATGGAGTGGAGTGCAGTGGAATGGAATGGAATGGAGAGGAATGGAGAGGAGTAGACTAAAATTGAGTGGAATGGAGTGGAATGGAGTAGAGTGGACTGAAATTTAGTGGAATGGAGTGGAATGGAGTGGAGTGCAATGGAGTGGAATGGAATACAATTGAACAGAATGGTGTGGAGTGGAATGGAATGAAGTGGAATGGACTGGATGGGGGTGAAATGGAGTGGAATGGAATGGAAGGGAGTGGAGTGGAGTGGAATGGAGTGGAATGGAATGGAAAGGAGTGGTATGAAATGGAATACATTGGAGTGGAATGGAATGACATGGATTTGTTTGGATTTTAGTACAATGGAGAGGAGTAGACTGCAAAGGAGTGGATTGGAAAGGAACAGAGAGAGATGGAGTGGAATGGAATGGAATGGATTGGTATCTAGTGGAGTGGAGTGGAATTAAACGGAATGTAATGGAGAGGAGTGGGGTGGAGTGGACTAAAATGGAGTGGAGTGGAGTGGAATGGAATGGAATGAAGTGAAGTGGAATGGCATGAAATGGAGTGGAATACAATGGAATAGAATGGAGTGGAAAGGAAAAGAGTGGAGTGGAATGCAGTGCAATGGAATGGAGTGGAGTGGAGTATAATGGAATGGAATGGAGTGGATTGGATTGGAGTGGAGAGGAATGGAGTGGAATTTTGGGGAATGGAGTGGAATGGAGTGGAGAGGAGTGCATTGGAGAGTAATGGACTGGAATGGAGTGGAGTGGAGTATATTGGAATGGAATGGAGTGGATTGGATTGGAGTGGAGAGGAATGGAGTGGAATTTTGGGGAATGGAGTGGAATGGAGTGGAGAGGAGTGCATTAGAGAGTAATGGACTGGAATGGAGTGGAATGGAATGTAATTAAATGGAATGGAATGCAATGGAATGGAGTGGAATTGACTGGAATGGAGAGGAATGGAAAGGAATGGAGTGGAATGAAATAGAATGGACTGGAATGGAATGGAATAACACGCAATGGAGTAGAGGTGAATGCAATGTAGAGGAGTGGAGTGCAAAGGACTGGAATGGAATGGAATGAAGTGGAGTGGAGTGGAATGGAGTTGATTGGATTGGAAAGGAGTGGAGTGGAGTGCAATGGAATGGAATGAAGCGGAATGGCGTGGAATGGAGTGGTGTAGAGTGGAATGGAATATAATGGAATGGAGAGGAGTGGAGTGGAATGGAGTGGAGTGAAATGGTGCAGAAAGGAGAGAAGTGAAGTGGAAAGTTGTCAAGTGGAATGCAGTGGAGAGGAGTGGAATGGAGTGGAATGGAATGCAGTGGAGTGGAATGGAGTTGAGTAGAGTGGAATGGAATGGAATGGAGAAGACTGGAATGGAAAGGAAAGGAATGGACTGTAGTGGAGTGCAGTAGAATGGAGTGGAACAGAGAGGAATGTAGTGGAATGGACTAGAATGGAGTGAAATGGTGTGGAATGGAGTGGAGTGGAATGGATTGGAATGGAATGGAGCTGAGTGGAATGGAACGGAGTGGATTGGAGTGGTGTCAAGTGTTGTGGAATGGATTGGTGTTTATTGGAATGTGATGGAAAGGAGAAAAATGGAATGGAATAGAGTGGATTGGAGTGGAGTGCACAGGAATGGAGTGGAATGGAGTGGAGTCGAATGGAATGAAGTGAAGTATAATGGATTGGAATGGAGTGGAGTGGAAAGGAGTGGACTGGAACGGAGTGGAATGGAAAGGAGCGGAATGAAGGGGAATGGAATGGAGTAGATTGGAATGGAATGGAGTTGAGTGGTGTGGAGTGAATTGCAATGGAATGGAGAGGAGTGTAGTGGAATGTAATGGAATTGAGTGGAATGGAACGAAATGGAGTGGATTGGAATGAAATGGAGTGGATTGGAGGGGAGTGGACTCGAATGGAGTGGAGTCGACTGGAGTGGAATGAAGAGAACTGGAGTATAATGGAGTGGAATAGATTGGTGTGGAATGGACTGGAATGGAATGGAGTGGAATGGAGCGGAATGGAGTGGAGTGGAGTGGAGTGGCATAGATTGTAATGGACAGGAATGGAGTGGAATGGAATGCAATGCAATGAAATGGAATGGAGTGGAATGAAGTGGAATGCACTGGAATGGAGAGGAATGGAATTCAATGGAGTGGAATGAAATGGAATGGATGAGAATGGAATGGAATGGCATGGAAAGGAGTGGAGTGGAGAGAGGCATTGGGGAGGAATGGATTGGATTGTGGTGAAGTGGAGTGGAATGGAATGGAACAGAATAGAATGGAGTGCAGTGGATTGTAATGGAGTGGAGGGGAAAGTAGTGGAATGGAGTGCATTGGAATCGAATGGAGTGGAGTGAAATGGAGTCGAGTGAAGTGGAACGGAGTGGAATGGAATGTAGCGGAAATAAACGGAATGGAGTGGAGTGGATTGTAGTGGAGTGGAATGGAACGGAGTGGAGTGGAATGGATTGGAATGGAATGGAGTGGAGTGCGGTGGAATGGAATGTAATGGAGTGGAGGAGAGTGGAATGGAATGGAGTGGAATGGAGTGAAATGGAGTGTAATGGAGTGCAGTGGAAATGAAGTGGAATGGAATAGAATAGAAGGGTATGGAATGGAGTGAAGAGAAGTGGAATGTAGTGAATTAATTGGGAAGGGGTGGAGCAGAGTAGAAGAGAAAGGAATGGAATGGAGTAGAATGGAATGGAAGGTAGTGGAGTGGAATAAAGTGGAGTCGAGTGGAATGGAATGGAATAGAGGAGTGGAATGGAATGGAGAGGAGTCGAATGCATTATAATGAAATAGAGTGGAAATAAATGGAATGGAGTGGAGAGGAATGGCGTGGAATGGAATGGGGTGGAGTGGAATAGATTGGATTGGAATGGAGTGGATTGCAGCGGAATAGAACGGAGAGGAGTCTAGTGGAGTGGAGTGGGGTGGACTGGAATGCAGTGGAATGCAGTGGAATGGCGTGGAATGGAGTGGAGTGGAATGAAGTGAAATCGAATCCATTGGAATGGAGTAGTGTGCACTGGATTGGAATGGAGTGGAGTGGAGTTAAATGGAATGGAGTGGAGTGGATTAGAATGGAATGGAATGAAATGG
Source organism: Pongo abelii (assembly GCF_028885655.2). Classification (NCBI taxonomy): domain Eukaryota; kingdom Metazoa; phylum Chordata; class Mammalia; order Primates; family Hominidae; genus Pongo; species Pongo abelii. Next base: position 9,627,227 of record NC_072002.2, read on the forward strand.
AATGGTGTGGAGTGGATTAGAATGGAATGGAATGAAGTGGAATGGATTGGAGAGCAATGGAGTGGAATTGAATAGAGTGGTGTGGAATTGAGTGCAATGGAATCAAGTGCAGAGGAGAGGAGTGGAATGGAATGGAAAGGAATGGAGTAGAATGGAGTGAAATTTAAAGGAGTGGCATGGAGTGGTGTAGAGTGGAGGGCAGTGGAATGGAATGGAAAGGAATGGAATCGAGTGGAATGGATTGGAGTGGAGTGCCATGGAATGGAGTGGAGTGGAGAGGAATGCAGTGGAGTGTAATGGAGTGGAGCGGATTTTAATGGAGTGGAGTGGATTGGAAAGGAGGAGAATGAAATGGAATGCTTTGGAATGGAGTTTAGTGAAGTGTAAGGGAGTGGAATGGAATGGAATGGAATACAGTAGAGTGGAATGCAGTGGAGTTGAATGGAGTAGTGTGGATAGGAGTGGAATGGAGTAGAATGGAATGTAATGAAATGAAATGGAATGGAATGGAACGGATTCAAATGCAGTGGAGTGCAGTGGAATGGAGTGGATTGGAGTGGAATGGAGTTGAGTGGAGGGGAAAGTAATGGAATGGAATAGAATGGAATGGAGTTTATTGGAATGGAGTGGAGTGTAAAGGAGTGGTGTGGAGTGCATTGGAGTGGAGTGGAATAGAGTGGAGTGGAGTTGAGTGGAATGGAATAGAGTAGAGTGGAATGGAGTGGACTGAAATGGAATGGATTGGAGTGTTATGTAGAGGTATGGAAGAGAGTGGAATGGAATAGAGTAGAGTGCAATGGAGTGGAATGGAATGGAGTGGAGGAGAGTGGAGTATAATGGACTGGAACGGAATGGAGTGGAATGGTATTAAACGGAATGGAGTGGAATGGAGTGGAATGAAATGGAACGGATTGGAATGGAATGAAATGGCATGGAATAGATTGGCGTGGAGTGGAAAGCAGTGGAGTGGAGTGGAAAGTAGTGGAATGGTTTGGAATGGAAAGGAATGGTGAGGAGTGAAGTGGACTTGGATAGAATAAAATGGAATGGAAAACAGTGGAGTGGAGTGGAGTGTAACGGACCGGAATGGAGTGGAATGGAATGGCATGGATTGGAAACAAATAGAATGGATTGTAATGGAATGGAATGGCATGGAATGGAGCGGAATGGTGCGGAATGGAATGGGGTGGAGTGGAATGCATTGGAATGGATTGGAATGGAGTGGAGTGGAGTGGAATGGAATGGAATGGAATACAGTGGAGTGGAGTGGAATGGAATGGAATGGCATGGAATGCAATGGAGTGGAGTGGAATGGAGAAGAGTGGAGTGGAATAGAGTGAAATGGAATGAAGTGGAAAAAATGGAATGGAGTGGAGTGTAGTGGATTGGAATGAAATGGAGTGGAGTGGAAAGGATTGGAATCTAATGGAATCGAGTGCAGTGGAATGGGAAGGAATGGAGCAGAATGGAGTGGAGTGGACTGAAATTTCACGGAATGGAGTGGAATGGGGTGGAATGGAGTGGAGTGCAATGGTCTGGAATGGAATGCAATGGAATGGAATGGAATGGAGAGGAGTGGAGTGCCATGGAGTGGAATGGATTCGAATGGAGTGGAGTGGAGTGGAATGGAGTGGAGTGAAATGGAGTGGAGAGGAGTTGAATGGAATGGAATGTAGTGGAGTGCAATGGACTGGAATGGAGTGGAATGGAATGGCATGGACTGTAATGAAATAGAATGGATTGTAATGGAATGCAATGGAATGGAATCTAGTGGAATGGAATGGAGTGGATTGGGTGGAGTGTAATGGAATGGAATACATTGGAGTGGAGTGGAATGGAGTAGAGTGGAGTGGAACAGAGTGGAATGGAATGAAGTGGTAAAAATGGAATGGGGTGGAGTGTACTGGAGTGGAAAGGAATGGAGTGGAGTGGAAGGGATTGGAATATGATGGAGTGAAGTGCAGTGGAATGGAATGGAATGGAAGGGAATGGAGTGGAGTGGACTGAAATTGAGTGGAATGGAGTGGAATGAGACGGAATGGAGTGGAGTGCAATGGACTGGAATGGAATGCAATGGAATGGAATGGAGTGGAGTGAAGTGCGACGGAGTGGAATGGATTCGATGGGATTGGAGTGGAGTGGAATGGAATGCAACGGAGTGGAATGGAGTGGAATGGAGTGGAGTGGAGTTGAATGGAATGGAATGTAGTGGAGTCGAATGCAGTTGAATGGAACGGGGTGGAATGGAATGGAGTGGAGTGAAGTGCAGTGGAATGAAATGGAATGGAACAGAGTGAAATGGAAAGGAATGGACTGGACTGGAATGTATTGTAGTGGAGTGGAGTGGAGAGGAGTGGAATGGAGTCGAGTGGACTGGAATGTAGTGGCGTGGAAGGATTGAGTGGAATGGAATGGAATGCAATGCAATGGAGTGGAGTGGAGTGGAATGGAATGTAGTGGAGTGAAATGGAGAGGAATGTAGTGGGGCAGAATGGAATGGACTGGAGTGGAGTGGAGGGTGGTGGAGAAGAATGGAATGGAGTAGAGTGAAATAGAGTGGAACGGAATGGAGAGTAGTGGAGTGTAATAGAATTTAATGGAGTGGAATGGTTTGGAGTGGAATGGGGTGGAGTGGAATGGAGTGTAATGGAATGGAACGGAGTAGTGTGGTATTGATTGGACTAGAGTGGAGTATAGTGGACTGCAATGGAGTGGAGTGGAGAGGAATTGAATGGAATGAAGTTGAGTGGAGTTGTATGGAATGGAATGGAGTGGAATGGAAGGGAAAGGAATGGAGTGGAATGGGATGGAGTGGAATGGAATCGAGTGCAGAGGAATGGAGAGGAATGTAATGGTTGGGAGTGGAGTGTAGTGAAATGGAATGGAATTGAGTGGAGTGGAGTGGAGTGGACTGGAATGAGGAGGAATGGAATGGAGTGTAGTGGAACGGAATGGAATGGACTGGAGAGGAATGGATTGGAAAGGAATGGAGTGGCGTGCAGTGGAATGGAATAGAATGGGATGGAGTGGAGTGAATTGGAGTGGACTGGAATGGAGTGTAATGGGGTGGAATGGAGTGGAGGGGAATGGAATTGAATGGAATGAAATGGAGTGGATTGGAATGGAATGGAATGCAATGGATTGGAATGGAATGCAGCAGAGTTGAGTGGAATGGAGTTGAAGGGAATGGAAAGGAATGGAGTGGAGTGGAATGTATTGTAGTGGAGTTGAGTGGAAAGGAGTGGAATGTATTGTAGTGAAGTGGAGTGGAGAGGAGTGGAATGGAGTTGAGTGGACTGGAATGTAGTGGAGTGGAAGGATTTAGTGGAATGGAATGGAATGCAATGCAATGGAGTGGACTGTAGTGGAATGGAGTGTAGTGGAGTGGAAAAGAGAGGAATGGAATGGGGGGAATGGAAAGGAATGGAGTGGAGTGGAAGGTGGTGGAGAGGAATGGAATGGAGGAGAGTGAAATTGAGTGGAATGGAATTGAGAGGAGTGTAGTGTAATAGAATGTAATGGAGTGGAGTGGTTTGGAGTGGAATGGCGTGTAGTGGAATGGAGTGTAATGGAATGAAATGGAGTAGTGTAGAATTCATGAGACTGGAGTGGAGTGTAGTGGACTGCAATGGAATGCAGCGGAGAGGAGTTGAGTGGAATGAAGTCGAGTGGAGTTGTATGTAATGGAGTGGAGTGGAATGGAAGGGAAAGGAATGGAGAGGAATGGGATGGAGTGGAATGGAGTCGAGTGGAGTGGAATGGAGAGGAATGTAATGGAGTGGATTGGAGTGTAGTGAAATGGAATGGAATTGAGTGGAGTGGAGTGGACTGGAATGGGGAGGAATGGAATGTAATGGAGTGTAGTGGAACGGAATGGAATGGACTGGAGAGGAATGGAATGGAAAGGAATGGAGTGGCGTGCAGTGGAATGGAATGGAAAGGGGTGGAGTGGTTGAAGTGGAGTGGAGTGGAATGCAGCGCAATGGAGTGGAGGGTAACGGAATTGAATGGAATGGAATGGAGTGGATTGGAATGGAATGGAATGGAATGGATTGGAATGGAATGGAGCACAGTTGAGTGGAATGGAGTGGAGTGGAATGTGGTGGAGTGGAGTGGAAGGGAATGGAATGGAGTGAATTCTAATGGAATAGAGGAGAGTGAAATGGAGTGTAATGGAATCGAGTGGAATAAAATAAAGTGGAGTGGAGTGGAGTAGAGTGGAGTTTAGTGGAATGGAGTGGAGTGTAATGGATTGGAATGGAATGGAGTGCAGTAGAGTGCAGTGGAATGGAATGGAACAGAGTGCAGTGGAGTGGAGTAGACTGGAGTGGAGTGGAAAGGAATGGAATGGAATAGAGTGGACTGGAATGGAGTGGAGTGGAATGGAGTGGAATGGAATGGAATGGAAAATAATGGAATAGAGTGGGCTGGAATGGAGTGGAGTGGATTGGAGAGGACTGGAATGCAGTGGAATGGAGTGCAGTGGAGTGGAATGGAGAAGAATGGACTGGAATGGGGTGGAATGGAATGGAATGCAATGGAGTGGAGAGGAGTGGAATGAACTGGAATGGAGTGCAGTGAAATGGTAAGGACTAGAATGAAATGGAATAGATTGGAAATGAATGGAATGGCATGGAATGGATTGGAGTTGAGTGGAATGAACTGGAGTGGAATGGAATGGAGTGGAGTCGAATGCATTGGAATGGAACAGGGTGGAATGGAGTGGAGTGGAGTGAAGTGCAGTGGAATGAAATGGAATGGAATAGAGTGGCATGGAATGGAATGGAGTGGAGTGGAATGTATTGTAGTGGAGTGGAGTGGAGAGGAGTGGAATGGAGTGGAGTGGACTGGAATGTAGTGGAGTGGAAGGATGAAGTGGAAGGATTGAGTGGAATGTAATGGAATGCAATGCTATGGAGTGGAGTGGAGTGGAATGGAGTGGAGTGGAGTGGAATGGAGAGGAATGGAATGGGGTGGAATGGAAAGAACTGGAGTGGAGTGGAGGGAGGTGGAGAGGAATGGAATGGAGGAGAGTGTAATTGAGTCGAACGGAAGGGAGAGGAGTGGAGTGTAATAGAATGTAATGGAGTGGAGTGGTTTGTAGTGGAATGGCGTGGGGTGGAATGGAGTGAAATGGAATGGAATGGAGTAGTGTGGAATTTATTGGACTGGAGTGGAGTGTAGTAGACTGCAATGGAATGGAGTGGAGTGGAGTTAAACGGAATGAAGTCGAGTGGAGTTGTACGGAATAGAATGGAGTGGAATGGAAGGGAAAGGAATGGAGTGGAATGGGATGGATTGGAACGGAATGGAGTGTAGTGGAAAGGAGAGGAATGTAACGGAGTGGAGTGGAGTGCAGTGAAATGGAACGGAATTGAGTGGAGAGGAGTGGGGTGGACTGGAATGGGGAGGAATGGAATGGAATGGAGTGCAGTGGAAAGGAATGGAATGGACTGGAGAGGAATGGATTGAAAAGTAATTGAGTGGCGTGTAGTGGAATGAAATGGAATGGGATGCAGTGGAGTGAAGTGGAGTGGACTGGAATGGAGTGGAATGGGGTAGAATGGAGTGGAGGGTAATGGAATTGAATGGGGTGGAATGGAGTGGAGGGCAATGGAATTGAATGGAATTGAATGAAGTGGACTGGAAAGGAATGGAATGGAATGGATTGGAATGGAATGGAGCAGAGATGACTGGAATGGAGTGGAGTGGAATGGGGTGGATTGGAGTGGAAGGGAATAGAATGGAGTGGATTCTAATGGAATGGAGGGGAGTGAAATGGAGTTTAATGGAATGGAGTGGAATAGAATAAAGTGGAGTGGAGTGGAGTGGAGTGGAGTAGAGTGGAATTTAGTGGAATGGAGTGGAGTGTAATGGACCAGAATGGAATGGAGTGCAGTGGAGTGCAGTGGAAAGGAATAGAATAGAGTGCAGTGGACTGGACAGGACTGGAGTGGAGTGGAAAGGAATGGAATGCAATAGAGTGGACTGGAATTGAGTGGAGTGGAATGGAGTGGAATGGAATGGAATGGAAAGGAATGGAATAGAGTAGAGTGGGCTGGAATGGAGTGCAGTGGAGTGGAATGGAGCAGAATGGACTGGAACGGAGTGGAATGGAATGGAATGGAATGGAGTGTAGCGGAGTGGAATGTACAGGAATGGAGTTCAAGGAAATGGAAAGGAATACAGTGAAATGGAATAGATTGGAATGGAGTGAAATGGCTTGGAATGGAGTGGAGTTGAGTGGAAAGGAAAGGAGTGGAGTGCAAAGGAGTGGATTGGAGTGGAATGGAGTGCAGTGGAGTGGAATGGAGTGGAATGGAATGGAGTAGAGTGGAGTAGAGTATAATGGAGTGGAATGGAGTAGAGTGGAATGAAGTGGAATAAAATGGAGTGCAATTTAGGTTAATCGAGTGGAATGGGGGGCAGTGGAGTGGAATGGAGTGGAATAGACTGGATGGGGTGGTATGGAATGGAATGTAGTGGAGTGGAGTGGAATGGAGTGGAATGGATTGCAATGGGATGGAAAGCAGTAGAATGAAATGGAATAGATAGGAATGGAATGGAATGGCATCGAATGGAGTGGAGTTGAGCAGAGAGGAGTGGAGTGCAAAGGAGTGGATTGGAATGGAATGAAGTGCAGTGGAGTGGAATGAAATGGAATGGAGAGGAGTGGGGTGGAGTGGAGTGGAGTACAATAGTGTGGAGTGGAGTGGAATGGAATGAAATGGAGTGGAATGGAATTGAATGGAACGGAATGAGGTGGAATGGAAAGTTGTGGGGTGGAATGCAGTGCAATAGAATGGAGTGGAATGGAGTGGAGTATAATGGAAAGGAGTTGAGTGGAATGGAGTGGAAAGGAATGGAGTGGAAAGGAATGGAGTGGAATTTAGGAGAATGGAAAGGTATGGAGTAGAGTGGAGTGGAATGGAGAGGAATGGACTGGAATGGAATGGAATGAAATGGAATTAAATGGATTGAAATGGAGAGGAATGATATAGAATGGAATGGAATGGAGTGGATTGAAATAGAACGGACAGGAATGGAATGGAATGGCATGGAATGGAGTGGTGTTGAATGCAAAGTAGAGGAGTGGAGTAGAAAGGACTGGAATGGAATGGAATGGAATGGAAGGGAATGGAATGGAGTGGAGTGGAGTGGAATGAAGTGGAATGGATTGGAATGGAATGGAGTGTAGTGGAATGGAATGGAGTAGAGCGGATTGCAGTGGAATAGAGTGGAATGGAGTGGAATAGAATGGAATAGAATGGAGAGGAGTGGAGTGGAATGGAGTGGATTGGAATGGTGTGGAGTCGAGTGGAGGTGAACGGAATGGAGTTGAGAGTAATGGACTGGAGTGGAGTGGAATGGAGTGAAATGGAATGTAGTGGAATGAACTGGAATGGAGTGGAGAGGAGTTGATTAGACTGGAATTGACTGGAATGCAGGGGACTGGAGTGGAGTGGAACGGAGTGGAGTGGAGTATAATGGAATGGAATAGAGTAGAGTGGAATGAAGTGGAACGGAATGGAGTGGAATGGAATGGAGTGGAATGGCGGGGAGTAGTATAGAGTAGAGTGGAAAGGAATGGAATGGAGTAGAGAAGAGTGAAGTGGATTGGAATGGAATGGAGTGCAGTGGAATGTAATGATGAGGAGTGGAATGGAATGGAATGCACTGGATTGCAGTGGAGTGAAATTGAATGGAATGGAATGGAATAGAACGGAATGGAATGGAGTGGAGTGGAGTGGAGTGGAATGCACTGAATGGAGTAGAATGGAATGTAATGGATTGGAATGAAATTGAATGGATTGTAATGGAATGGAATGGCATGGAATAGAGTGGAATGGTGTGGAATGGAATGGAACGGAATGGAGTGGAGTGGAGTGGAATGGATTGCAGGGGATTGGAATGGAGTGGAGTTTAGTGGAATGGAATGATTGGAGTGAATCAGAGTGGAGTGTAACGGAGTGGAGTGGATTGGAATGGAGTGGACGGGACTGGAATGGAGTGTAATGGAATGGAGTGGAATTGAATGGAGTGGAGTGGAGAACAGAGGAGTTGAATGGAATGGAGTGGAGAAGAACATAGTGGAATTGAATGGAATGCAGTGGATTGCAGTGGAATGGAATGGAATGGAGTGTAGTGGAGTGGAGTGGACTGGAATGGCGTTGAAAGCAATGAAATGGAGTAGAGTGGATTGGAATGGGGTCTAGTGCAATAGATGGAATGGAAGGAATGGAATGAAGTGGAGTAGGGTGGATAGGAATGGAGTGCAGTGGAGTTGAGTGGAGTGGAATGGAGTGGAGTACAGTGGATTGAAATGGAGTGCCGTGTAGTGGAAAGGAATGGAGTGGAATGGGATGGAATGGAAGGTATTGGAATGGAAAGCTGTGCAGTGGAATGGAGTGCAATATAATGTGGTGGAGTGGAGTGCAGTGGAACGGAGTGGAAATAAATTGAATGAAGTGGAGTGGAGTGGGTTGGAGTGGAAAGGAATAGAGTGGAATTGAATGGATTGGAGTGAAATGGAGTGGAGTGCTGTGAAATGGAATGGAATTGAGTGGAGTGGAGTGGTGTGGAAAGGAATGCAGTGAAATGCATTGCAAGAGACTGGAGTGGAGTGGAGTGGAATGGAGTGTATAGGAGTAGAAAGGAGTTGAGTGGAGGCGAAAGGAATGGAATGGCGTGGAGTGGAGTGTAAAGGAGAGGAGTGGAGTGCATTGGAGTGGAATGGAATGAAGTGGAGTGAAGTGGATTGGAGGGGAGTGAAGTGGAAAGAAATGGAATGCAATGGAATGGAGTGGACTGGATTGGAACGGAACGTAGAGGTATGGAATGTAGTGGAATGGAATAGAATCTAGTGGTGTGGAGTGGAATGGAATAGAGTAGAGTGCAATGGAGTGGAATGGCGTGGAATGGTACGGAATGGAGTGGAATGAAAGGGAATGAATTGCAGTGGAATGAAATGTCGTGGAATGGACATGAGTGGAGAGGAAAGGTGTGGATTGGAATGGAAACGAGTGGAAAGGAATGGAATGGAATGGAATGGAATGGAATGGAGTCGGCTCGAGTGGAGTGGAATGTAATGGAATAGAATGGAATAGAATGGAGTGGAGTGGAATGAAATCGAATGGATTGTAACAGAATGGAATGCAATGGAATGGAGTGGAGTGGAATGGATTAGAGTGGAGTGGAAAGTACTGGAATGTACTGAAATGGAGTGGAGTGGAGTGGAAAGGAATTGAATGGAATGCAGTGGAGTGGAGTGGAATGGAGTGAAGTGGGATGGATTAGAGTGGAGTGGGATGGATTGGATTGGAGTGGAATGGAAAGGAATGGAATGGAGTGGACATAAATGGATAGGAGTTGAGTGGAGTGGAATGGAATGGAGTGAAGTGAAAAGCATTGGAATTGAATGGAGTGGAGTGCAGTGGAATGGAATGGAATGGAGAGGAATTGAGTGTGGTGGACTGAAATTCAGCGGAATGGAGTGGAAAGGAGTGGAGTACAACGTAGTTGAATGAAATGCAATGGAATGGAATGGAGTGGAGTGGAGTGGAAAGGAGTGGAATGGATTGGAATACAGTGGAGTGGAATGGATTAGAATGCAACGGAATTGAGTAGACTGGAGTGGAATGGAGTGGAGTGGAAAAGAGTGGAGTGGAAAGGAATAGAATGGAATGGATTGGAGTCGAATGGAGTTTAATGGAATGGAGTGAAATGGAATGGAATGGAGTGGAATGAAAGGGATTGGAATAGAATGGAGCAGAGTGCAGCAGAATGGAATGGAATCGAGAGGAATGGAGTGGAGTGGACTGAAACTGAGATGAATGGAGTGGATGGAGTGTAGTGCAATGGAGTGGAATGGAATGCAATGGAAAGGAAAGGAGTGGAGTGGAGTGCAATGAAGTGGAATGGAGTGGAGGGGATTGGAATGGAATGGAATGGAATGGAGTGCAGTGGAGTGGAATGGAGTGGACTGGAATGGAGTGGATTGGAGTGGAATGGAATGGAATGGAGTGGGGTTGAATGTCGTGGAATGGAATGAAGTGGAATGAAGTGGAGTGGAGTGCAGTGGAATGGAATGGAATGGAATGGAATGGAGTGAAGTGGGGTGGAATGGAGAGGGAGAGGAATGAAATGAAGTGAAGTGGAGTGGAGAGGAGTGGAATGGATTGGAGTGGTTGGAACGTAGTGGAGTGGAAGGATTGAGTGGAATAGAATGGAATGCAACGTTATCATGTGGATTGGAGTGGAATGGAGAGGAGTGGAGTGGAAAGGAGAGAAATGGAATGGGGAGAAATGGAATGGAGTGGAATGGAGTGGAGTGGAGTGCATTGGAGTGAAGTATAATGCAATGGAATGAAGGTGAATGGAATGGAATGGAATGGAGTGGAATAGAGTGGAATGGATTGGAATGGAGCGTGATGGAGTGGAATGCATTCAAATGGAGTGTAATGAAATGGAATGGATTGGAATGGAAAGAAAAGAAATGGAATGGAGTGGAGTGGAGTGTAATGGAGTGGAGTGGAGTATAGAGGGGTGGAATGGAATGGAATGGAATAGAATCGTGTGGAGTATAGGGGAATGGAATGGCATAGAATGGAATGGAATGGAGTGGAGTGGAGTGGAGTGGAGTGGAGTGCATTGGAACAGAACGGAATGGAATTGCATGGAGTGGTATGAAATGGAATGGATTGATATGGAATGGAACGGCATGGAATGGCATGGGGTGGAGTGCTGTGGAGCGGAGTGCATTGAAGAGGATTGGAATGGAGTGGAGTGGAGAGGAATGGAGTGGAATGGATTGGAATGGAGTGGAGTGGAATGGAATGGAATGGAACACAGTGGAGTGGAGTGGAATGGAGTAGAATGGAGTAGATTAGAGTGGAATGGAGTGGAATGGAATAGAGTGGACATAAATGGATTGGAGAAGAGTGGAGTGGAATGGAAAGGAAAGGAGTGGAGTGGAAGGGATGGGAATCGAATGGATTGGAGTGCAGTGGAATGGAACGGAATGGAGAGGAGTGGACTGAAATTGAGTGGATTGGAGTGGAATGGAGTGGAGTGGAATGGAGTGGAATGGAACGCAATGGAAAGGAGTGGAGTGCAATGTAGCGGAATGGAATGCAATTGAATGGAATGGAATGAGGTGGAGTGTAATGTAGTGGAACGAATTTGAATGGAGTGGAGTGGATTGGAATGGAATGGAACGGAATTCAGTGGAGTGGAGTGGAATGGAGTGGAGTGGACTGGAGTGGAGTGGAGTGGAATGGAGTGTAGTGGGCTGGAGTGGAGTGCAGTGGAATGGAATGGAATGGGGTGGAATCGAATGTAGTAGAATGGAATGGTGTGGAATGGAGTGGAGTGCAATGGAACGCAATGGAAAGGAGTGGAGTGCAATGGAGCGGAATGGAATGCAATTGAATGGAATGGAGTGAGGTGGAGTGTAACGTAGTGGAACGAATTTGAATGGAGTGGAGTGGATTGGAATGGAATGGAAAGAAATTCAGTGGAGTGGAGTGGAATGGAGTGGAGTGGACTGGAGTGGAGTGGGCTGGAGTGGAGTGGAGTGCAGTGGAATGGAATGGAATGGAGTGGAATTGAATGTAGTAGAATGGAATGGTGTGGAATGGAGTGGAGTGCAATGGAACGCAATGGAAAGGAGTGGAGTGCAATGGAGCGGAATGGAATGCAATTGAATGGAATGGAGTGAGGTGGAGTGTAACGTAGTGGAACGAATTTGAATGGAGTGGAGTGGATTGGAATGGAATGGAAAGGAATTCAGTGGAGTGGAGTGGAATGGAGTGGAGTGGACTGGAGTGGATTGGAGTGGAAAGGAGTGGAGTGGGCTGGAGTGGAGTGGAGTGGAATGGAGTGGAGTGGGCTGGAGTGGAGTGCAGTGGAATGGAATGGAATGGAGTGGAATCGAATGTAGTAGAATGGAATGGTGTGGAATGGAGTGGAGTGCAATGGAATGCAATGGAAAGGAGTGGAGTGCAATGGAGTGGAATGGAATGCAATTGAATGGAAAGGAGTGAGGTGGAGTGTAACGTAGTGGAACGAATTTGAATGGAGTGGAGTGGATTGGAATGGAATGGAACGGAATTCAGTGGAATGGAGTGGAATTGAGTGGAGTGGACTGGAGTGGAGTGGAGTGGAATGGAGTGGAGTGGGCTGGAGTGGAGTGCAGTGGAATGGAATGGAATGGAGTGGAATCGAATGTAGTAGAATGGAATAGTGTGCAATGGAGTGGAGTGGAGTGCAGTGGAATGGAATGGAATGGAATGAAATGGAGTGGAGTGGAATGGAATACTGTCGAGTGGAATGGAATGAAATGGAGTGGAAGGATTGAGTGGAATGGAACGGAATGCAATGGAATGGAGGGGAGTGGTGTGGAATTGAGTGGAGTATAGTGGAAAGGAGTGGAAAGGAATGGAATAGAGTGCACTGGAGGGCAATGGAGTGGAATGGATTGGAATGGAGTTTACTGGATTGGAATGGAATGCAACAGAATGGAGGGGAGTGGAGTGGAATGGAGTGGCGTGGAATTGAGTGGAGTGGAGTGGAATGGAATGGAATGGGGTGGAGTCGAATGTAGTGGAATGGAATACAGTGGAATGGAGTGGAGTTGAATGAAGTGGAATGTACTGGAATGGAGTGGAATGGAAAGGCATGGAGAGAATGAAATGGAATGTATTGTAACGGAATGGAATGGCATGGAATGGAGGGTAGTGGAGTGGAATGGAGTGGAGTGGAGTGGAATGGATTGGAATGGAGTGGAGGGAAGTGGAATAGAATGGAATGGAATGCAGTGGAGAGGAGTGGAATGGAGTGGAATTGATTGGAGTAGAGTAGATTGGAATGGAGTGGAAAGGAATGGAGTGGACATAAATGCACTGGAGTGGAGTGGAGAAGAATGGAATTGAGTGGAGTGGAAAGGATTGGAAACAATTGGAGTGCAGTGCAGTGGAATGAAATGGAATGGAGAGGAATTGAGTGGATTGGACAGAAATTGAGTGGAATGGAGTGGAAAGGAGTTGTATGCAACGGAGTGGAATGGAATGCAATGGAATGGAATTGAGTGGAGCGGAGTGGAATGGGGTGGAGTGGATTGGAATAGAGTGGAGTGGAATAGAATGGAAGGGAATGGAGTGGAGTAGAGTAGAGTGGAATGGAGTGGAGTGGAATGGAATGGAATGGAGTGGAGTTGAATGGAGTGGAATGGAAAGGAGTGAAATGGAATGGATTGCAGTGGAGTGGAACCGATTGGAATAAAATGGAGTGCAGTGCAGTGTAATGGAAAGGAATTGAGAGGAATGGAGTGGAGTGGACTGAAATTGAGTGGAATGGAGTGGAATGGATTGGAATGGTTTGCTGTGCAATGGAGTGGAATGGAATGCAATGTAATGGAATGGATTGGAGTGGATTGCAGTGGAGTGGAATGGAGTGGAACGGAGTGGAGTAGATTGGAATGGAATGTAACAGAATAGAGTGGAGTGGAGTGGAATGGAGTGAATTGGAATGGAGTTGAATGTAGTGGAATGGAATGGAATGGAGTGAACTCGAATGTAGTGGAATGGAACGGTGTGGAATGGAGTGGAGTGGAGGGCAGTGCGGTGGAATGGAATGGAATGGAATGGATTTGAGTGTAAGGGAATGAAGTGGAGTGGAACGGAATGAAGTAAAGTGGAGAGGAGAGGAGTGGAATGGATTGGAGTGGAAGGATTGAGTGGAATGGAAAGGAATGCAACAGAATGGAGTGGATTGAAGTGGAATGGACTGGAGTGGAGGGGAATGGAGAGGAATGGAATGGGGAGAAATTGTATGGAGTGGAATAGAGAGGTGTGGAGTGCAGTGGAGTGCAGTTCAGTGGAATGGAATGGAGTGAAATGTAGTGTAGTGTAATGGAATGGAGAGGAATGGAATGGAATTGAATGGAGTGGATAGGAATGGAAGGGAATGGAGTGGTGTTGAATGGAATGGAATGGAGAGGAGTGCAAAGTAATGGAATGGATTGGAGTGGAATGATTGGGAATGGAATGGAGTGGTGTGCAGTGGAATGGAATGGAATGGAGTGTAGTGGATTGAAGTGGACTGGAATGGAGTGAAATGGAGTGGAGTGGAGTGGAATGGAATGGAATAGATAGGGATGGATGGATTGGAATGGAATTGAATGGAGTTGAGTGGATTGGAGTGGAATTGAGTGGAAAGGAATGGATTGGAATGTAATGGAGTTGAGTGTAGTGTAGTGGAGTGGAGTAGAATGGAATGGAGTGGCGTGGAATGGATTGGAATTGAATGGAGTACAGAGGAGCACAGTGGAATGGAATTGAAGGAATGGAGTGGAGTGCAGTGGACTGGACTGGAATGGAAAGGAATGGAATGAATTAGAGTGGACTGCAATCGAGTGGAGTGTAATGGAGTGGATTCGAATGGAATAGAATGGAGTAGAGTGGACTGGAAAGGAGTGGAGTGGATTGTTGTGTAATGGAGTGAAGTGGAGTGAAATGGAGTGGAGTGGACTGGACTGGAAATAAGTGGAATGGAACGGAATGCAGTGGAATGGAAAGGGGTGGAGTGGAATGGAGTGCAATGAAATTGGCTGGAGTGGAGTGCAGTAGAATGGGGTGGAAATAATTGGAATGGAGTGGAGTGATGTGGAGTGTATAGGAATTGAGTGGGGCTGAATGGATTGGAATGGAATGGAGTGGAGTGCTGTGGAGTGCAATGGAATGGAGTGGAGTGGAGTTTACTGGACTGGAATGCAATTTAATTCATTGTAATGAAGTGGAGTGGAGTGGAGTGGAATGAAGTGGAATGGAATAGAATGGAATGGATTGGAATGGAATGGAATGGAGTGGAGTAGAGTGGAATGGAGTGAAATGCAATGGAGTGGAATGGAATGGGGTGGAGTGGAGTGGGGTGGAGTAGAGTGGATTTGAATGGAATGGAGGGGACTGGAATGGTTTGGGATTGAATGGAGTGCAGTGGAGTGCAGTGGAAAGGAATTGAATGGAGTGGAGTGGAGTGGAAAGGAGTGGAATGGAGTGGAAAGGAATGAACTGTAGTACAGTGGACTGGAATGGAGTGGAGTGTAATGGAGTGGAACAGAATGGAATGGAATGGAGTACAGTGGAGTGGAATGGAGTGGAGTGGAATGAAGTGGAATGGAGTGGAGTGGAGTGAAATGGAACGGAGTGCAGTGGAATGGAATGGAGTGGAATGAAAGGGAATGAAATGCAGTGGAATGGAAAGGCGTGGAGTGAAATGGAGGGCAACGGAATGGGGTGGAGTGGAGTGCAGTGGAATGGGGTGGAAATAAATGGAATGGAATGGAGTGGTGTCGAGTGTATAGGAATGGAGTGGAGAGGAATGGATTTCAATGGAATGGAGTGGAGTTCTGTGGAATGGAATGCAATGGAGTGGAGTGAAGTGGAGTGGACTAGAATGCAGTTTAATGTATTGTAATGGGGTGGAATGGAGTGGAGAGGAATACAGTGGATTGGAGTGGAATGGAGTTGAGTGGAGTGCAATGGAGTGGAATGGATTGAATGGAGTGGAGTGGATTAGAATGGAATGGAGAGGAATGGAGTGGAGTGGAGGGGATTGGAGTGGAGTGGAATGGAGTGGAGTGGAGAAGAATGGAATGGAATGGATTGGAGACGAATGGAGTGGAATGGAATGGAGTAGAGTGGAGTGGAGCGGAGTGCAGTGGAATGGCATGGAATGGAATGGAGTGTAGTGGAATGCAATGGAGTGCGGTGGAATGGAATGAAGTGGAGTGGAGTGGAGACGAGTGGAATGGATTGGAGTGGACTGGACTGTAGAGGAGTGGAAAGTTTGAGTAGAATGGAATGGAATGCAGTGGAATGGAGTGGAGTGGAGTGGAATGGAGAGGAGTGGAGTGGAATGGAGAGGAATGGAAAGTAGTGGAATGGAATGGAGTGAAATGGAGTGGAGTGGAGAGCAGTGGAGTGGTGAGCAGTGGAATGGAATGGAATGGAAAGGATTGGACTGTAATGGAATGGAGAGGAATGGAATTGAATGGAATGGAGTAGATAGGAATCGAATGGAATGGAGTGGAGTGCAATGTAATGGAATGGAGTGTAGTGCAATGGATTGGAATGGATTGGAGTGGTGTGCAGTGGAATGAAATGGAATGGAGTGGAGTGGAGTGGAGTGGACTGGAGTGGACTGGAATGGATTGCAATGGAGTGGAATGCAGTGGAGTGGAGAGAAATGGATTGGAATTGAATGGAATGGAGAGGAGTGGAGTGGAATGGAGAGGAATTGAATGGAGTGGAATCAAACAGAGTGGAGTTGAGTGAAGTGGAGTAGAGTTTAGTTGAATAGAATGGAGTGGAGTGTAATGTTTTGGAATTGAATGGAGTGCAGTGGAGTGCATTGGAATGGAATGGAATGGAGTGGAGTGTAGAGGAGTGGAGTGGAATGGAGTGGAAAGGAATGGAATGAAGTAGAGTAGACTGGAATGGAGTGGATTGTAATCTAGTTGAATGGAATGCAATGAATGGAATGGAATGGAAAGGAGTACAGTGGACTGGAGTGGAGGGGAGTGGAGTAGAGTGGAATGGGGTGGAGTGGAGTGCAGCGGAATGGTGTGGAAATAAATGGTATGTAGTGGAGTGGAGTGGAATGGATTGGAAAGGAATGAAGTGGAGAGATGCAGAATAGAATGGAATGCAGTGGAGTGGAATGGAATGCAGTGGAATGCATCGGAATTAAGTGGAGTGTAATGGAGAGGAATAGAGTGGATTGGAGAGAAATGGAGTTGAGTGGAGGGGAAAAGAATGGAATGGAAAGGAATGGAATGAAGTGGAGTGGAATGCAGTGGAGTGTAAAGAAGTGGAGTGCGGTGCATTGGAGTGGAGTGGAATGGAGTGAAGTGAAGTGGAGTGGATTGGAATGGAATGAAATGCAATGGAATAGAGTGGACTGGAATGGAGTGGACTGCAGTGGAATGTAGAGGCATGGAATGGAGCGGAATGGAATAGAGTGGAGTGGTTTGGAGTGTAATGGAATAGAGTAGAGTGAAATGGAGTGGAATGGATTGGAGTGGAGCAGAGTGGAGTATAATGGAATGGAACGGAAGGGAATGGAATGGAGTGGAATGAAATGGAGTGGAATGGAGTGGAATGAAATGGAATGGAGTGGAATGAAACGGAATGGAGTGGAATGAAATGGAATGGAGTGGAATGAAATGGAATGGATTGGAAAGGAATGAAATGAAATGGAATGGAGAGAAGTGGAGTGGAATGGAGTGGAGTGGAGTGGAAAGCAGTGGAATGGAATGGAATGGAAATGAACGGTGGGGAGTACAGTGGAATTTAATGGAATAGAATGGAAGGGAATGGAGTGGAGTGGAGTGGAGTGGAATGGACTGTAATGAAGTGGAATGGAATCGCCTGGAGAGGAATGAAATGAAATGCATTGTAATGGAATGGAACGTCATGGAATGGAGTGGAGGGGAGCGGCATGGAGTGGAGTGGAGTGGAGAGGAGTGGAAAGGTGTAGACTGGAGCAGAAAGGAGTGGAATGGATTGGAAAGGAGTTGACTGGAGTGGAATGGAATTGAATGGAATGTAGTGGAGTGGAGTGGAATATACTGGAGTGGACTGGAGTAGAATGGAGTGGAATGGAGTGGAAGAGAATACAGTGGAATGGAAGGGAGTGGAGTGGAATGGAATGCAATCTAATGGATTGGAGTGGAGTGGAGCGTAATGGGATGGAATGAATGAGTGGAATGGAATGGAATGGAATAGAGTGGAATGGAGTGGAGTGGAGTGCAGTGGAATAGAATAGAATGGAATGGAGTGTAGTGTAATGGAACGGAGAGGAGTGGAATGAAATGGAATGGAGTGGATTGGAATGGAATGGAGTGGAGTGGAATGGAATGGAATGGAGTGGATGGAATGCAATGGAATGAAGTGGAGTGGAATTGATTGGAAAAGAATGGAGTGGCGTGCAGTGTAATGGAATGGAATGGAGTGGAGTGGATTGGAGTGGAGAGGAGTGGAGTGGAATTGGGTGGAAAGGAGGGGATGGGAATTGAGTGGAATGGAATGCAGTGAAATGCAATGAATTGGAATGGAGTGGAATGGAATGGAATGCAAAAGAGTGGAATGGAATGGAATGGTGTGGAGTGGAATGGAATGGAGAGGAATGGAATGGAATCGAGTGGAATGGAAAGGAATGGAGTGGAATGGAGTGGAGTAGAGTGGAATGGAATGGAATGGAATGGAGCAGAGTTGAGTGGAATGGAGTGGAGTGGAATGGGGTGCAGTGGAGTGTAGTGGAATGAAATGGAATGGAATGGAATAGAGTGGACTGGAATTGAGTGCAGTGGAGTGTAATGGAGAGGAATGGAATGGAGTGGAAGGGAATGGAGTGGAGTGGAGTGGAATGGAATGGAGTAAACTGGAATTCAGTGGAAAGGAGTGGAATGGAATGGAGTGGATTGGAGTAGAGTATAGTTGAATGGAATGGAGTGGGATAGAATGGAGTGGACTGGAATGGAGTGGGATAGAATGGAGTGGAATTTAGGGGAATCCAGTGGAATGGAGTGTAGTGGAGTGGAATGGAGTGGATTGGACTGCAATGGAGTGAAATGGAATGGAATGGAATGGAATGGAATGGAATGGAAAGGAATGGAATGGAATGGAATGGAGTAGTTTGGAGTGGAATGGACGGAATGGAATGGAAAGGAATGAAAAGGGGTAGAATGACATGGAATAGATTGGAATGGAATGGAACGGCATGGAATGGAGTGGAGTTGAGTGGAATGGAGAAGAGTGGAGTGCATAGGAGTGGATTGGAATGGAATGGAGTGGGGTGGAGTGGAATGGAGTGGAATGGATTGGAATGTACTAGAGTGGAGTGGAATGAAATGGAATGGAATGGAGAGGAGACGGGTGGAATGGAGTGGAGTGGAATGTTTTGGAGTGTAGTGGAATGGAATGGAGTGGTATTGAGTGGAGTAGATTGGAATGGAATGGGGGGGCTGGAATGAAGCGAAAAGGAATGGAGTGGAATAGAATAGAGTGGAGTGGAGTGGGGAGGAGTAGAGTGGATTTTAATGGAATAGACTGAAATGTAATGGATTAGAATGGAATAGAGTGCAGAGGAGTGCAGGGGAATGGAATGGAACATAGTGGAGTGGAGTGGACTGGAGTGTAGTGTAAAAGAATGGGCTGGAGTATAGTGGACTGGAATGGAGTGGAGTGTAATGGAGTGTAATGGAATGGAATGGAATGGAATAGAGCAGTGTGGGCTGGAATGGAGTGGAGTGGATTGGAGGGGAATGAAATGGAATTGAGTGGAATGAAATGGGGTGGAATGGAATGGAATGGTGTGCTACAGAAAAGGGTGTAGTGGAATGGAGAGCAATGCAATGGAGTGGAGTGGAGTGCAGTGGAATGGAGTAGAAATAAATGGAATGGAGTGGGGTGGAGTGGAGTGGAAAGGAATGTAGTGGAGTGGAATGGATAGGAATGGAATTGAGGGGAGTGCTGTGGAATGGAATGGAATTTAGTGGAGTGGAGTGGAGTGGACTGGAATGCAGTGGAATGCATTGGAATGGAGTGGAATGGAATGGAGTGGGGTGGTGTGGAGTGGAGTGGAATGAAATGGAATGGAATTAAATGGAGTGTACTGGAATTGAGTGGAGTGGACTGGAATGGAGTGGAATGGAGTGGAATGGAATGGAGTGGAATGGAATGGAGTGGAATGGAGTGGAATGGAATGGAGTAGAGTGGAATGGAGTGGAATAAAATGGAGTGGGATTTAGGTGAATAGAGAGGAATGGAGTGGAGTGGAATGGAGAGGAATGGACTGTAATGGGGTGGAATGGAATGGAATGGAGTGGACTGGAGTGGAATGGACTGTAATGGAGTGGAATGTAATGGAAAGAAGTAGAATGAAATGGAAGAAATTGGAATGGAATGGAATGTCATGGAATGGAGAGGAGTTGAGTGGAATGCAGAGGAGTGGAATGCATAGGAGTGGATTGGAAAGGAATTGAGTGGGGTGGATTGGAATGCAGTGGAATGGATTGGAATGAAGTGGAGTAGAGTGGTATGAAATGGAATGGATTGGAGAGGAGTGGGGTGGAGTTGTGGTGGAGTAGAATGGTGGGGAATGGAGTGGATTGGGGTGGAATGGAATGAAGTGGACAGGAATTGAATGAAATTGAGTGGAATTGAATAGAATGGAGTGGAACGGAAAGGAGTGGAGAGGAATGCAGTGCAATGGAATGGAGTGGAGTACAATGGAATGGAATGGAGTGGAGTGGAATGGAGTGGAATGGAATGGAGTGGAATTTAGGGGAATGGGATTGATTGGAGTGCAGTGGAGTAGAATGTAGAGGAATGGACTGGAATGCAGTGGAATCGAATGGAATTAAATGGAAAGGAATGGAACGGAATGGACTGGAATGGACTGGAATGGAGTTTAATGGAATGGAGTGGAATGAAATAGAATGGACTGGAATTGAATGGAATGGCATGGAATGGAGTAGAGTTGGTTACAATGTAGAGGAGTGGAGTACAAAGGACTGGTATGGAATGTCATGGAATGGAATGGAATGGAGTGGAGTGCAGTGGAATGGACTGTAATGGATTGGAACAGAGTGGAGTGGAACGGAATGGAATGGAGTGGATTGGAGTGGAATGCAGTGGAATGGAGTGGAATTGAATGGAATGGAGACGAGTGGTGTGAAATGGAGTGGAGTAGAGTGGAAGTGAGCGGATCGGAATGGAGTGGAATGGAATGGAGGGGAGTGGATTTGAGTAGAGTGGAGTGGAATGGAATGGAGTGGAGTGGAATGTAATGGAAAAGAATGGAGTGAAGGGGAGTGCAGTAGAATGGAGTGGAACGGAGAGGAATGTAGTGGAATGGAGTGGAATGGAGTGGAGTGGAATGGAGTGAAATGGAATGGAGTGAAATGGAATGGAGTAGAGTGGAACGGAATGGAGTGGTGTGGAGTGAAGTGGAGTGGAATGGAGTGGAGTGTAGTGGAATGTAATTGAGAGAAGTGGAATGTAATCGAGAGAAGTGGAATGGAATGGAATGGAGTGGATTGGAGTGGAGTGGACTGGAATGGAGTGGATTGGAGTGGAGTGGACTGGAATGGCGTGGAATGAAGTGGAGTGGAATGGAGTGGGGTGGAGTATAATGGAATGGAATGGAGTGGATTGGAATGGAGTGGAATGGAATGGAGTTGAATGGAGGGGAAAGGAATGGAGTAGAGTGGAATTGCATGGAATGGAGTGGATTGGAGGGAAGAGGAGTGGAATGGAGTGTAGTGTAGTGGAATGTAATGGAGAGGAGTGGAATGTAATGGAATGGAGTGGATTGGAGAGGAGTGTACTGGAGAGGAGTGGAATGGAGTGGAGTGGAGTAATATGGAATGGAATGGAGTGTGGTGGAAGGGAGTGGAATGGAATGGAGTGGAATGGACGAGAATGGAGTGGAGTGGAGTGGCATAGGGTGGAATGGACAGGAATGCAATGCAATGGAATGAAATGGAATGGAGTGGAGTGGAGTGGAATGGACTGGAATGGAGTCGAATGATATGCAATGGAGTGGTATGAAATTGAATGCATGAGAATGGAATGGAATGACATGGAATGGAGTGGAGTGGAGTGGAATACAGTGTAGTGGAGTGGAAAGGAGTGGGACGGAATGGAATGGAAAGGAATCAACAGGAGAGCTGTGCGTTGGAGTGGAATAGATTGGAATGGAGTGGAGTGGAGTGGAATGGATTGGAATGGAATGGAATGCAGTGGAGTGGAATGGAATGGAGTGGAGTTGAAAAGAGTAGTGTGGAGTGGAACGGAGAGGAATGGAATGTAGTGGAATTAAACGGAATGGAGTGTAGTGGAGTGTAGTGGAGTGGAATGGAATGCAGTGGAGTGAAATGATTGGAATGGAATGGAGTGGAGTGAAGTGGAATGGAATGGAATGCAATGAAGTGGAGAGAAGTGGAATGTAATGAATGGATTGGAAAGGAGTGTAGTGTAGTGGTATAGAATGGAATGGAATGGAGGTGAACAGAGTGGAAGGAAGTGGAGTGGAATATAGGGGAGTGGAGTGTAGTGGAATGGAATGGAGGAGTGGAAAGGAATGGAGAGGAGTGGAAAGGAGTGGAATGGAATGGAGTGGAAATAAATGGAATGGAGTGGAGTGGAGTGGAATGGTATGTCGTAGAGTGGAATGAATTTGAATGGAATGGAGTGGAGTGGAGTGGAATGGTATGTCGTAGAGTGGAATGAATTTGAATGGAATGGAGTGGAGTGCAGTGGAATGGAATGGAAAGGAGCCGAGTGGAGTGGAGTGGACTGGAGTGCATTGGAATGCAGTGGAATGGCGTGGAATGGCGTGGAGAGGAATGGAGTGGAATGGAATGCAACGGAATGGAGTAGAGTGCAATGGATTGGAATGGAGTGGAGTGGAGTTAAATGGAATGAAGTGCGGTGGATTGGAATAGAATGTAATGAAATGTAATGGAATGGAGAGGAATAGAGTGGAATGCAATGGAGTGGTTTGGAATGGAGTGCAATGGAATGGAGTGGAGAGGAGAGGAGTGGAATGGAACGGAAAGGAATGGAGTGTTATTGAGTGGAATGGAAAGGATTGGCATGGAGTTGTGTGGAATGGAGTACAGTGGAATGGAAAGGAATGTAAAGGAGTCGAGTGGAATGGAATGGAGGGGAGTGGAGAGGAGTGTAGTAGAGTGGAATCGAGTGGATTGGAATTTAATCCAGTGGAGTGGAATGGAATGAAGTAGAATGTAATGGAATGTAATGGAATGGAGTTTAATGAAGTGGAATGGAGTGGAATGGAATGTAGTGGAGTCGAACGGAGTGGAGTCAAATGGATTAGTGTGGATGTGAGTGGAATGTACAAGAATGGAATGGAATGGAATGGAATGCAATGCAATGGAATGCAATGGAATTAAATGTAGAGGAGTGGAGTGGAATGGAGTGTATTGGAGTGGAATGGAGTTGAGTGGAGGGGAAAGGAATGGAATGAAATGTAATGGAATGGAGTGGATTGGAATGGAGTGGAGTGTAAAGAAGTGGATTGGAGTGCACTGGAGTGGAATAGAATAGATTGGAGTGGAGTTCAGTGGAGTGAAGTGGAGTGAAATGGAGTGGAATGGAATGGAGTGGACTCGAATTGAATGGAATGGAGTGTAATGTAGAGGCATGGAATGGAGTGGAATGGAATAGAGTGGGGTGGAGTTGAGTGGAATGGAATAGAGTTGGGTGGAGTTGAGAGGAATGGAATAGACAGGAGTGGAATGGAGTGGAATGGAATAGAGTGGAATGGAGTGGAATGGAATAGAGTGGAATGGAGTGGAATGGAATGGAATGGAGTGGAATGAAATGGAACAGATTGGAATGGAATGAAATGGCATGGGATGGAGTGGCGTGGACTGGAATTCAGTGGAGTGGAGTGGAAAGGAGTGGAATGAATTGTAATGGAATGGTGTGGAATGGAGTGGCATGGAATGGAATAGAATGGAAAGGAATGAAATGGAGTGGAGTGGACTGGTGTAGAATGGACTGGAGTGGAGTGGAATGGAATGGCATGGATTTGAAGATAATTGAATGGATTGTAATGAAATAGAATGGCATGGAATGGAGTGGAATGGAGTGGAAAGGAATGGAGTGGAGTGGAAAGGAGTGGAATGGAGTGGAATGGAAAGCAGTGGAGTAGAACGGAGTGGAGTGGAAAGGAGTAGAGTGGAGTGGAATGAAGTGGAATGGAATGGAGTGGAAAAGATGGAACGGGGTGGACAGAAGTGGAGTGGAATGGAATGGAGTGGAGTGGAAAGGATTGGAATTGAATGGAGTCCAGTGAAGTGTAATGGAATGGAATGGAGAGGAATGGAGTGGAGTTGTCTCAAATTGACTGGAATGGAGTGGAATGGTGTGGAATGGAATCGAGTGCATTTGGACTGGAATGGAATGCAATGGAATGGAATGGAGCGGAATGGAGTGCAATGGAGTGGAAAGGATTCTAATGCACTGGAGTGCAGTGTAATGGAATGGAACGGAATGGAGTGGATTGGAGTGGAATGGAGAGGAGTGGAATGGAGTGGAGGGAAGTGGAATGGAATAGAATGGAGTGGAATCGTGTGGAGAGAAATGGAAAGGAGTAGAGTGGAGTGGAGTGGAGTGGAGTGCAGTGGAATCTAATGGACTGGAATGGACTGTACAGGAGCGGAATGGAAAGGAGTGGAGGGGAGTGGAATGGAATGTAGTGGAGTGGAGTTGAGGGGAGTGGAAAGGAGTGGAGTGGACTGGAATGTAGTGGAGTGGAGTGGAATGGATTGGAGTGGAGTGGAATGGAGAGGAATGGAATAGGTTGTAAAGGAATAGACTGGAGTGGAGTGGGGTGGATAGGAATTGAGTTAGAGTGTAATGGAGTGGAACAGAAAGAAGTGGAGAGGAGTGGAGTACAAAATAGAATGTAGTGGAGTGGAGTGGAATGGAATGGAAAGGAGTGGAGTGGAAAGGAAGGGAATGAAATGGAATGGAGTGGAGTGGAGTGTAACGGAGTGGAGTGGAGTGTATTGGAGTGGAATGGAATGGAGTGGAGTGGAGTGGATTGAAATTGAACGGAATAGAATGGATTGGACTGGAATGGAGTGGAGTGGATTGAAATGGAGAGGAATGGAATGGAGTGGAATGGAATGGAGTGGAGACTACTGAAAAGAAGTGGAAAAGAGTGGAATGGAGTGGAGTGGAGTGCAGGTGAATGGAATTGAAAGGAATGGAGTGGAGTGGAATGGAACTGAGTGGAGAGATTTGGAATGGAGTTGAGTGGAG
The DNA here is from genome assembly GCF_028885655.2 of Pongo abelii. Classification (NCBI taxonomy): domain Eukaryota; kingdom Metazoa; phylum Chordata; class Mammalia; order Primates; family Hominidae; genus Pongo; species Pongo abelii. The sequence continues at coordinate 9,652,087 of NC_072002.2, forward strand.
TGAAATGCAATGGAGTCATCTGCAATGGAATGGAGTGGAAGGAATGGATTGGAATGGAATTGAATGTAATGGAAAAGAGTGTAGTGTAGTGGAATGGAGTGGATTGGAATGTAACGGAGTAGAGAGGAATGGAATGGAAAGGAGTGGAGTTCAATGGAATGGAGCAGAATGGAGTGGAATGGAGTGGAGCGCAATGCAGTTGAGTGAAGTGAAATGGAATGGAATGGATTTTAGTGGAATGGAATGGAATGGAAAGGAGTGGAGTGGAGTGGACTGCAATGGAGTGTAGAGGAATAGACTGGATTGGAATGGAATGGAATGGAATGGAATGGAATGGAATGGAATGGAGTGGAGTGGAATGGAATGGACTGGAGTGGAGTGGAATGGCATGGCGTGCAGAGGAAAGGATTGGAATGGAATGGAATGGAAGGGAAGGGAATGGAATATAATGGAGAAGAGTGGTATGGAGTGGAATTGATTGGAATGGAGAAAAGTGGAATGGAGTGGAATGGATAGGAATGGAGAGGAGTGGAATGGAGTGGAATGGATTGACATGGAGTGGAGTGGAATGCAATGGATTGGAGTGGAGGGGAGTGGAATGGAATGGATTGGAGTGGAGTGGAGTGGAGTGGAATGGAGTGGAGTGGAATGGAGTGGAGTGCAGTAGAATGGAGTGGAATGAAGTGGAGTGGAAGGGAGTGGAAAGGAATGGACAAGAAATACACAGAATTTATTGGAGTGCAGTGGAGTAAAGTGGAGTGGAATGGAATGGAATGGAATGCAGTGGAGTGGAATGGAGTTTAATGGAATGCAGTGGAATTAAATGGAGTGGAGTGGGGTGGAATGGAAAGGAATGGAGTGGAATGGATTGGAATCGGATGGAATGGAGTGTAGTGGAAAGGAATAGAATGGAGTGGAGTGAAGAATAATTTACAGGAATGGAGTGGAATGCACTGGAAAGGAGTGGAATGGAGTGGAGTGGACTTTAGTGTAATGGAATGGAATGGAGTAGAGTCGAGTGTAATGGAGTGGAATGGATTAGAGTGGAGTGGAGTGGAGTGGAAAGGAATGGAATGGAATGGAGCAGAGTGGCATTGAATGAAGTAGAGTTTAATGTGGTGGAATGGAATGAAATGCAATGGAGTGGAGTGGTGTGGAATGGAGTGGAGTGGAACACTGTGGAGTGGAGTTAGATGGAATTGCATGGAGTAGAATGGAATGTAGTGGAGTGGAGTGGAATGTAGTGGAGCAGAGTTGAATAAAGTGGAGTAGAGTGGAATGGAATGGAATGGAGTAGAATTAAAAGGAGTGGAGAGGAGTAGTTTGGAGTTGAGTGCAATGGAATGGAGTGAAGAGAAATGGATTGTAATCGAAAGGAGTGGAGAGGAGTGGTGGGGAATAGAGTGAAGTAGAGCAGAAAGGAATGGAAGGGATTGGAATGGAATGGAATGGAATGGAATGGAATGGAGTGGAGTGGAATGGACTGCAGTGTAGTGTAATGGAATGGAATGGAGTGGTGTGGAGTGGAATGGAAAGGAATTGAATAGAATGGAATGGAATTGAGTGGAATGGAATGGAATGGAATGGATTGGAGTGTGTTGGAATGGAGAGTAACGGTGAGTAACGGTCTGGAATTGAATGGAAAGTAATGGAATGGGATAGGATGGAGTTGCATGGAGCAGAGGGGAATAGAGGGCAACTGAGTGGAATAGATTGTAATGGAATGGAATGAAATGGAATGGAGTGGAGTGGAGAGGAGTGCAGTGGAATGGAATGGAATTGAATGGAATGGAGTGGATTGGAGTGGAATGGAGAGGCGGGGAGAGGAATGGAGTGGAAGAGAGTGGAACGGAATGGAGTATAATGGAGTGGAATGGAATGGAATGGAGTGGAATGGAATGGAATGAATTGGAAAGGAATGGAGTGGAGTACAGTGAAGTGTAGTGGTATGCAATGGAGTGGAGTGGAATGCAGTGGAATGCAGTGTTGTGGAATGCAGTGGAGTGGAGTTGTGTGGAGTGGAATGGAGTGGAGTGGAGTGGGATTGAGTGAAGTGGAGTGTAGTGGAGTGGATTGGAGTGGAATGGAAAGGAATGGAGTGGAGTGGAATGGAGTGGAATGGAATGGAATTTATTGGAGGGGGTTCAGTGGAGTGCAGTGGAATGGAAAGGAATGGAATGGAATGGAATGGAATGGAATGGAGTGTAGAGGAATGGAATAGTGTGGAGCGGAAAGGTATAAAATGGAAGGGAGTTGAGTGGAATGGAGTGGAGTGGAGTGGAGTGGAATGTAGTGGAGTGTACTGGGATGGAGAGGAGTGGAATGGAAAGGAGTGGAGTGGAATGGAATGGAGTAGAGTGGAGTGGAATGAAATGGAGTGGAATGTAATGTAATGGAATTGAGTGGAGTGTAGTGGAATGCAATGGAATGTAGTGGAATGGACTTTAATGGAATGGAATGGAATGGCGTGGAGTGGAATGGAATGGAGTAGAATGGAGTAGACTGGAATGGAATAGAATGGAGTGGAATGGAATAGAATGGATTGGAATGGAATGTAATGGAATGCTTTGGGGTGGAGTGGAATGGGGTGGAGTGGAATGGAGTGGAGTGGATTGGAGTGGAATAAAGTGGAGTGTAGTGGAATTGAGTGGGATGGAATGGAATGGAATGGAGTGGGGTGGAGTGGAATGGAGTGGAGTGGAGTGCAGTGGAATGGAATGGAAATCGGTGGAGTGGAATGGAGTGGAGTGGAGGGGAATGGATAGGAATTGAATGGAGTGGAATGGAATGGAGTTGAATGGAATGGAGTGCAGTGGAATGGAATTGAATATAGTTTAATGGAGAGGAATGGAATGGAGATGAGTGGTATGGAGTGGTTTGTAATGGAATGGAGTTGATTGGAGTGGAGTGGAGTGGAGTGGAGAGGTTAGAAGTAGAGTGGACTGGCATGGAGTTGAGAGTATGGGAATGGAGTGGAATAGAATGGAATGGAATGTATTGGAGTGGCTGGATTCAAGTGGAATGGAGTAGAGTGGAATGAAATGGGGTGGAAGGGAATGGAATGAAATGGAATGGAATGGAACGGAATGGAATGCACTGGAGTGGAGTGTAGGGGAAAGGAGTGCAGTGGAGTGGAATGGAGTGAAATGGAGTGAAATGGAATGGATGGAATGGAATTGAGTGGATTGTAATGGAGTGAAGTGGAATGGAATGGAGTGGAGCACAGAGGAGATGAATGCAATTTACTGGAATTGAGTGGAGAGGATTGGAATGAAATGGAATGGAGTGGAATTCAGTGGAGTGGAATCGAGTGGAGTGGAGTGAAATGGAGAGGAATGGAATGGAGTTGAATGGAATGGAGTGGAGTGGAGTTGATTGTAAAACAGTAGAGTGAAGGGAGTGGTTGGGAATGGAGCGCCGCGCAGTGGACGGTAATGGACTGGAATTGGGTGGAGTTGAATGTAGTGGAATGGAATGCAGTGGTATGGTGGCGAATGGAGTGTAATGGAGGATAGTCAAGTCGAATGGAGTGGAATGGACTGGAATGGACTGGAATGGCCTGGAATGGAATGGAATGGAATGGAATGCATTGGAGTGGAGTGGAATGGCCTGGAATGGCGTGGAACGGAATGGAATGGAGTGGAATGGAATGGAATGCAGTGTAGTGGAATGGAGTGGAGTGGAGTGGAATGGAATGGAGTGGAGTGGAATGGAGTGTAATTGAGTGGAATGGAATGGATTGGAATGGAATGGAGTGGAGTGGAGTGGAATGGAATGGGGCAGAATGGTTTGGAGTGGAATGGAGTGGAGTGGTGTGCAGTGCAATGGAAAGGAATGGAGTGGAGTTTAGAGGACTTTAATGGAGAGGAATGGAGTGGAATGGAGTGGAATGGAATGGAGAGGAATGGAGTGGAATGGAATGGATAGGAATGAAGTAGAGTGGAATGGAATGGAGTGGAGTGCAGTGGAGTGTAGTGGAATGGAGTGGAATGTACTGTAAAGGAGTGGAATGGATTGGAATGGAATAGAGTTGAGTGGAATGGAGTGGAGTAGAATGGAGTGTAGTGGAGTGCAGTGGAAGGGAATGGAATGGAATGGAGTGTAGTGGAATGGAACAGAGTGGAGAGGAAAGGAATGGAATGGATTGGAGTTGAGTGCAGTGAAGTGGAGTGGGATGCAGGGGAGTGGATTGGAACGGAGTGGAATGCAATGGAATGTAGTGGAATGGAATGGATTGCAATGGAATGGAGTGGAATGGATTGGAATGGATTGCAATGGAAAGGAGTGGAATGGAGTGGAATGGAGTGCCGTGCAATGGAGTGGTGGAAAATGGGATGGAATGGATTGGAGTGGAGTGGAGTTGAAAGGATGGAGTGGCGAGGAATGGAGTTGGATGGAATGTAATGGAATGGAATGGAGTGGATTGGGGTGTAATAGAATGGAGTAGAGTGGAATGGAATCGAATGGAGTGGAATGGAATAGAATGGAATGCACTGGAGTGGAGTGCATTGGTGTGGATTGGAGTGGAATGGAGTGGAGAGGAGTGCAATGGAATGGAAAGAAATGGAATGGAAAGGAGAGGACTGGAATGTAAGGGAATGAAATGAAGTGGATATGAGTGTAGTGGATTGGAATGGAGTGGAAAGGGATGTAGTGGAATGGAATGGAATGGAATGAAGTGCAGTGGAATGGAATGGTATGGAGTGGAGTGTAGTGTAGTGGAGTGGAGTAGAGTTGAGTGGAATGGATTTTATTGGACACGGGTGGAGTGGAAATGAATTTAATGCGTTGGAATGGAATGGAATGGCATGGAATGGAATGGAATGGATTGGAAAGGAGTGGAGTGGAGTGGAATGTAATGGAGTGAAGTGGAATGGAATTGAATGAAATGGAATGGAGTGCAGTGGAATGGAAAAGATTGGAATGGAGTGGAGTGGAATAGACTGGAGTGGAGTAGACTGGTGGTGAAAGGAATGGAGTGGACTGACCTGGAGTGGAGTAGAATGAAGAGGAAATGAATGGAACGGAATTGCATGGAGTGGAGTGGAGTTGAGTGGAATGGAACGGAATAGAGAGGGTTGGAATGGAGTGGAATGGAGTGGAATGGAGTGGGATTGAGGGAAGTGGAATGGACTAGAATGGATAGAATGGAGTGGAATATGAAGGAATGGAGTGGAAAGGAATGGAATGGAGTGGAGTGGAGGGGAAAGGAATGGAACGGAATTGAATGGAGTGGAGTGGAAAAGAGTGGAGTGGAGTGCAAGGGAGTGGAGTGGAAAGGAGAGGAGTGGAGTGAAACAGAATGGAATGTATTGGAGTGTGGTGGAATGGAGTGCAGTGGAGTGCATTGGAATGGAGAGGAGTAGAATGGAGTGGAACGCAATCGGATGTAATGGAATGTAGTGGACTATTGTGGACTGGAGTGGAAAAGAGTTTAATGGAATGGAGTGGAATGGAATGGAGTGGAGTGGAGTAGTGCGGAGAGGAGTGGAATGGAGTGGAATGGTATAGAGTGGAGTGGAATTGAATGGAATGGAATTGAATGGAGCAGAGTGTAATTGAATGGAAGGGAATGGAGTGGATTTGAGGGTAGTGAATTGGAAGGGAGTGGAATGGAATGGAATGGAGTGGAATGGAATGGAAAGGAATGGAGTGGAATGGAATGGAATGGAAGGGAAAGGAGTGGAATGGAGTTGAATGGAGGGTAGTGCAGTGGAATAAAGTGCACTGGAATGGAGAAGAGAGGAGTGGAGTGGAATGGAAAGGAATGGAATGGAGTGGAATGGATTGGAATGGAATGGGTGGAATGCAATGGAAATGAGTGGATTGTAATGGAACGGAATGGAATGGTGTGCAGTGGATTGGAATGCAGTCGAGTGGAGTTGAATGTAATGTAGTGGTGTGGAGTGGAATGGAGTGCAGTGGTGTGGAATGGAATGGAATGGAATGGCGTGGAGTGGAGAGGAATGGAGTGGAGGGGAATGGAATGAACTGGAATGGAGTGGAATGGAATGGAGTGGAGTGGAGTGGAATGGTGTGGAATGGAACGGACTGTAATGGAATGCAGTGGATTGGAGTTGTGTGGAGTGGATTTGAGTGGAGTGGAATGGTGTGGAATGGACTGGAATGGAGTGTAGAGGAGTGGAATGGAATGGAAAGCAGTGGAGTGGAGTGGAATGGAGTGGATTCAACCGGAGTGTAGTGGATTGGAGTTGAATGGAACGGAACGGAGTGGAGTGGAATGGACTGGATAGGAATGGAGAGGAACGGAGCGGAAAGGAGTGGTATGGAGTGGAGAGCAATGAAATGGATTGGAATGGAAAGGAGTTGAACGTAGTGCAGTGGAATGGAAAGGAATGGAATGGAGTGGAGTGGAGTTGAATGGAGTGGAGTGTAATGTAATGGAATGGAATGGAGTTGAGTGAAGAAGAGTGGAGTGGAATGGAGTTTAGTGGACTGGAAAGTAGTGAAGTGGAGTGGAATGGACTGGAATGGAGTGGAATGGAATGGAATGGAGTGGAGTAGAATGGAATTGAGTGGAGTGGATTGGAACGGCAATGAATGGAGAGTAATGGATTGGAATGTATTGGAGTGGTGTGGAATGGAATGTAACGGAATGGATCGGAGTGCAGTGGAATGGAGTGGAGTGGAGTGCAGTGGAAGGGAATGGAAAGGAATGGAGTGGAGTGGAATGGAATGGAGAGGAGAGGAATGGAATGGAATGGAATGAAGTCGAGTGCAGTGAAGCGGAGAGGAATGCAGTGGACTGGAATGGACTAGAATGTAATGAAATTGAGTGGAATGGAATTCAACGTAATGGAGTGGAGTGGAATGGAGTGAAATGGAGGGGAGTGCAATGGAGTGGAGTGGAATGGAATGGATTGGAGTGGAGTGAAGTTGAATGAAGTGGAGTGGCGAGGAATGGAGTTGGAAGTAATGCAATGGAATGGAGTGGAGTGGATTGGAGGGTAATGGAATGGAGTAGAGTGGAATGGAATGCAATGGAGTGGAAAGGAATAGAATGAAATGGAATGGAGTGGAGTGAAATGGAGTGGAGTGGAGTGGAATGTAATGGAAAGGAAAGGAATGGAATTAAGAGGAGTGGAATGGATTGGAATGGAATGGAGTGGATTTGAGTGTAGTGCAGTGGAATGAAATGGAATGGGATGCAGTGGAATGGAATGCAATGGAGTGCAGTGGAATGGCATGGCATGGAGTGGAGTGGAGTGGAATGCAATGGAATGGAAAGTAACAGAGTGGAATGGAATAGTGTGGAGTGGAATGGAGAGGAGTAGAATGGAACGGAGTGGAAAGGAGTCGAGAAGAATGGAGTGGTGTGGAGTAGAGTGGAATAGAATGGAATGGAGTGGAATGGAATGGATCTGAGTCGAGTGGTGTAGACAGGAGTGGAATGGAGTGGAGTGGATTATAGAGGAGTAGAGTGGGGTTGAATGGAATGGAGCCGAATGGAGCGGAGTGGAGTGGAACAGAATGGAATGGAGAGGAGTGGTGTGGAATGGAGTGGAATGAGTAAGAATGGATTGGAGTTGAATGTAGTGGAGTGGAGGGGAATGGAATGAAATGGAGTGGACTGGAATGGAGTAGAGTGGAGTGGAATTCAGTGGAATGCAATGGAGTGGAATGGAATGAAGTGGATTAGAGAAGAGTGGAATGGTGTGGAATGCACTGGAGTGAATTGTAGAGGATTGGAATGTAATGGAATGCAGTGGAGTGGAGTGGAATTGAGTGGAATAGACTTGAGTGGATTGGAGTGGAGTTGAATGGAATGGAATGCAGTGAAGTGGAATGGATTGGATAGGAATGGCGTGGAACGGAGAGGAATGGAGTGGTGTAGAATGGAGTGCAATGGAATGGATTGGAATGGAGAGGACTGGAGTGGAGTGAAGTGGAACGGAATGGAATGGAAATGAGTGGACTGGAGTGGAATGGAGTGGAGTGGAATTTAATGGAATGGAATGGATTTGAGTGAAATAGAGTGGAGTGGAGTGGAATGGAGTGGAGTGTAATTCAAAAGCGTGAAGTGAAGTGGAATGGACTGGAATGGAGTGGAATGGAATGGAATGGAGTGTAATAGAATGGAATGGAGTGGAGTGGATTGGAATGGCAATGAATGGAGAGGAATGTATTGAAATTCAGTGGAGTTGTGAGGAATGGAATGGAATAGAATGGAATGGATCGTAGTGGAGAGGAATTGAGTGGAGTGGAATGCAGTGGAATGGAGTGCAGTGGAAGGGAATGGAATGGAATGGAGTGGAGTTGAATGGAATGGAGTTGAGAGGAATGGAATGGAATGGAATGGAATGGAATGGAGTTGAGTGCAGTGAACTGGAGTGGAATGCAGTGGAGTGGATTCGAATGGAATGGAGTGTAGCGAAATGGAGTGGAATGGAATGGAAGGCAATTGAATGGAGTAGAATGGAGTGGAATGGAGTGGAGTGCAATGGAGTGGAGTGGAATGGAATGGAAAGGATTGGAGTGGATTGGATTTGAATGAGGTGGAGGGGCGAGGAACGGAGTTGGATGGAATGCAAAGGAATGGAGTGGAGCGGATTGGAGTGTAATGGAATGGAGTAGAGTGGAATGGAATGGAATTGTCTGGAATGGAATAGAATTGAATGGAGTAGAGTGCAGTGGAATGGAGTGGAATGGAGTGCAATTGAGTGAAGTGGAGTGGAATGCAATGCAATGGAATGGAATGGAATGGATTGGAGAGGAGTGGAATGGAAAGGAATGGAATGGAGTGGATTGGATTGTAGTGGAGTGGAATGAAATGGAAAGGGATGCAGTGGAATGGAATTGAATGGAGTGCAGTAGAAGGAAATGGCATGGAGTGGAGTGGAGTGGAATGCAATGGAATGGAATGGACTGGAGTGGAGTGGAATAGTGTGGAGTGGAATGGAGAGGAGTAGAGTGCAATAGAGTGGAAAGGTGTCGAGAGGAATGGAGTGAGGTGGAGTAGAGTGGAATGGAATGGAGTAGAATGGAATGGAGTGGAGACGAGAGGATTAGAGTGGAGTGGAATGGAGTGGAGACGAGAGGATTAGAGTGGAGTGGAATGGAGTGGAGTAGATTGGAGAAGAGTAGAGTGGAGTTGAATGGAATGGAGAGGAATGGAGCCTAGTGGAGTGGAATGGAGTCGAATGGAGTGGAGTGGAATGCAGTGTAGTGGGGTGGTTTGGAGTGGAATGGACTGGAGTACAATGAAGTGGAGAAGGATGGAGTGGAGGAGAGAGGAGAGGAAAGGAATGTAGTGGAGTGGAGCGGAATGGAAAGGAATGGAGTGGAATGGAATGGAACGGAATAGAGTGGAGTGGAGTGGAAAGGAGTGTAATGGAATGGAATGTAATAGAGTGCACTGGAGTGGAATGAGGTGGAGTGGAGTGGAATGGAGTGGAGAGGGGTGGAATGGAGTGGAGTGGAATGCAGTTGAGTGGACCAAAGTGGAATATAATTGAATGCAGTGGAATGGAAATGGAGTCAAGTGGAGTGGAATGGAGTGGAGTGGAATGGAGTGGAATGCAATGTAGTGGATTAGAGAGTAGTTGAATGGTGTGGAATGGACTCTAGTGGAATGTAGAGGAGTGGAATGGAATGGAATGGAGTGTAGCAGAGTGGAATGAAGTGGAATGGAATGGACTGGAGTGGAGTGGATTGCAATGGAATGGAGTGGAGTGGAGTGCAGTGGAAGGGAATGGAGTGGAGTGGAGTGGAGTGCAGTGGAATGGAATGGAATGGAATGGAATGGAGTGGAATGGAATAGAATGGAATGGAGTTGAGGGAGGTGGAGTGTAGTTGAGTGAAGTGGAATGGAGTGTAATGGAATGGAGAGAGGTGGAGTGGAGAACAGTTGAGTTGAATGGAATGGAGTGGAATGGAATGGAGTGGACTCGAAAGGAATGGAAAGGAGTGGAATGGACTGGAATGGAGTTGAATGGAATGGAGTGAAGTGGAATGGGATGGAATGCAGTGGAGTGGATTGGCATGGAATTGAATGGAGTGGAATGGGTGGAAAGGAGTGGAATGGATTGGAATGCAGTGGAGTGGAATGGAATGGAATGAAGTGGAGTAGATTGGAATGGAGTGGAATGGAGTTTAGTGGAAAGGAGTGGAGTGGAGTGGATTGTAGTGGAATGGAATGGAGTTTAATGGAATGGAGAGGGGTGGAGTGGAGTAGAGTTGAGTTGAATGGAATGGAGTGGAATGGAATGCAGTGGAATGGAATGGATTGGAGTGTAATGGAAGTGAATGGAAATGAGTGTAATGGAATTTAGTGGAGTGGAATGGAGTGCAATGGATCGTAGTGGAGTGGAGTGGAGCGCAGTGAAATGCAATGGAATGGAGTGGTGTGTAGTGGAGTGGACTGGAATGAATTGGAATGGAGTGGAATGTAATGGAGTGGAAAGAAGTGGAATTGAATGGCATGGAATGGAGTGTAGTGAAATGGAATGGACTGGAGTGGAATGGAGTGGAGTGGAATGTAAAGGAGTGGAGTGCAACGGAATAGAGTGTAGTGGAGTGGAATGGAGTGGAATGGAATGGAATGGAATGGTTTGGAATGGAAGGGAGTGGAGTGGAATGGAGTGCAAAGGAATGGAGTCGAGACGAGTGGTGCAGAGTGGAATTGAATGGATTGGAGTGTAACGGAAAGGAGTGGAATGGAGTGGAGTCAAGTGGAATGGAGAGGTGTGCAGTGGAATGGAATGCAATGGAGGGGAGTGGAAAGGAATGGAATGGAGTGGAACGGAATGGAGTTGAGAGAAGTGGAGCAGAGTGAAGTAGAATGGTTTTGAGTGGCCTGGAATGGAGCGGAGTGGAGTGGAATGGAGAGGAATGGAATGGAATGGAATGGAGTGGAGTGGAGAGAAATGTACTGGAATGGAGTGGAATGGAATGGAGTGAAGTGGAGCAGAATGGTGTGGATTGGAGTGGAATGGAGTGGAATGGATTGGAGTGGAGTGGAGGGGAGATGAAGGGAATGGAGTGGAGTGTTGTTGAGTGCAGTTGAGTGGAATGAAATGGAATGGAGTGCAGAGGAATGGAGTGGATTTGAGCGGACTGGAGAGGAATGGAATGGATTGGAATGTAACGGAGTGGATTGGAGTGGAGTAGAATGGAATGGAATGGAATGTAACAGACGGGAACAGAGTGGAATGTAGTGGAATGGATTGGAGTGGAGTGGAGGGTAGATGAAAGGAAGGGACTGGAGTGAGGTGGAGTGGAGTGATATGGAGCGCAGTGCAAGGGAGTGGAGTGGAATGGAGTGGAGTGGAATGGAGTGGAGTTGAGCTGAATGGAGAGGAATGGAATGCAGTGCAATGGAATGGAGTGGAGAGGAGTGGAATGGAGTGGAAACGAATGGAGTAGAGTGGAGTGGAGTGGAAACGAATGGAGTAGAGTGGAGTGGAGAGTATTGGAATGGAATGAAGTGAATGGAATGGAGTGGAATGGACGAGAATGGAATGGAATGGAGTGGAGTGGAGTGGAATGCAGTGGAATGGACAGGAATGGAGTGCAGTGGAATGGAAAGGAGTAGAGTGGAATGGAATGGAATCGAGTGGAATTGAATGGAATGGAGTGGATTGTAATGTAAGGTCATGGAAGGTAGTGGATTGAAGCGAAGTGGAGTGGAGTGGACTGGAAAGGACTGGAAAGAAATGGAATGTAGTGGAGTGGAGTGGAATGGAGTGGAATGGATTGGAAAGGAGGGAAATGAAGCGGGATGCAATGGAATGGAATGGCATGGAGTGGAGTGGAATAGAGTGTAGTCTAATGGAGAGGAGTAGAATGGAATGGAGTGAAAAGGAGTTGAGTGAAATGGAGTGGAGTGTAGTGGAATGGAATGGAGTGGAATGGAGCAGAGTGGAGTGGGGTGGAGTGGAATGGAGTGGAGTGGAATGTACTGGAGTGGAGTGGACAGGAGTGGAATGGAATGGAGTGTCAAGCAATGGAGAGCGGTGGATGGAGTAGAGTGCTGTGGAAAGGAATAGAGTGAAATGGAATGCAGTAGAGTGGAGTGTAATGGAATGGAAAGGAGTGGAATAGAATAGAATGGAATGGAATGTAGTGGAGTGGAGTGGAATGTATTGGAATACATGGGAATTGAGTGGATTGGAATGCAACAGAATGGAATGGAGGGTAGTGGAGTGGAATGGAGTGGAGTGGAGTGGAATGGAATGGAGTGGAGTGGTGTGTAATGCAGTGGAATGGAAAATAATGGAGTGGAATGGAATGGAGTGGAGTGGATTGGAGTGCAATGGAATGGATTGGAGTGGACTGGAGGGGAATGGACTGAAGTGGAATTGATTGGAGTGTAATGGAGAGGAATGTAATGTAATGTATTCGAATGGAGTGGAGTGGCATAGAGCGGAATGGTGTGGAATGGACTGGACCAGATTGGAGAGGAGTGGAATGGAATGGAATGCAGTGTAGTGGAGTGGAATGGAATGGAATGGAGAAGAATGGACTTGAGTGGTGTTGAGTAGAGTGGAATGGAATGGAATGGAGTTGAGTGGAATGGAATGGAGTGGAAAGGAATGTAGTGAAGTGGAGTGGAGTGCAATGGAATGGAGGTGAATGGATTGGAGTGGAGTGTAGTGCAGCAGAATGGAATGGAATGCAAAGGAGTGGACTGGAATGGAATGGAGTGGAGTGGAGTGGAGTGGAATTGAATGGAGTGGAGTGGAATGGAGTGGAAAGGAATGGAGTGGACTGGAGTGCAATGCAAAGGAATGGAATGACAATGTGTGAAACGGAAAGGAGTGGAGTAGAACGGAGTGCAAAAAATGGAGTGGAGTGGAGTGCAGTGAAATGTAATGGAATGGAGCGGAGTGGAGTGTCCTGGACTGGAATGTAGTGGAAAGGAGTGGAATGGAGTGGAATGGAATGAAATGGAATGCAGTGGAATTGAACAGAATGGAGTGGAGTAGAGTGGAATGGAATGGAGTGGAGTTGAGTGTAGTGTAGTGAATTAGAATATAATGGAATGGAGTAGAATGGAATGGAGTGGAATGCAAAGGAGTGGAAAGGAGTGGAGTGGAGAGAAGTGGAGTGCAGTGGAATGGAATGCACTGTAGTGCAGTGGAATGGAATGTAGTGGAGTGGAATGGAATGTAGTGAAGTAGACTCTATTGGAATTGAGTGGATTGGAATGGAGTGGAGTGGAATGGATTGGAGTGGACAGGAATGGAGTAGAGTAGAATGGATTGGAGTGGAATGGAATGAAATGGAATGCAGTGGAATGGAATGAAATGGAATGCAGTGGAGTTGAATGGAGTGGAGTGGAATGAAGTACAGGGGAATGTAGTTGATTTGAATGGAGTGGAATGGAGTGCAGTTCAATAAAATGGAATGGAGTGGAGTGGATTGGAGTGGAATGGAATGGATTGGAATGGAGGGGAATGGAGTGGAGTGGATTGGAATGGAATGGAATGGATTGGAATGGAGGGGAATAGAGTGGAATGGATTGGAGTGGAGTTGAATGGAGTGTAATGGAGTGGAATATAATGGAATGGAATGGAATGGAATGGAAGTAAGTGGAATGGAGTGGAATGGAATGGAATGGAGTGGGTTGGAATGGAATGGAGTGGAATGGAATGGAATGGCATGGAATGGAATGCAATAGCATGGAATTGTGTGGAGTGGAGTGGAATGGAGTGGAATGGAATGGAAGGCAATGGAGTGAAGTGGGGTGAAATGGGGTGCAGTGGAGCGGAACGGAGAGGAAAGGATTGGAGTGGAGTGCAGGGGAGAAGAATGGAATGGAGTGGAGAGGAATGGAGTGGATTTGAATGGAATGGAGAGGAATGGAATGGAGTGGAATGCAATGAAGTTGAGTGGAGTGGACTAGAGTGGAGTGGAATGGAATGGAATGGCCTGGAACAGAATGGATGAAATGGAGTTTAATGGAATGGTATGCAGCGACATGGAATGGAATTGCATGGAGTAGAGTGGAATGGAGTGCAATTTAGTGGAGTGTAGAGGAATGCAGTGGAATGGTCTGGAATGGACTGGAATGGAATGGAATGGAAGGGAGTGGGGTGGAGTGAAATGGAGTGGAATGAATTTGAATGGAGTGGAGTGGAGTGGAATGCAATGGAAGGGAGTGGAGTGGAATTCAATGGAATGGAGCAGAGTGGAGTGGAATAGAGTGGAGTCGAATGGAGAGAAGAGAGGAATGGAGTGAAAAGGAGTAGAGTGTAATAGAGTGGAGTGGAGTGTAATGGAATGCAATGGAATGGAATGAAATGGAATGGAATGGAGTGGAGTGGATAGAATGGAATGGAATGTAGTGGAGTGGATTGGAGTGGAGTGGAATGGAAAGGAGTGGAATGGAATGGAATGGAATGGAGTGGGCTAGAATGGAATGGAATGGAATGGAATGCAATGGAGTGGATTTGAATGGGATGGAATAGAGTGCAATGGAATGGAGAAGAATGGAATGTAGTGGAGTGGAATGGAGTGCAATGGAATGGATTGGAGTTGAATGGAGTGCAGTGTAACGGAATGTATTGGAGTGGAGTGGAGAGGAGAGGACTGGAATCCAGTGGAATGGAGTGGAATAGAGTGGAATAGAGTGGAGTAGAATGGCGTGGAATGGAATGGAATGAAATGGAATGGAATATAGTCAAATGGAATGTAGTGGAGTGGAGTGGGGTGGAATGGAGGGGATGGTGAGGAATGGAGTGGAATTGATTGGAGTGGAGTGGAGTGGAATGGAATGGAATAGAATAATGGAGTAGAGTGGACAGGAATGTAATGGAATGGAGTGGAATGGAATGGAATGCACTGGAATCAAGTGCAATGGAATGGAGTGGAGAGGAGTGGAGTGGAATAGAGTGGAAAGGAATGGAGTGGACTATAGTGGAATGGAGTGGAGTGGAGTGGAATTGAGTGGCGTGCTGTGGAATGGAATGCAATGGAATGGAATTGGGTGGAATGAAATGGAGGGGAGGGGAATGGAATGGAATGGAATGGAATGGAACAGAATGGGGTGGAGTGGAATGGAATGGAACGGAATGGACTGGAATTGAGTGTAGTGGAGTGGAAAGGAATGGAAGGGAATCGAGTAGAGTGGAATGGAATGGAGTGGAGTGGAACCTAGTGGAATGAAACGGAGTGGAATGGATTGGAATGGTGTAGAATGCAGTGGAATGGAGTGGAGCATAATGGAATTGCATGGAATGGAGTATAGTGTAGTGGAGTAGAGTGGAGTGGAATGGAGTGGAATGGAATGGAATGGGGTGGAATGCAATAGAATGCAGCGGAATGGAATGGAAAGGAATGGATTGGAGTGGAGTGGAGTGGAATGGAGTGGAGTGGAGTGGAATGGATTGGAGTGGAGTGGAATGGAATGGAGTGGAGTGGAGTGGAGTGGATTGGAGTGGAATGGAATGGAATTGCATGGAAAAGAATGGAATGGAGTGGAGTGTAATGGTGTGGAATGGATTAGAATAGAGTGAAATGAAATGGAATTGATTGGAATGGAATGGATTGGAGTGGATTGGACAGGAATTGAATGGAATGGTGTGGAGTCGAATGGAGAGAATGGAATGGAGTGGAATGGACTGGAGTGGATTGCAGTGGAGTGAAGTGGAATGCAGTGAATTGGACTGTAATGGATTGGAATGGAATGGAATGGAATAAAATGGAGTGGAATGGAATAGAATGGGGTGGAGTGGAATGGAATGGAATGGAGTAGAATGGCATGGAGTGGAGTGGAATGGACTGGAGTAGAGTGGAATTTAGTCGAGTGGCATGGAATGGATTGAAATAGAATGGATTTGAGTGGAATGGAGTGGAGTGGAAATGAGTGGAGTTCAATGGATTGTAGTGGAAGGCAATGGCATGAAATGGAGTAGAATACAATGGAATGGAGTGGAGTGGAATGGAGTGGAGTGGAATAGTATGGATTGGAATGGAGTGGATTGAAGTTGAATGGTGTGTATTGGAGTGGAATGGAGTGGAGTGGAGGGAAATTTAATGGAATAGAATGGATTGGAGTGGAATGGAGTGGGTTCGAATGGAGTGGAGTGCATTGGAGTGGAATGGAATGGAGTAGAGTGTAGTGGACTGCAGTGGAATGAAATGGATTGGAATGGAATGGATTGGAGTGGAATGGAGTGGAATGGAGATGAATGGAATGGGGTGGATTGGAATGGAGTGGTATAGAGTGGATTAGAGAGGAATGGAATGGAGTACAGTGGAATTGAGTGTAATGGAAAGGAGTGGAGTGGTGTGGAGTGTAATAGAATTGAATGGAGTGGAGTGGATTTAGTGGAGTGGAAAGGAATGGTATGGAGTTGAATAGAATGTAGTGAAGTAGAGTGGAGTGGAGTGGAATGGAGGGGAATGGTATGGGTATTAATGGAATGGAGTGGATTGGTTTGAAGTGGATTGGAATGGCATGGAATGGATTTTGACCGAATGTGCTGGAAGGGAATGGATTGGAGTTGAGAGGAGTGGAGTAGAGTGGAGTGGAATGAAATGGGATGGAGTGGAATGGAATGGAGTGGAGTCGAGTGGAGTGGATTGGAGTTGATCGGAGTGGAATGGAATGGGATGGAATGGAATGGAGTGGACTGGAGTTGATCGGAGTGGAATGGAATTGGATGGAATGGAATAGAGTGGAGTGAAGTATAGTGAAGTATAGTGGAATGGACATGAGAGGAATGGTATTGAATGGTTTGGAATGGAGTGGAGTGGAGTTGAGTGGAATGAAGTGGAATGTAATATAATGGAATGGAATGGAATTGAATGGAGTGTAATGGAATGGAATGCAATGGTGAAATGTAATGTGAGCTGATATTGTGGTGCTGAACCCCAGCCTGTGTGACAGAGTGAGATCCTGTCGAAAGAAAGGAATGGAGTGGAAAGGAATGGTATGGAATGGAATGGAGTGGAGTGGAATGAAGTGGAGTGGAGTAGAGTGGAATGGAGTGGAATGGAAGGGAATGAAATGGAATGGAATGGAGTGGAGTGGAGTGGAGTGGAGTGGAGTGAAGTTGAGTGGTGTGGAGTGGTGTGGAGTGGAATAGATTAGAATGTAAATGGATGGAAAGGACTGGAGTGGAGTGGACTGCAGTGCAGTGGAGTGAAATGTAGCAGGATGGAATGGAGTGAAGTGGACTAGAGAGGAGTGGAGTGTTTTGCAGTTGAGTGAAGTGGAATGGAATGGGATGGAAAGAAATGGAATGGAATGGAGTGGAGAGAAGTGGAGTGGAGTGGAGTGGAGAAAAGTTAAGTGGAGTGGAGTGGAATGGGTTCTAATGGAATGTAACTGAGTGGAGTGTAGTAGAGTGGAGTGTGGTTGAGTGGAGTGAGGTGGAATGGAGTGGATTGGAATAGATTGTAGTGGAATTGAAGGGAATTGTGAAATGAAATATGAGCTGACATAGTACCATTGCATGCCAGCTGGTGTGACAGAGTGAGATCTCGTCAAAAGAAAGGAATGTAATGTAATGGAATGAAATGGAATGGATTGTAATGGAATTGAATGGAGTGTTGTGGAGTCGAGTGGGGTGTTGTGGAATGGAGTGGAATGGAGTGAGATGGAATGTGATGGAGTGGAGTGGACTGGAGTAGAGTGGAGTGGTATGCAGTGGAATGGAATGGAATGGAATGCTGCAGAGTGGACGGGGGAGGAGTGGAGTGGAGTGGAATGAAACGGAATGGAATTGAATGAAATGCAATGGAATGGTGAAATGAAATTTCAGCTGATATTCTGCCACTGCACTCCAGCCTGGGTGACAGTGAGACATCCTGTGAAAACAAAGGAATGGAATGGAAAGGAGAGGAATGGGACAGAATGTTAAGGAATGGAACGGAGTGCAGTGGAGTGAAGTGGAGTGGATTGGAGTGAATGGAATGGAATGGAGTGGAATGGAATGGAATGGACAAGAGTGGAGTGGAGTGGATTGGTTTTGCTTGTAATGGGGTGGAATGGAATGCATTGGACCGAAGTAGATTGAAGTGGAGTGGAATGGAGTGGAGTGGATTGGAGTGGAGTGGAGTGAAGTGGAGTGGAATGGATCGGAATGGAACCGAATGGAATGGAATGGAATGCATTGGGTTGGAATGGAATTTTGAAATGGAATGTGAGCTGATATTGTGCCACTGCCCTCCAGCTTGTGTGAAAGAGTGAGATCCTGTTGAAAGGAATGAAAGCAATATAATGAAGTGTATTGGAATGGGATGGAATGGAATGGAGTGGAGTGGAGTGGACTGGAATGGATTGGAGTGGAATAGCATGGAATGGAATGGGATGTAATGGAATGGAATGGAGTGGAGTGGAGTGGAGTGGAATGCAGTGGAATGGAATGGAGTGGAGTGGAGTGGAGTGGATGCAGTGGAATGGAATGGCACGGAATGGAGAGGATTGGAGTGGAGTGGAGTGGTATGGAAAGGAATGAAATGGAATGGAATGGAATGGAGAAATGAAGTGTGAGCTGAGATTGAGCCACTGCATTCCAGCCTGTGTTACAGAGTGAGATCCTGTCGAAAGAAAGTAATGGAATGGAATGGAGAGGAAAGGAATGGAATGGAATGGAATGGAGTGGAATGGAATTGAGTGGAGTGGAGTGGAGTTGAGTGGACTGGAATGGAGTGGAATTGAATGGGATGGATTGGAATGGAGTGGAGTTGTGTGGAGTGGAGTGGAGTGGATTTGAGTGGACTGGAATGGAGTGGAATTGAATGGGATGGATTGGAATGGAGTGGAGTGGAGTTGTGTGGAATGGAGTGGAGTGGAGTTGTGTGGAATGGAGTGGAATGGAATGGGATGGGATGGAATGGAATGGAGTGGAGTGGAGTGGAATGGACTGGAATGGAATCGGATAAAATGGGATGGAGTGGAGGAGAGTGGAATGGCGTGGAAAGGACTGGACTGGAATGGAATGGAATGACATGGAGTAGAGTGGAGTGGATTGGAGTGCAATTAAATGGAATGGAATGGAACTCGATGAAATGGTGAAATAAAATGTGGGGTGAGATTGTGCCACTGCACTCCAGCATGTGTGACAGAGTGAGATCCTGTCGAAGGAAAGGAATGGAATGGAATGGGATGGAATGGAATGGGATGGAATGGAATGGAATGGAATGGAATGGAGTGGAGTGGAGTCCAGTGGAGTGGATTTGAGTCTAATGCTGTGGAATGGAATGCTAAGGAATGGAATGAAGTGGAGTAGTGTGGAGTGGAGTGGAGTGGAATAGAGTGGAATGGAATGGGGTGGAATGTAATGGAGTGCAGAGGAGTGTAGTGGGATGGGATGGAGTGGAATGGAATGGAATGGAGTGGAATGGAAGGGAAAGAAATGGAAAGGAATGGAATGTAATAGAATGTATTGGTAAAATGAAATGTGAGCTGAGTTGGTGCCACTGCACTCCAGCCTTGCTTACAGAGTGAGTTCACCTTGAAAGAATGGAATGGAATATAATGGAGTGCAATGGAATGGAACGGAATGGAATGGAATGGAGTAGAGTGGAATGGAATGGAATGGAGTGGAGTGGAATGGAGTGGAATGGAATGGAGTTGAAGAGAGTGGAGTGCAGTGTAGTGGAGTTGGATGGAATGGAATGGAGTGGAGGGGAGTGAGGTGGAGTGGAATGGAATGGAATGGTAAAATGAAAAGTGAGATGAGATTGTGCCACTGCACTCCAGCCTATGTGACAGTGTGAGATCCTGTCGAAAGAAAGTAATGTAATGGAATGGAGTGCAATGGAATAGAATGGAATTGAATGAAGTGGAGTACAGTGGAGTAGAGTGGAGTGGAGTGGAATGGAGTGGAATGGAAAGGGATGGAATGGAGTGGAGTGGAGTGGAATCGAGTGGAGTGCAATGGAATGGGATGGAATGGAATGGGTTGGAGTGGAGTGGAATGTAGTGGAATGGAATGGAATGGAATGCAATGGAGTGGAGTGGAGTGGAGTGGATTGGAGTGGAATGGAATGCGATGTAATGGAATTGAGTGGAGTGGCGTGGAGTGGAGTGGAATGGATTGGAATGGAATGGGATGGAATGGGATGGAGTGGTAAGGAGTGGAGTGGAGTGGAGTTGAGAAGAGTGGAATGGACTGGAAGACAACGGATTGGAATGGAATGGATTTGAATGGAAAGGAAAGCAATGGAATGGAATGGAATGGAGTGCAATGGAAAGGAGTGGTGAAATGAAATGTGAGCTGAGATTGTGCTACCACACTCCAGCCTGGGAGACAGAGTGGGATCCTCTGGAAGAATGGGATGGAATGGAATGCAGTGCAATGGAATGGAATGGAAATGGAATGGAATGGAGTGGAATGTAATGTAATGGAGTGGAGTGGAGTGGAAAGAAGCGGAGGGGAGTGGAATGGAGTGGAATGTAATGGGATGGAATGCAATGGGGTGGAGTAGAGTGCAGAGGAGTGGAGTTTAATGTAGTGGAGTTGAGTGGAATGGGGTGTAATGGAATGGGATGGAATGGAGTGGAGGGGAGTGGCATGGAGGGCAATACAATGCAATGAAATGGGATCGAATGAAATGCAGTGGAGAGGAGTGGAGTGGAATGGAATGGAGACGAATGGAGAGGAGTGGAATGGAATGGAGTGGAATGGAGTGGAGTGGAGTGGAATGGAGTGGAATGGAATGACATGGAATGGAGTGGAAAGGTGTGGAGTGTGGTGGAGTGGAGTGGATTGGAGGGCACTAGAGTGAAATGGGATGGGATGGAATGGATTGACGTGGAGTGGAACGTAGAGGAGTGTAGTGGGGCACAGTGGCTTCGAGTGGAATTGAGCGGAATGAAATGGGATGGAATGGAATGGAGTAGAGTGGAGTGGAAAGGAATGTAATGTAATGGAGTTGAATGGAGTGGCGTGGAGTGGAGTGGAGTGGAGTGGAGTGGAATGGAATGGGATGGAATGGAATGGAATGGAGATTAGTGTACTGGAGTGGAGTGGAGTGGAATGCCCTTGAGTGGAATGCGATGAGACTTGATACAGTGAAGTGGCGTGGAGTGGAGTGGAATGGAATGGAAAGGAATGGTGAAATGTAAAGCGAGCTGAGACTGTGCCATTACACTCTATCCTGGGTGACAGAATGAGATCCTGGTGAAAGAAAGGAATGGAATGGAAAGGAGTGGAATGGTATGGAATGGAAAGGATTGCCGTGGAGTGCAGTAGAATGGAGAGGAGAAGAGTGGAGTAGAGTGGAGCGGTGTGGAGTGGAATGGAGTGGAATGGAATGGGATGCAATGGGATGGAATGGAGTGAAGTGGAGTGGACTGGAGTGGAGTGGAGTGGAAATGAGTGGAATGGTATTGGATGGAATGGAATGGAGTGAAGTGGAATGTAGTGTAGTGGAGTGGAATGGGATGGAATGGAAAGGAACGGCATGGCATGGCATGGAATTTAGTGGAGTGGAGTGGAGTGGAATGGAATGGAATGGAATGAATGGAATGGAATGGAATGAATGGAATGGAATGGAATGGAATGGAATGGAATGGAAAGGAATGCAACTGAATGGAATGGTGAAATGAAATGTGAGCTGAGATTGTGCCACTGCATTCCAGCCTGGGTCACAGAGTGAGATACTGTCGAAAACAAGGAATGGAATGGAATGGATTAGAATGGAATGGAAAGGAATGCAATGGAGTGTAGTTTAGTGGAGTGGAGTGGAGTAGAGTGGAGTGGAATGGAGTAGAGTGGCTGGAGTGGAATGGATTGTAATGGGATGGGATGGAATGGAATGGAAGGGAGTAGAGGGGAGTGCAGTGGAGTGGAATGGAGTCGAACGGAATGGGATAGAATGGGATGGAGTGGAGTGGAGTGGAATGAAGTCGAGCGGACTGGATTGGAGTGGAATGTAGTGGGATGGAATGGGATGGAAAGGAATGGAGTGGAGTGGAGTTGAGTGGAGTGGAATGGACTGGATTGGAATGGAATGTAATGTAATGGAAGGCAATGGAGTGGAGTGGAGTGGAATGGAATGGAAAAATGAAATGTAGGGTGAGCTGACAGTGTGTTATTGCACTCCAGTCTGGGTGACAGAGTGTGATCCTGTGGATGGAAAGCAATGGAATGGAATGGAGTGGAATGGTACGGAATGCAAATGAATGGAGAGGAGTGGAGTGGAGTGCAATGGAATGTGACGGAATGAAATGGAATATAGCTTAGTGGAGTGGAGTGGAGTGGAGTGGAGTGGACTGCAGTGGAATGGAGTGGAATGGAAAGGTACAGTGTGGAGTGGAATGGAGTGGACTGGAATAGAGTGGAGTGGAGTGGAGTGGATTGGAGGGGAGAAGAGTTGAATCAAGTGGATTGGAGTGGAATGGAATGGAATGGAAAGGAATGGATGAGAATGGAATGTGGAAATGAAACGAGAGCTGATATTGTGTCACTGCTCTCCAGCCTGCGTGAAAGAGAGCGATCCTGTCAAAAGAAGGGAATGGAGTGGTATGGAGTGGAATGGAAAGGAATGGACTGTAATGGAATGCAGTGGGGTGGAGTGGGTTGGAGTAGAAAGGAGTGGAATTGAATGCTCAAATTAAATGTGAGCTGAGATTGAGCTACTGTACTCCAGCCTGAGTGACAGAGTGTGATCGTGTCAAAAGAAGGAATGGAATGGAATGGAGTGGAATGTAATGTAATGGAATGGAATGGGAAGGAATGGAATGGGATGGAATGGAATGGAATGGAGTGGAGGGGAGTAGAGTGGTGTGCATTGGAGTGGAATCGAATGTGATGGACTGGAATGTAGTTGAGTGGAGTGGAGAGGAGTGGAGTATAGTGGAGTGGAATGGAGTGAAATGGAATGGAATTGAAAGGAATGGAGTGCAGTGGAGAGGAGTGCAATGGAGATGTATGGAATGGAATGTAATGGAATGGTGAAATGAAATGTGAGCTGCGATTGTGCCACTGCACTCCAGCGTGTCTGACAGAGTGAGATGCTGTAGAAAAACAGGAATGGAAAGGAATGGAGTGGAAGGGAAAGGAATGGAATGGATTGGAGAGGAGTGGAACGGAGTGGAATGGAGTGGAGTGGAGAGGAGTGGAATGGAGTGCAATGGGATGGGGTGGAATGGAATGGAATGGAGTAGAGTGGAGTGGAGTTGAATGGAGTGGAGTGGAATGGACTGGAATGGAATGGGATAGAATGGGATGGAGTGGAGGGGAGAGGAATGGAGTGGAATGGACTGGAATATAATGGAATAGTATGGCGTGGAGTAGAGTGGAGTGGAGTGGAGTGGAATTAAATGGAATGGAATGAAATGTAATGGAATGCAATGGAATGTTGAAATAAAATGTGAGCTGATAGTGTGCCACTGCACTCCAGCATGTGTGACAGAGTGAGATCCTATCAAAGGAAAGGAATGGAATGGAATGGAGTGGAATGGAATGGAATGGAATGGAATGGAATGGAATGGAATGGAATGGAATGGAGTGGAATGGAATGGAATGGAGTGGAATGGAATGGAATGGAATGTAGTGGAGTGGAGGGGAGTGGAGTTGAGTGGAGTGGAATGGAATGTAGTGCAGTGGAAAGCAGTGTAGTGGATTTGAGGGGAATGCAGTGGAATGGAATGGTAAGGAGTGGAATGGAATGGTAAGGAATGGAATGGAGTGGAGTGGTGTGGATTGGAGTGGTGTGGAGTGGAATGGAGGGGAATGGAATTGGATGGAATGTAATGGAATGGAGAGGAGTGGAGTGGAGTGGAGTGGAATGGAATGGAATGGAATGGAATGGAATGGAATGGAAAGGAATGGAATGGAATAGAATGGAATGGTAAAATGAAATGTGAGGTGAGATGGAGCCACTGCACTCCAGCCTGGGTGACAGAGTGAGTTCCTCTCGAAAGAATGGAATGGAATGGAATGGAGCGCATTGGAATGGAATGGAATCAAATGGAATCGAATGGAGTGGAGTGTGGGAGACTGGTGTGGAGTGGAGTGACGTGGAATGGGATCTAATGGAATTGAGTGAAGTGGACTGGAGTGGATTGGAATCAATAGGAATGGAATTGGATGGAAAGGAATGGAGTGGAGTGCAGTGGAGTGGTAAGGAGTGGAGTGGAATGTAGTGGAGAGAAGTTGAGTGGAGTGTAATGGATTGGACGGGAATGGAATGGAATGGAATGCAATGGAATGGAATGGAACGGAGTGGAATGGAATGGAATGTGAAATGAAATGTCTGTGGAGATTGTGCTACCGCACTCCAGCCTGGGAGACAGTGAGATCCTCTCGAAAAAATACAATGGAATGGAATGGAGTGCAATGGAATGGAATGGAGTGGAATGGAATGGAATGGAGTGGAGTGGAGTAGAGTGGAGTGAGGTGGAATGGAGAGGAATGGAGTGGAATGGAATGGGATGGAATGGAATGGAGTGGAGTGGGGTGGAGTGGAGTTGAGTGGAGTGAGGTGGAGAGGAATGGAATGTAATGGAATGGGATGGAGTGTAGTGTAGTGGAATGGAGTGGAATAGAGTGGAATGGAATGGGATGGAATGGAATGGAGTGAAGTGGTTTGGACTAGAGTGGAGTGGATTGGAGAGCACTTGAGTGGAATGGGATGGAATGGAATGGATTGAAGTGGAGTGGAGTGGTGTGGCATCGAGTGGAATGGAGCAGAATGAAATGGGATGGAGTGGAATGGAGTGGAGTGGAGTGGAAAGGAATGGAATGGAATGGAGTGGAATGGAGTGGAGTGGACTGGAGTGGACTGCAATGGAGTGGAATGGAATGGGATCTAATGGAGTGGAGAGGTAAGGATTGGAGTGGATTGAAATGCAGTGGAGTGGAGTTGAGGAGAGTGTAATGGAATGGACGGGAATGGAATGAAATGGAATGGAATGGAATGGAATGCAATGCAATGGAATGGAATGGAACGGAGTGCAATGGAATGGAATGGTGAAATGAAACGTGAGCTGAGCTTGTGCTACCGCACTCCAGCCTGGGAGACACAGTGAGATCCTCTCGAAAGAATAAGAATGGAATAGAATGGAGTGCAATGGAATGGAATGGAGTGGAATGGAATGGAGTGTAGTGGAGTGGAGTGGACTGGAGTGCAATTGAGTGAATGGGATGTGATGGGATGGAGTGAAGTGGAGTTGAGAGGAGCGGAGTTGAGTGGAATGGAATGGAATGGAATTGAAAAGATTGGTGAAATGAAATGTGAGCTGAGATTGAGCCACTGCACTCCATCCTGGTTGACAGTGTGAGATCCTGGCAAAAGAAAGGAATGGAATGGAATGGAGTGGAATGTTATGGAATGGAAAGGATTGCAGTGGAGTGCATTAGAGCCAAGCGGAGTGGAGTGGAATAGAGTGGAGTGGTGTGGAGTGGAATGGAGTGGAATGGAATGGGATGCAATGGAAAGGAATGCAGAGCAGTGTACTGGAGTGGAATGGATTCCAGTGGGATGGAGTGGAATGGAATGTGATGGAATGGAATGGAGTGAAGTGTAGTGGAGTGTAGTGGAATGTAATCGATTGGAATGGATTGGAATGGAATGGCACGGAGTGGAGTGGAGTGTAATGGAATGGATTGGAATGGAATGGATTGGAATGGAATGGAATGGAATGGAATGCAATGGAATGAAATGGAATGGAATGCAATGGAGTAGAATGGTGAAAAGAAATGTAAGATCAGATTGTGCCATTGCACTCCAGTCTGTATAACAGAGTGAGATTCTGTCGAAAACAAGGAAAGGAATGGAATGGAATGGAAAGGAATGTAATAGAGTGTAGTGTAGTGTAG
The DNA here is from genome assembly GCF_028885655.2 of Pongo abelii. Lineage (NCBI taxonomy): Eukaryota > Metazoa > Chordata > Mammalia > Primates > Hominidae > Pongo > Pongo abelii. The sequence continues at coordinate 9,677,829 of NC_072002.2, forward strand.
TGTAGTGTAGTGTAGTGGAGTGGAGTGGAGTGGAGTGGAGTGGAGTGGAGTGGACTGGGATGGAATGGAATAGAATGGAGTGGAGTGGAGTGGAGTGGAATGGAGTGGAACGGAATGGGGTGGAATTGGAAGGAGTGTAGTTTAGTGGAGTGAAGTACAGGGGCCTGGAATGGAGAGGAATGGAGTGGAATGGAATGAAATGGAAAGGGATGGAATGGAGTGGAGTTGAGTGCAGTGGAATGGAGTGGATTGGAATGGAATGGAATGGAGTGGAGTGGAGTGAATTGGAGTGGAATGGAATGGGATGGTGAAATGAATTGTGAGCTGATATTGTGCCACTGCACTCCAGCCTGGGTGACAGAGTGAGATCATGTAGAAAGAAAGGAATGGAATTGTATGGAGTGGAATGGTATGGAATACAAATGAATGGAGAGGAGTGGAGTGGAGTGGAGTGCAATGGAATGTGATGGAATGGAATGGAATGTAGCTTAGTGGAGTGCAGTTTAGTGAAGTGGAGTGGACTGGAATTGAATGAATGGAATGGAAAGTGATGGAGTGGAGTAGAATGGAGTGGAGTGGAATGGAGTGGAATGGAATGGCATGCAATGGAATGTCGTTGAATTGAGTGTTGTGGAGTGGAGTGGATTGGAGTGGAATGGAGTGGAATGAAGTTGAATGGAGTGGAATGAAATGGAATGGAATGAAATGAAATGGACTGGAGTGGATTGGAGTGGAATTAAATGGAATGGAAAGGAAAAGAATGGATTGGAATGGAATGGTGAAATGAAACGAGAGCTGATATTGTGTCACTGCACTCCAGCCTGGGTGACAGGGTGAAATCCTGTCGATAGAAAGGAATGGAAACGAATGGAATGGAATGGAATGGAATGGAATGGAGTTGAGTCGAGTTGAGTGGAGAGTAGTGGGGTGGAGTGTAATGGAGGGGGATGGGATGGAAAGGAATGGAATGGCGTGCATTGGATGGGGTGGAGTGGAGTGGAGTGAAATGGGATGGGATGGAAAGAAATGGAGAGGAGGGTAGTGGAGTGGAATGGAATGGGAGGGAATGAAATGGAGGGGAGGCGAGCAGAGTGGAGTTTAGTGGAGTGGAGTGGAATGGACTGGAACGGAATGGAATGGAATAGAGTGGTGAAATGAAATGTGAGCTGAAATTCTGCCACTGTACTTCAGCCAGGGTGATGGAGTGAGATGCTGTCGAAAGCAAGAAATGGAATGGAATGGAGTGGAGTGGATTGGAATGGAATGGAATGGAATGGAGAGGAGTGGAGTTGAGTGTAGTGCAGTGGAGTGGATTGGAGTGGAGTGGAATGGGATGGAATGTACTGGAGTGAAGTGGAGTGCAGTGGTGTGGAGTGGAGTCTTGGGGAGTGGAGTGGAAGGGAATGGAGAGGAATCAAATGGGATTCAATAGGATGGAGTGGAGTTGAGTGGAGTGGAGTGGAATGGAATTGAATGGAAAGGAATGGAAAAGAGTCGAGTGTAATGGAATAAATTGTTATGGAATAAAGGGAATAGAATGGAATGGTGAAATGAAATGCGTGCTGACATTTTGCAACTGCAATACAGCCTGGGTGACAGAGTAAGATCCTATCAAAAGAAAGGAATAGAATGGAATAGGGTGGAATGGAATGAAATGGAATGGAGTGGAGTGGGGTGGAGTGGAGTTTAGTTGAGTGGAATGGAGTGGAATGGAATGCGATACAGTAGAATGGAATGGTGTGGATAGATTGGAGTAGAGTGGAGTGGAGTGGAATGGAATGGAATGGAATGCAATGGAATGGAAGAGTGAAATGAAATCTGAGCTGAGATTGTGCCACTGTCCTCCAGCCTATATGAAACAGTGAGATCTTATGGAAAGATTGAAATGGAATGGAATGGAGTGGAGTAGAACCGAGTGGAATGCAATGGAATGGAACGGAATGGAGAGCAGTGGAGTGGAGTGGAGTGGAATGGAATGCATTGGAATGGAATGGGTTGTAATAGAATGGAATGGAGTGGAGTGGAGTGGAATGGAGTGGAATTGAAAAGGAAGGAATGGATTGGAAAGATTGGAGTGGAGTGTATTGGAGTGGAATGGAGTACAATGGAATGGGATGGAATGGAATGGAGGGGAGTGGAGTGGAGCAGAAGCGATTGGAATGGAATGGGATGGAATGGAATGGAGTGTAGTGTAGTGGAGTGCAGTGGAGTGGAGTGGAATGGATTGGAATGGAGTTGAATGACATGGAATATAATTTAATGGAATTGAGTGGAATGGAGTGGAGTGGAGTGGAATGGCAAGGAATGGAATGGAATGGAACGGAATGGAAGGCAATGGTGAAATGAAATGTGAGCTGAGATTGTGCCACTGCACTCCTGCCTGGGTGACAGAGGGAGATCCTGTCGAAATTAACGAATGCAATGGAATAGAATGGAATGGAATGGAATGGAATGGAATGGAGTGGAGTGGAGTGGAGTTGCCTGGAGAGGAGTGCAGTGGAGTGGAATGGAGTGGAATGGAATGGGATCTAATGGAACTTAATGGAGTGGTGTGGAGTGGAGTTGAGCAGAGTGGTATGGAGAAGAATGGAATGGGAGGGAATGGAGTGGAGTGGACTGGAGTGGAGTAGAGTGGAATGGAGTGGAATAGAATGGAATGGAGTGGAGTGGATTTGAGTTGAGTGGAGTGGTGTGGAATTAAATGGAATGCAATTTAATGGAATGGGATGGTGAAATGAGATGTCAGCTGATATTGTGCCTTTTTACTCCAGCCTGTTTGACAGAGTGAGACCCTGTCGAAAGAAAGGTATGGAATGTAATGGAGTCGAATAGAAAGGAATGGAACGGAATGGAGTGTAGTGGAGTGGAATTCAGTAGAGTGGAATGGAATTGAATGAAATGGGATAGAAAGGAATGGAATTGAGTGGAGCGGAGTGGAGTAGAGAGGACTGGAGTGGAGTGAAATGCAGTGAAATGGAATGGGATGGATTTTAGTGGAGTGGAGTGGAGTGGAGGGGTGTGGACTGGAATGGAATGGAATGGAACGGAATAGAATTGTGAAATAAAATGTGAGCTGAGATTGTGCCGCTGCACTCCAGCCGTGGTGACACAGTGAGATCCGGTCAAAAGAGAGGAATGGAATGGAATAGAGTGGAATGGCATGGAATGGAGTGGAGTGGAGTGAAGTGGAGTGCAGTGGAGTGGAGTGGATTGGAGTGGAATGGATTGGTATGGAATGCGATGGAATGGAAGGAAGTGGAGTGGACTGGTGTGGAGTGGAGTGGAGTGGAGTGGCATGGAATGGAATTTGATGGAATGAAATGGAATGGAATGGAAGGGTGAAATGAAATTTGAGCTAAGATTGTGCCACTGCACTCCAGCCTAGGTGACAGAGTGAGATCCTGTCGAAAGAAAGGAATGGAATGGAATGGAGTGAATTGTAATGTAATGGAAAGGAGTGGAGTGAATTGGAGTGGAGTGGAGTTGAATGGAGTGGAATGGAATGGAATGGAGTGGAGTGGAGTAGAATGGAGTGGAATGGAATGGGATGGAAAGGAGAGGAGTGGAATGGGGTGGAGTGGAGTGGAATGGAATGGAGTGGAGATGAGTGGAGTGGAGTGGAATGGAATGGAATGGAATGAAATACAATGAAATCATGAAAAGAAATGTTATCTGAGATTGTTTCCCTGTATGGCATCCTGGGCGACAAAGTTAGATGCTGTTAAAAGAAACGAATGGAAAGGAATGGAGTGGAATAGAATGCAATGGTGTGGAGTGAAGTGGAGTCGACTTCAGTGGAAATGGATTGGAATGGAATGGGATGGAATGGAGTGGAGTGGAGAGGAGTGGAATTGAGTGGAATTAAGTGGGGTGGAGTGGAGTTGAGTGAATTGGAGTGGTGCGAAGTGGAATGGAATGGAATAGAATTTAATGGAATGGAATGGTGAAATGAAATGTGAGCTGCTATTGTGCCACTGCACTCCAACCAGAGAGACAGACTGAGATCCTGTTGAAAGAAATGAATGGAATGTGATGGAGTCGAATGGAAAGAAATGGAATGGAATGGAGTGGAGTGGAGAGGAATGTCGTGGAGTAGAGTGGAATGGAATGCAATGGATTGGAAAGAAATGGAGTGGAGTGTGGTGGATTTGAGAGGAGTGTAGTGGAAAGGAGTGGAATGGAGCGGAATGGAATAGGATGGAGTGGAATACAGTGGAGTGGTTTGAATTGGAGTGGACTGGAGTGGAATGGAGTGGAATGGAATGGGATGAAATGGAATGGAGTGGAGTGGAGTAGAATGGAATGGGATGAAATTGAATGGAGTGGAGTGGAGTAGAATGGAATGGAATATAATGGAAAGGAAAGGATTCGAATAGAATAGAATGGTGAAATGAAATGTGACCTCAGATTGTGCCACTACACTCCAGCCTAGGTAACAGAGTGAGATCCTTTCAAAAGAAAGGAATGGAATGGAATGGATTGGAATGGAATGGAAAGAAATGGAGTGGAGTGGACTGGAGTGTCGTTGAGTGGAGTGTAATGGATTGGAATGAAATCAGATGGAATGGAATGGAGTGGAGTGGTGTGGAGTGGAGTGGAAAGGAGTGGAATGTAATGGGATGGAATGGGATGGAGTGGAGTGGAGTGGACTGGAGTAGAGTGGAATGGAATGGAATGGAATGGTGTTGAATGGACTGCAGAGGAGTGGAATGGAGTGGAGTGGAATAGAATGGAATGGAATGGAATGGAATGGAATGGTGACACGAAATTTGAGCTGATTGTGCAACTGCACACCAGACTGGGGGACAGAGTGAGATCCTGTCAAAAGAGAGGAATGGAATGGAATGGGATGTAGTGGAATGGAAAGGAGTGGAATGGAGTGGAATTGAGTGGAGTGGAGTGGACTGGAGTGCAGTGCAGTGCAGTGGAAGGGAATGGAGTGGAACGAAATGGGAAGGAGTGGAATGGAGTGGAGTGGAGTGGATTCAAGAGGAGTGGAGTGGAATGGAATGGAATGCAATGGGATGTAATGCAATAGATGAGAGTGGAGTGGAGTGGATTGGAGTGGAAAGGAGTAGATCGGAATGAAACGGAATGGAATGGAATGGAATGGAATGGAATGGAATACAATGGAATGGAAAGGAATAGAATTCAATGCAAGGGAATGGAATGAAATGGAATGCAATGGAAATGGAGTGCCACTGCATTCCAGCCTGGGTCATAGAGTGAGATCCTGTTGAAAGAAAGGAATGGAATGGAATGGAGTGGAATGGAACGGAATGAAATAGAGAGGAATGGAATTTCATGAAATGGAATTTCATGGAATGGAGTGGAGTGGAATGGAATACAGTTTAAAGGAGTGAAATGGAGTGTAGTGTACTAGAGGGGAGTGAAGTGTAATGGAATGGAATGCAAAGGAATAGAATGTAATGGAATGAAATGGAATGCAATGGAATGGAATGGTGAAAGAAAAGTGAGCTGAGATTGTGCCACTGCACTCCAGCCTGGGTGCATTAGTGAGATCCAGTCGAAAGAAAGGAATGGAAGGGAATGGAGTGGAAGGGAATGGAGTGGAATGGAATGGAATTGAATGAAATAGAATACAATGGATTGGAGTGGAGTGGAGTGGACTGGATTGGAGTGGATTGGAGTGGAGGGGAATGGAGTGGAATGGAATGGGATGGAATAGAATGGAGTGGAGTGGACTTGAAAGGAATGGAATGTAATGGAGTGGAAATAAATGGAACAGAGGGGAATTGAAAGTAATGTAGTGGAGTGGAGTGGATTGGAGTGGAATGGAGTGGAATGTGATGGGAAGGAAAGCAATGGAATGGAGTGTATTGGAATGTAGTGGAATGGAATGGGATAGAATGGGATGGAGAGGAGTTGATAGGATTAGAGTGGAGTGGAATGGAATGGAATGGAATGGAATGAAATGGAGGAGAGTGGAGTGGAGTGGAGTGGAATGTAATGTAATGGAATTGAATGGAAAGGAATGCAATGGAAAGGTAACAAGAAATGTGAGCTGAGATTGTGCCCCTGCACTCCACCCTGTGCAACACAGTGAGATCATGTCTAAAGAAAGGAATGGAATGGAAAAGAATGGAATGGAATGGAATGGAATGGAATGGAATGGAATTTGGTGGAGTGAAGTGGAGTGTAGTAGAGTGGAGTGTAGAAGAAAGGATTGGAATGGAATGGGATGGAATGGGATGGAATGGAGAGGAGTGGAGGGGAGTGGAATGGTGTGGAGTTGAATGGAATGGAATGGAGTGTAGGGGAGTGGAGTGGAGTGGAATGAAAGGGAATGGAATGGAATGGAATGCAACCATAAAATGAAATGTGAGCTGAGATTGTGCCACTGCACTCCAACTTGTGTCACAGAGTGAGATCCTGTCTATAGAAATGAATGGAATGGAATGGAGTGGAATGGAATGGAATGAAATTGAATGCAGTGGAGTGCTGTGGAGTGGAGTGGAATGGAGGGGAATGGAATGGAATGAAATTGAATGCAGTGGAGTGCAGTGGAGTGGAGTGGAGTGGAATGTAGAGGAATGGAATGGGATGGAATGGAATGGAGTGGAGTGGAATGAAATGGAAGGGAACAGATTGGAGGGGAAAGGAGTGGATTGGAGTGTAGCGGATTTCAATGGAATGGAAGAGAGTATTGTGGAGTGGAACGGAGTGGAATGGAGAAGAAAGGATTGAGATGGAATGTATTGGGGTGGAGTGGAACGGAGTGAAATGGACTGGAGTGCAGTGGAGGGGAATGGAAAGGAATGCAATGGAATGGAATGAAATTGAATAGAGTGCCACTGCACTAGAGCCTGGGTCACAGAGCGAGATCCTTTTGAAAGAAAGGAATGGAATGGAGTGGAGTGGAATAGAATGGAAGTGAATTGAATGGATTGGAGTGGAGTGGAGTGGAGTAGACTAGAGTGGAATGGAATTTGATGGAATGGAATGGAATGGAGGTGTGTGGAGTGGAATGAAACAGAATTTAAAGGAGTCAAATCTAGTGTAGTGTAGTAGTGCGGTGTGGAGTGGAGTGGAATGGAACGGAATGCAATGGAATGGTGAAATGAAAAGTGAGTTAAGATTGTGACACTGCACTGCAGCCTGGGTGTAAGAGTGAGATCTTGTCGAAGGAAAGGAATGGTAGGGAATGGAATGGAATGGAATGGAATGGAATGGAATGGAATGGAATGGATTGGAATGGAGTGGACTGGAGAGGAGTGGATTGGAATGGTCCGAATGGAGTGAAGTGGAATGGAATGGGATGGAATAGAGTGGAGTGGAGTGGAGTAAAATGGAATGGAATGGAATGGAATGGAATGGAATGGAATGGAATGGAATGGAGTGCAATGGAAAGGAATGGAATGGAGTGGAGTGGAATGAAGTGGAATGAGATAGGAAGGAATGCAATGGAATAGATTGGAGGTGGAGTGGAATGGAGTGCAATGGAATGGGATGGAATGGGATGGAGACGAGTGGAGTGGAATGCAATGGATTGTAATGTAATGTAATATAACGTAATGGAATGGAATGGAGCAGAGTGGAGTGGAGTGGAATGGAATGGAATGGAATGGTGAAATGAAATGTGAGCTGAGATTGTGCCACTGCACTCCTGCTGTGTCACAGAATGAGGTAATGTTTAAAGAAAAGAATGGAATGGAAGGGAGTAGAATGGAATGGAATGGAATGAAATGGAGTGGAGTGGAGTGGATTGGATTGGAATGTAGTGGGATGTAATGGAAAGGAGTGGAGCGGAGTGAAGTGGAATGGAGTGGAATGGAATGGGATGGAATGGAATGGAATGGGGTGTAGAGGAGTGGAGTGGAGTGGAGTGGAGTGGAATGGAAAGAAACTGTATTTAATGGAATGGAATGGAATGAAATGGAATGGAATGGAATGGAATAGACTGGTGAAATGAATTATGAGCTGAGATTGTTGCACTGTAATCCAACCTGGGTGACAGATTGAGATCATGTCGAAAGAAAGGAATGGAATGGAATGGAATAGAGTGGAATGAAATGGAATAGAGTGTAATGAAATGCAATCGAATTGGATGAAATGTGAGCTGAGATTGTGCCACTGAACTGCAGCCAGAGTGACAGAGTGAGATACTGCCAAAAGAAAGGAAAGGAATGGAAGGGAGTGGAAAAGAAATGAATGGAGTGGAGTGAAGTGGATTGGAGTGGAGTGCAATGGAATGGAATGGAATGGGATGGAGTGGAACAGAATGGATTGGAGTGGAGTGGAATGGAATGGAATGGAATGGGATGGAGTGGAACAGAATGGAGTGGAGTGGAGTGGAGTGGAGTGGAATGGAGTGGAGTGGAATGGAGTGGGAAGGAATGGGATGGAGTGAATTTGTGTGGAGTGGTGTGGAGTGAAAAGGAATGGAATGGAGTGCGGAGAAGTAGAGTGGAGTAGAGTGGAGTGGAGTGGAACGGAATGGAATGGATTGGAATGGTGAAATGAAATGTTAGCTGAGATTGTGCCAATGCACTCTAGCCTGGGTGACAGAATGAGATCCTGTTGAATGAATGGAATTGAAGGGAAAGGAATGGAATGGAGAGGAATCGAATGGAGTGCAATGGCATTGAGTGGAGTGGAGTGGAGGGGAGTGGAATGGAGTGTAATGGAATGGTGAAATGAAATATGATATGAGATTGTGCTACTGCACTACAGCCTGTTTGACATAGTGAGATACTGTTGAAAGAAGAGAATGGAATGGAATGGAGTGGAATGGAATGAAATTTAATCGAATTGAATGGAATGGAAAGGTGAAATGAAATGTGAGCTGATATTCTGCCACTGCACTCCTGCTTGGGTTACAGAGTGAGATCCAGTTGAAAGAAACGAATGGAATGGAATGGAGTGTATTGGAAAGGAATTGAATGGAGTGCAGTGGAGAGCAGTGGAGTGGATTGGAGTGGGGTGGAGTTGAATGGAATGGAATAGGATTTGATGCAATGAAGTGGAATGGAGTGGATTGGAGTAGAGCGGAATGGATTGGAGTGGAAAGGATTTGAATGGATTGTGATGGAATGGAGAGGGGTGGAGTGGAGTGGAGTAGAGTGGAATTGAATGAAATGGAATGGAGTGGAGTGGAGTGGAATGGAATGGAATGGTAAAATGAAATGAGAGCTGAGATTGTGCCACTGCATTCCAGCCTGTGTGACAGAGTGAGATTCTGTCGAAAGAAAGGAATGCAATGGAATGGAGTGGAATGCAATGGAATGGAATTGAATGGAGTAGACTGCAGTGGAGTGGAGTGAAGTGGAGTGGAATGGACTGGAATGGAATGGGATAGCAAGCAATGGAATGGAGTGGAATGGAGTGGAGTGGAGTGGAATGCACTGGAATGGAATTGGATGGAATGGAGTGGAGTGGAGTGGAATGGAGTGGAGTGGAGTGTAAAGGAATGGAATGGAATGGAATTGAATAGCATGGAATGGAATGGAGGGGAGAGGAGTGGATTGGAGTGTAGTGGAGTGGAATGGAACGAGATGGAGTGGAATGGAATGGAGTGGAGTGGAGTGGATTGGAGCTCAGTGGAATGTAATGGAATGGGATGGATATAATGGAGGGGAGTGTTGTGGAGTGGAGTGGAATGGAGTGGAATTGAGTGGAATGGAATGGGACGGAATAGACTGAACTGGAGTGGAGTAGAGTGGAATGCAATGGAATGGAATGCAATGGAATGGAGTGGAATGGAATGGAACGGTGAAACAAAATGTGACCTGAGACTGTGCCACTACACTTCAGCCTGGGAGACAGAATGAAATCCTGTTAAAGAAAGGAAATGAATGGAATGGAGTGCAGTGGAGTGGAGTGGAGTTGAGTGCAGTGGAGTGGAATTTAGTGGAATGGAATGTGTTAGAATGTAATGGAGTGGAGTGGAGTGGTGTAGAGCGGTGTGGAGTGGAGTGGTGTAGAGCGGTGTGGAGTGGAGTGGAGTGGAATGTAGTGGAAAGGAATGGGATGGAATGAAATGGAATGATGTGGAGTGTAGTGGAGTTGAATGGACTGGAATTGAAAAGATTGGAATGGGGTGGATTGGAGTGGAGTTGAATGGAGCAGAGTGGAGTGGAGTGCAATGGAATGGAATTGCATGGAATGGAATGGAATGGAATGGAGTGGAAAGGAATGGTGAAAGGAAATTTGAGCTGAGATTGGGCCACTGCATTCCAGCATGGAGACAGAGTGAGATCCTGTCAAAAGAAAGGAATGGGATGGGGCGTAATAGAATGGAATGGAATGGAATGGTATAGAATGGAATGGAACACAATGGAAAGGAATGAAATGGAATGCAATGGAATGGAATAGTGAAATTATATGTGAGCTGAGATTGTGCCACTGCACTCCAGCCTATGTCACAGAGTGAGATTCTGTCAAAAGAAAGGAATTGAATGGACAGGAAAGGAATGGAGTAGAAACGAGTGGAGTGGAGTGGAGTGGAGTTTAGTTGAGTGGAGTGGAATGGAGTGGAGTGGAATGGAGTGGAATGGAATGAGATTGAGTGGAATGGAGTGGAGTGGAGTAGAGTGGAGTGGAACGGATTGGAATGAAATGGAATGGAGTGGAATGGAATGGATTGTACTGGAGTGGAGTGGAACTGAATGGAATGGAATGGTGAAATGCAATGTTAGCTGAGATTGTTGTACTACACTCCAGCCTGGGTGACAGAGTGAGATCCTGTCAGAAGAAAGGAATGGAATGGAATGGAATAGAGTCGATTGGAGTGGAGTGGAGTTGAGGGGAGTGCAGTGGAGTGGAATGGAGTGGAATGGAATGGGATGTGGTGGAATGGAATGGAGTGGAGTGGCGTTGAGTGGAGTGGAATGGGGTGGAATGGAATGGTACGGTATGGAGTGGATTGGAGTGGAGTGTACTCGAGTGGAGTGGAATGGAATGGAATGTATTGAGGTGGATTGGAGTTGGGTGGATTTTAATGGAGTGGGTTGGAATGGAATGAAATTGAATGGAATGTAAAGAAATGGAGAAATGAAATAGGAGCTGAGATTGTGTCACTGCACTCTGGAATCTGTGACCGAGTGATATCTTGTCAAAAGAAATGTATGGAATGGAATAGAGTTGAATGGAATGGAATGGAGTAGAGTGGAGTAGATTAGAGTGTAGTGGTGTCGAGTGGAATGGAGTGGAATGGAACGTCATTGAATGGAATTCTGTAGAGTGGAGTAGAGTGGAGTGGAGTGGAGAGGATTGGAATGGAGTGGAATGAAATGGGATTGAATCTAATGGAGTGGAGTGGACCGTAGTGGACTGAAGTGGAGTGGACTGGAATGGAGTGGAATGGAATGGAAGGGAATGCAATTGAGTGGAGTGGAGTGGAACGGAATGGAATTGATTGAAATGCAATGGAATGGAAAGGAATGGAATGGAATGGTGAAATTAAATGTGATCTGAGATTGTGCCGTTGAACTCCAGCCCGGTGAGAGAGTGAGATCCTTTGGAAAGAAAGGAATGGAATCAAATGGAGCGGAATGAAGTGGAAAGGAGTGGAGTGTAGAGGAGTACAGTGAAATGGACTGGAGTGGAATGGATTAGGGTGGAAGGGAGTGGAATGGGAAGAGATGGATTGGAATGGAATGGAGTGGAGTGCAGTGGAATAGAGAGAAACTGAGTGGGATGTAATGGGATAGAGTGGATTGTACTGGAGTGGAGTGGAGTGGAATGGAGTGGAATGGAATGGAATGGACTGGAATGAAATGGAGTTGAGTGTAGTGTAGTGGAGTGGAGTGGAGTCAAATGTTATGGAATGGAATCGAATGGAACGGAATGGAATGCAATGGAATGCAACAGAATGGTGAAATGACATGTGAGCTGAGATTGTTCCACTGCACTCCAGCATGGGTGATGGAGTGAGATCCTGTCAAAAGAAAGGAATAGATAGGAATGGAGTTGAGTGTAATGTAATCGAATGGATAGGAGTGGAGTGGAGTGAAGTGGAGTTGAGTGGACAGGATTGGAGTGGAATGGAGTGGAGTGGAATGGAATGTGATGGAATGGAATGGTGTCGATGGGAGGGGATTAGGGTAGAGTGCAATGGAGTGTAATGGAAGTTGATGTAATTGAATGGATTGGAGTGGAATGGAGTTGAGTGGAGTGGAACGGAATGGATTGGAAAGGGGTGGAATGGAGTGGAGTGGAGTGGGGTGGAGTGAAATAGAATGGAATGGAATGGAATGCAATGGAATGGAATGGAATGGAATGGAATGAAATAGAATGCAATGGAATGGAATGGAATGGAATGGAATGAAAAGGAATGGTGAAGTGAAATGTGAGCTGAGATTGTGCCACTGCACTCCAGCCTGTGTAACAGAGTTAGACCATGTCAAAAGAAAGGAATGGAATGGAAAGGAGTGGAATGGAATGGAATGGAATGGAATGGAGTGGAATGGAATGGAATGGAATGGAATGGAGTGGAATGGAGTGTAGTGGTTTGGAGGGGAATGTAATGGTATGTGATGGAAAGGAGTGGAGTGGAGTGGAATGGAGTCGAGTGGAATGGAGTGCAATGGAATGGGATGGAATGGAATGGGGTGGAGTGGAGCGCAGTGGAGTGGAGTGGAATGGAATGGAAAGGAATGGAATTTAATGGAATGGAATGGGATGGAATGGAATGGAATGGGATGGAATTGAATGGAATGGAATGGACTGGTGAAATGAACTGTGAGCTGAGATTGTTGCACTGTAATCCAACCTGGGTGTAGGAGTGTGATCCTGTCGAAAGAAAGGAATGGAATGGAATGGAGTGGAATGGAATACAGTGGAATGGAATGGAATGGAGAGGAATGGAATACAGTGGAATGGAATGGATTGGAGTGGAGTGGACTGCTGTGGAGTGGAGTGGAGGGGAATGCAGTGGAAGAGAATGGGATGCAGTGGAACGGGATGGAGTGGAATGAAGTCGAGTCGAGTGGACTGGTTTTTAATGGAGTGGAATGGAATGGGATAGAATGGAATTGAGTGGTGCGCTCTTGAGTGGAGTGGAATGGATTGAAATAGAATGCAATGGAATGTAGTGGAATGGACTATAGTGGAGTGGAATGGAGTGTAGTTTAATGGAATGGAATGGAATGGAAAGGAATGGAAAGGAACCAAAAGGAATGGAATGAAATGCAATCGGATGCAATGGAATGGAATGGTGAAATGAAATGTGAGGTGAGATTGTGCCACTGCACTGCAGCCAGGGTGACAGGGACGGATCCTGTGGAAAGAAAGAATGGAATGGGTGGGAGTGGAGAGAATGGAATGGAGTGGAGTGGAGTGGAGTGGAGTGGAATGGAGTGGTATGGAATTGGATGGAGTGGAATGGAAAGGAGTGGAGTGGAGTTTATTGGATTGGAGTGGAGTTGAATGTTATGGAAAGGAATGGAATGAAATGCAATGCAACAGAGTTGTGAAATGTAATGCGAGCTGACATTGTTCCACTGCACTCAAGCCTGGGTGACTGATGGATATACTGTTGAAAGAAAGGAATGGAATGGAATGGAATGGAGTGGAAAGGAATAGAATGGAATGGAATGGATTGGAGTGAAGTGGAGTTGAGTGGAGTGGAGTGGAATGGAGTGGAATAGAATGGGATGGAAAGGAATGGTGTGGAGGGGAGTGGGGTGGAGTGGATTGGAGTGCAATGGAGTAGAATGGAATGGGATGTAATGGAGTAGAGTGGAGTGGAATGGAGTGGAGTTGATTGGAGTGGAATGGAATGGAATGGAAACGAGTGGAATGAAGTGGAGTGGATGGGGGTGGAATGGAATGGAATGGAATGGAATGCAATGAAATGGAATGGTGAATTGAAATGTGAGCTGCGATTGTGCCACTGCCCTCCAGCCTGGGTGAAAGAGTGAGATCCTGTCGAAAGAAAGGAATGGAATGGAATGGAGTGGAATGGAGTGGAATGGAATTGAATGGAGTGAAGTACAGTGGATTGGAGTGTAGTGGATTGGTGTGGAGTGGTGTGGAGTAGACTGGAATGAGGTGGAATGGAATGTGATGGGTTGGAATGGAATGGAGTGGACTGGAGTGCAGTGGAGTAGGGTGGATTAGAGTGGAATAAAATGGGATGGAATGGAATGGTGTTGAATGGAATGGAGTGGAGCGAAACAGAATGGAATGGAATGGAGTGGATTGGAGTGGAGTCGATTGGAGTAGAAAGGAATGGAATGCGATGGAATGGAATGGAATTGAATGGAAAGGAATGCTTAAATGAAATGCGAGCACTGATTGTGCCACTGCACTCCACCCTGCGTGAAAGAGTGAGATCCTTTCGAAAGAAAAGAATGGAAAGTAATGGAGTGGAATGGAATGGAGTGGGATGGAATGGGGTGTAGTTGATTTGTGTGGAATAGAGTGTAATTGAATGGTGAAATGAAATGTGAGCTGAGAATGAACCACTGCACTCCAGACTGTGTGACAGAGTGAGATCCTGTCAAAAGAAAGGAATGGAATGGAATGGAATGGATTAGAATGTAATGTAATGGAATGGAATGGAAAGGAATGGAATGGAATGGAATGGACTGCAATAGAATAGGATGGTGAAATGAAATGTGAGGTGAGATTGCACCACTGCACTGCAGCCAGAGTGACAGAGTGAGATCCTGTTGAAAGAAAGGAATGGGATGGAAGGGAGTGGAAAGAAGGGAATGGAGTGGAATAGAGTGGAGTGGAGTGGCGTGGAATGGGAAGGAGTGGAATGGAATGGAGTGCAGGGGAGTGGATTGGAGTGGAGTGGAATGGAGTGGAGTGGAATGGAATGGGATGGAATGGAAGGGAATGGAGTATAGTGGTGTGGAATCGAGTGGAATAGAGAGGTATTGAGTGGGATGGAGTGGAGTGGAGTGGAATGGATTGGAATGAGATAGAATGGAATGGAATGGAATAGATTGTAGTGGAGTACAGTGCAATGCAACGGAATGTAAAGGAATGGAATGGAATGGAATGGTGAAATGAAATGTGAGTTGAGATTGCTGTACTACACTCCAGCCTGGGTGACAGAGTGATATCCTGTCGAAGAAAAGGAATGGAATTTAATGAATTTGAATGGAATGGAGTGAAGTGGAGTGGAGTGGAGTGCAGTGGAGTGGAATGGAATGGAATGGGATGTAATGGAATGGAATGGAGTAGAGTGGAGCCGTGAGGAGTGGAATGGAGTGGAATGGAATGGGATGGTATGGAGTGGAGTCGAGTGGAGTGGACTCCAGTTGAGTGGAATGAAATGGAATGTAGTGGAGAGGAGTTGAGTTGAGTGGAGTAGAGTGGGTTGGAATGGAATGAAATAGAATGGAATGGAATGGAATGGTGAAATGAAATGTGAGCTGAGATTGTGTCACTGCACTCCAGACTCTGACAAAGTGAGAACCTGTCGAAAGAAAGGTGTGGAATGGAATGCAGTTGAATGGAAAGGAATGGAATTGATTGGAGAGGAGTGGAGTGGAGTGGAGTGGAGTGGATTGGAATGCATTGGAATGGAATGGGATTGAATCTAATGGAGTGGAATCTAATGGAGTGGAGTGGAGTGGACTGGAATGGAGTGGAATGGAATGAAATTGAATGGAATGGAGTGGAGTGGTGTGGAATAGAATGGAATGGAATGGAATGGAATGGAATGGTGAAATGAAATGTGAACTGATATTGTGCCACTGCAGTCCAGCTTGGTTGACAGAGTGAGATCCTGTCAAAAGAAAGAAATGGAATGGAATGAAGCGGAATGGAATGGAATGGAGTGGATTGTAGTGGAGTGGAGTGAAGTGGAGTGGAGTGAAGTAGAGTGGAATGGAGTAGAAAGGGATGGGACAGATTGGAATGGAATGGAAAGGAATGGAGTGGAGTGAAGTGGAAGGGAGTGGAATTGAATGGGATAGAATGGGATCGAGTGCATTGTACTGGAGTGAAGTGGAGTGGAATGGACTGGAATGGAATGGAATGTAGTTTAGTGGAATTAATGGAGTGGAGTGCATTCGAATGTTATGGAAAGGAATGGAATGCAATGGAATGCAACAGAGTTGTGAAATGTAAGGTGTGCTGAGATTGTTCCACTGCACTCAAGCCTGGGTGAATGAGTGATACCCTTTCGAAAGAAAGGAATGGAATGGAATGGAGGGGAATGGAATAGAATGGAATGGAATGGAGTGGAGTGCAGTGGACTTCAGTGGTGTGGAGTGGAATGGAGTGGAATGGAATGGGATGGAATGGAATGGTGTGGAGGAGAGTGTCATGGAGTGGAGTGGGGTGCAATGGAGGAGAATGGAATGGGATGTAATGGAGTGGAGTGGAATGGAGTGGAGTGGAGTGGAATGGAATGGAATGGAAAGGAGTGAAATGGAGTGGAGTGGGGTGGGATGGAGTGGAATGGGATGGAATGGAATGGAATGGTATGGAATGCAATGAAATGGAATGGTGAATTGAAATGTGAGCTGAGACTGTGCCACTGAGCTCCAGCCTGGATGAGAGTGAGATCCTCTAGAAAAAAGGAATGGAATGGAATGGAGTGGAATGAAATGGAATGGAATTGAATGGAGTGAAGTGCAGTGGATTGTAGTGTAGTGAATTGGAGTGGAGTGGTGTGGAGTGGACTGGAATAAGGTGGAATGGAATGTGATTGGTTGGAATGGAATGGAGTGGAGTGGAGTGGAGTAGGGTGGATTAGAGTGGAATGGAATGGGATGGAATGGAATGGTGTTGAATGGAATGGAGTGGAGCGAAATGGAATGGAATGGAGTGCACTGGATTGGAGTGGAGTCGATTGAAGTGGAAAGGAATGGAATGCGATGCAATTGAATGGAATGGAAAGGAATGCTTAAATGAAATGTGAGCTGTGATTGTTCCACTGCACTCCCACCTGCGTGAAAGGATGAGATCCTTTCGAAAGAAAAGATTGGAAAGTAATGGAGTGGAATGGAATGGAGTGTGATGGTAATGAGTGGAGTGGAGTTGTGTGGAATGGAGTGTAATTGAATGGTGAAATGAAATGTGAGCTGAGATTGCGCCAGTGCACTGCAGCCTGTGTGACAGAGTGACATCCTGTCAAAAGAAAGGAATGGAATGGAATGGATTGGAATGGAATGGAAAGGAACTGAATGGAATGGAATGGGATGGAATGGAATGGAATTCAGTGGAGTGGAGTGCAGTGGAGTGGAATGAAATGGGATGGAATTGTGTGGAGTTTAGTGGAATGGAGTGGAGTGGATTGGAGTGGAATGAAGTAGAATTGAATGGGATGGAATGGCGTGGATTGGAGTGGAGTGCAGTGGAGTGGATTGGAATGGAACAGAATGGAATGGAATGGAATGGAGTGGAATACAATGGAATGGAATGGTGAAATTAAATGTTTGCTGAGATTGTGCCACTGCACTACAGCCTGCTTGACAGGGTGAGATCCTCTCAAAAGAAATAAATGGAAGGGAAAGGAGTGGAATGGAATGGAATGGAATGGAATGGAGTGGAGTGGGGTGGGCTGGAGTGGAGTGATGTGGAGTGGAATGGAATGGAAAGGAATGGGATGGAATGGAATCAAGTGCAGTGGAGTGGAGTGGAGTAGAGTGGAATGGTGTGGAATGGAATGGGATGGAATGGAAAGGAATGTAGTGTAGAGGAATGAAGTGGAATGGAGGGGAGTGGAGTGAAGTGGAATGGAGTAGAATGGAGTGGGATGGAGTAGAATGGAGATGATTGGACGGTAGTGGAGTGGAGTGGAATGCATTGCAATGGGGTGGAGAGGAGTGGAATGGAGAGGAAGGGAATGAAATTTAATGCAATGGAATTTATTGGAATTTAATGGAAATTAAGGTTCAACTCTGTTAGATGAATGCACACATCACAAGGAAGTTTCCCAGAATGCTTCTGTGTAGTTGTTTTGTGAAGATATTTCCTTTTCCACCATAGGCATCAAATCACTCCAAATGTTCACTTGCAGATAGGACGAAAAGGGTCTTCCAAAACTGCTGAATCAAAAGTATGGTTCAACTCTGTGAGTAGAGTGCACATATCACAAAGAAAGTTGTCAGAATGCTTCTGTCTATTTTTAATGTGAAGATATTTCGTTTTCCACCAAAGGCCTCAAAGCAGAACAAATGTCCACTTGCAGCTTCTAAAAAAGAGTGTTTCAAAGCTTCTCAATCAAAAGAAAGTTTCATCTCTGTGAGATGAATGCACACATCACAAAGAAGTTTGTCAGAATGCCTCTGTCTAGTTTTTATGTGAAGATATTTCTTTTTCCAACATAGGCCTGAAAACACTAAAAATGTCCACTTGCAAATTCTCCAAAAAGAGTGTTGTAAAACTGCTCAATGAAAAGTAAGGTTTAACTCTGTGAGACGAATGCACACATCATAAAGAAGTTTGTAAGAATTCTTCTGTCTCGTTTTTATGCGAAGATATTTCCTTTTCCACCATAGGCCTCAAAGAGCTCATAATGTCCACCCGCAGATTCTACAAAAAGGGTGTTTCTGAGCTGCTCAAACAAAAGAAAGATTCAACTCTGTGAGATGAATGCACACGTCACAAAGAAGTTCGTCAGAATGCTTCTGTCTAATTTTATATGAAGATATTTCCTTTTGACCATAGGCCGCAAAGCGCTCCAAATGTCCACTTGCAGATTCTACAAAAAGAGTGTTTCAAAGCTGTTCAATGAAAAGTAAGGTTCAACTCTGTGAGATGAATGCATAAATCAAAAAGAAGTTTGTCAGAATTCTTCTGTCTAGTTTATATGTGAAGATATTTCCTTTTCCACCACAGGCTTCAAAATGCTCCAAATGTCTACTCGCAGATTCTACAAAAAGGGTGTTTCAAAGCTGCTCAATAAAAAGAAAGCTTCAGCTCTGTGAGATCAACGCACACATCACAAAGAAGTTTGTCAGAATGCTTCTGTATAGTTTTTATGCCAAGATATTTCCTTTTCCACCAAAGGCCTCAAAGCGCACCAAATGTCCACTACCAGATTCTATAAAAAGAGTGTTTCAAAACTGCTCAGTCAAAAGAAAGTTTCATCTCTGGTATATGAATGAACACGTCACAAAGAAGTTTGTCAGAATGCTTCTGTATAGCTTTTATGCCAAGATATTCTCTTTTCCACCATAGCTCGCAAAGCGCTCCAAATGTCCAGTTGCAGATTCTACAAAAGAGTGTTTCAAAACTGCTCGTTGAAAACTAAGGTTCTACTCTGTGAGACGAATGCACACAACACAAAGAAGTTTGTCAGAATTCTTCTGTCTAGTTTTTATGCGAAGTTAATTCCTTTTACAACATAGGCCTCAAAACGCTCCAAATGTCCACTTGCAGATTCTACAGAAAGACTGTTTCAAAGCTGCCAAATCAAAAGAAAGGTTCTACTCTGTGAGATGAATGCACACATCACAAAGAAGGGTCCCAGAATGCTTCTGTCTATTTATTATATGAAGATATTTCCATATCCACCATAGGCCTCAAGGCGCTCCAAACGTATACTTGCAGATTCTACAAAAAGAGTGTTTCAAGACTGCTGAGTCAAAAGAAAGTTTCAACTCTGTGAGATGAATGCATACATCAGAGGTAACTTTTTCAGAATGCTTCTGTCTATCTTTTATGTGCCGATATTTCCTCTTCCACTGTAGGCCTCAAAGCTCTCCAATTGTCCACATACAGATTCTACAAACAGAGTGTTTCAAAGCTAGTCAATCAAAATAAAGGTTCAACTCTGTGAGATGAATGCACACATCACAAAGAAGTTTGTCAGAATGATTCTGTCTAGTTTTTATGTGAAGATATTTCCTTTTCCACCAAAGGCCTCAAAGCTCTCCAAAGATCAACCTGCAGATTCTATAAAGAGAGTGTTTAAAACCTGCTCAGTTGAAAGTAAGGTTCAACTCCGTGAGATGAATGAACACATCACAAAGAAATTTCTCATAATGCTTCTCTCTAGTTCTTATGAGAAGTTATTTCCTTCTCCACCATAGGTGTCAAATCACTCCAAACGTTGACTTGCAGATAGTACGAAAAGCGTCTTTCAAAACTGCTCCATCAAAAGTAAGTCTCAACTTTGCGATATGAATGAACACATGACAAAGTAATTTGTCAGAATCCTTCTGTCTCGTTATTATGTTATGATAATTCTTTTTCCACCATAGGCCTAAGAGCGCTCCAAATGTCCCCTTGTAGATTCTACAGAGAGTTTCAAAACTGCTCAATGAAAAGTAAGGTTCAACTCTGTGAGATGAATGCACATATCACAAAGAAGTTTGTCAGAATGCTTCTGTATATTTTTCATGTGAAGATAATTCCTTTTCCACCATAGGACACAAAGCACTCCAAATGTCCACATTCAAATTCTACAAAAAGAGTGTTTCAAAGCTGCTCAATCAAAAGAAATGTCCAACCCTATGAGATGAATTCACACATCACAAAATGTTTGTCAGAATGCTTCTGTCTGGTTTTTATGTGAAGATATTTCCTTTTCCACCATAGGCCCCAAAGTGCTCCAAATGGCCACTTGTAGATACTACAGAAAGAGTTTTTCAAAACTGCTCAATGAAACGTAAGGTACAATTCTCTGAGATGAATGTATACATGACTAAGAAGTTTTTCAGAATGCTTCTGTCTAGTTTTTATGAGAAGATATTTGCTTTTTCACCATAGGCCACAAAGCGCTCCAAATGTGCACTTGAAGATTCTCCAAAAAGTCATTCAAAGCTGCTCAACCAAAAGTAATGTTCCACTCTGTGAGATGAATGCACCCATCACAAAGAAGTTTCTCAGAATGCTTCTTTGATTATTATTATTATTATTATTATTATACTTTAGGCTCTATGGTACATGTGCGCAACGTGCAGGTAAGTTACATATGTATACATGTGCCATGCTGGTGCGCTGCACCCCCCAACTCGTCATCTAGCATTAGGTATATCTCCCAATGCTATCCCTCCCCCCTCCCCCCACCCAACAACAGCCCCCGAAGTGTGATGTTCCCCTTCCTGTGTCCATGTGTTTTCATTGTTCAATTCTCACCTATGAGTGAGAATATGTGGTGTTTGGTTTTTTGTTCTTGTGATAGTTTACTCTTCTGTCTAGTTATTATATGAAGATATTTCCTTTTCCACCATTGGCATCAAGGCGCTCCAAATGTCTACTTGCAGATTATATGAAAAAAATGTTTCAAAACTGCTCAATAAAAAGTAAGGTTCAACTCCAACTCTGTGAGATGAAAGCACACATTTCAAAGAAGTTTGTCAGAATGCTTCTGTCTAGTATTTATGTAAATATATTTCCTTTTCCAACACAGATATCAAAGCGCTCCAAATTCCACTTGTAGATTCTACAAAAAGAGGGTTTGAAAACTGCTCAAAGAAAACGAAGGTTCAACCCTGTGAGATGAATGTACACATCACAAAGAAGTTTGTCAGAATTCTTCTACCTAGTTTTTATGTGAGGATATTTCATTTTCCACCACAGACCTCAAAGTGCTCCAAAACTCCACATGCAGATTCTACAAAAAGAGTGTTTGAGGGCTGCTCAATCAAAAGGAAGGTTGAACTTTGTGAGAAGAATGCACACATAACAAAGAAGATTGTCAGAATGCTTCTGTCTAATTTTTTTGTGAAGATATTTCCATTTCCACAATAGGCCTCAAAGCACTCGAAATGACCACTTGAAGATTCAACAAAAAGAGTGTTTCAAAACAGCTCAATGAAAATTAAGGTTCAACTCTGTGAGATGAATGCACACATCACAAAGAAGTGTGTCAGAATGCTTCTGTCTAGTTATTATTTGAAGATACTTCCTTTTCCACCATAGGCCTAAATGCGCTCCAAATATCCACTTTCAGATTCTACAAAAATAGTGTTTCAAGTCTGCTCCATCAAAAGAAAGGTTCAACTCCGTGAGATGAATGCACACATCACAAAGAAATTTGTCAGAATGCTTCTGGGTGGTTTTTAGGTGAAGATATTTCATTTTAAACCATAGGCTTCAAAGCGTTCCAAATGTCTACTTGCAGATTCTACAAAAAGAGTGTTTCAAACTGCTCAATAAAAAGAAAGGTTCAACTCTGTGCAATGAATGCACACATACCAAAGAAGTTTGTCAGAATGCTTCTGTCTATTTTTTGTGTGAAGAAATTTTCTTTTCCAACATAGGTCTCAAAGTCCTCCAAACGTCCACTTGTAGATTCTACAAAAATAGGGTTTCAAAACTGTTCAATGAAAGGAAGGTTCTACTCGGTGAGATGAATGCACACATTACAAAGGAGTTTGATGGAATGTTTCCGTATACTTTTTAAGTGAAGATATTCCCTTTTCCCCCATAGGCCTCTGTCTAATTATTATGTGAAGATAGTTCCTTTTCCACCATAGGCTCAAATGTGCACCAAATGTCCACTTGCAGATTCTACAAAAAGAGATTTTCAAAGCTGCTTAATCAAAAGAAAGGTTCAACCCTGTGAGACGAATGCACACATTACAAAGAAGTTCGTCAGAATGCTTCTGGCTGGTTTTTATGTGAAGATATTTTTTATCCCACCATGGGCCTCAAAGCGCTCCAAGTGTCCACTTGCAGATTCTACAAAAAGAGTGTTTCAAAGCTTCTCCATCAAAAGAAAGGTTCAACTACGTGAGATGAGTGCACCCATCACAAAGAAGTTTCTCAGAATGCTTTTGTATAGTTATTATATGAAGATGTTTCGTTATACACCACAGGCCTCAAGGCGCTCCAAATATCTACCTGCAGATTCTATAAAAAGAGGATTTCAAAACTGCTCAATGACAACCAAGGTTCAACTCTGTGAGATGAATGCACAGAATACAAAGAAGTTTGTGAGAATGATTTGTCTGGTTTTAATGTGAAGATATCTCCTTTTCCACCACAGGCCTCCAAGAGCTCCAAATGTCCACTTGCAGATTCTACAAAAAGAGTGTTTCAAAACTGCTCAATGAAAACTAAGGTTCAACTCTGTGAGATGAATGCACACATCACAAAGAAGTTTGACAGAATTCTTCAATCTAGATTTATGTGAAGATATTACCTTTTCCACCATAGGCCTCAAAGCACTCCAAATGTCCACTTGCATATTCTACAAAAACGGTGTTTCAGAGCTGCTCAAACAAAGGAAAGGTTCAACTCTGTGAGATGAATGCACAAGTCACAAAGATGTTTGTGAGCATGCTTCAGTATATTTTTAATGTGAAAATATTTCCTTTTCCACCATTGGCATCAAAGTGCTCCAAATGTACACTTGCAGATACTACAAAAGGAGTGTTTCAAAACTGCACAATGAAAAGTATCATTCACCTCTGTGAGGTGAATGCACACATCACAAAGAAGTGTGTTAGAATACTTCCCTCTAATTTTATGTGAAGATATTTCTTTTTCCACCATAGGCCTCAAAGCGCTCCAAATGTCCACTTGCAGATTCTACAAAGAAAGTGCTTCAAGGCTGCTCAATGAAAAGTAAGGTTCAACTCTGTGAGATGAATTCACAAATCATGAAGAAGTTTGTCAGAATTCTTCTGACTAGTTTTTATATGAAGATATTCCCTTTTCCACAATAGGCTTTAAAATGCTCCAAATGTCCTCTCGCAGATTCTACAAAAAGCGTGTTTCAAAGCTGCTCAATCAAAAGAAATGTTCAACTCTGTGAGATGAATGCACCCGTCACAGAGAAGTTTGTGAGAGTCCTTCTGTCTAGTTTTTATTTGAAGATATTTCCTTTCCCACCATAGGACTAAAGGTGCTCCAAATGTTCACTTGCAGATTCTACAAAAAGAGTTTTTTAAAACTGCTTATTGAAAACTAAAGTTCTACTCTGTGAGATGAATGCACACATCCAAAGTAGTTTGTCAGAATGCTTCTGTCTAGATTTTATGTGAAGGTATTTCCTTTTCCACCATTGGTCTCAAAGCGCTCGAAATGTCCACTTGCAGATTCTACAAAAGAGTGTTTAAAAGTTGCTTAATCAAAAGAAAGTTTCAACTCTGTGAGATGAATGCACACTTCACCAAGAAGTTTGTCAGAATGCTTCTGTCTTGTTTTTATGTGAAGATATTTCCATTTACACAATAGGACTCAAAGCACTCCAAATGTCCACTGTCAGATTCTACATAAAGAGTGTTACAAAACTGCTCAATGAAAAGTAAGCTTCAATTCTGTGAGATAATTGCACACATCACAAAGAAGTTTGTCAGAATGCTTCCGTCTGGTTTTTATGTGAACATATTTACTTTTCCACCATAGGTCTCAAAGTGCTACAAATGTCCACTCGCAGATTCTACAAAAAGAGTGTTTCAAAGCTGCTCAATGAAAAGCAAGGTTCAACTCTGTGAGATGAATGCACACACGACAAAGGAATTTGTCAGAATCCTTCTGTCTCTTTATTATGTTAAGGTAATTCCTTTTCCACCATAGACCTAAGAGTGCTCCAAATGTCCACTTGTAGATTCTACAGAGAGTTTCAAAACTGCTCAAGGAAAAGTAAGGTTCAACTCTGTGAGATGAATGCACACATCACAAAGAAGTTTGTCAGAATGCTTCTGTATATTTTTCATGTGAAGATAATTCCTTTTCCACCATAGGACACAAAGCACTCCAAATGTCCACTTTCAAATTCTACAAAAAGACTGTTTCAAAGCTGCTCAATCAAAAGAAATGTCCAACCCTGTGAGATGAATGCACACATCACAAAATGTTTGTCAGAATGCTTCTGTCTGGTTTTTATGTGAAGATATTTCCTTTTCCACCATAGGCCCCAAAGTGCTCCAAATGGCCACTGGTAGATTCTACCGAAAGATTTTTTCAAAACTGTTCAATGAAACGTAAGGTACAACTCTCTGAGATGAATGTACACAAGACTAAGAAGTTTTTCAGAATGCTTCTGTCTAGTTTTTATGAGAAGATATTTGCTTTTCCACCATAGGCCACATAGGGCTCCAAATGTACACTTGAAGATGCTCCAAAAACAGTGATTCAAAGCTGCTCAATCAAAAGAAATGTTCCACTCTGTGAGATGAATGCACCCAACACAAAGAAGTTTCTCAGAATGCTTCTGTCTAGTTATTATATGAAGATATTCCCTTTTCCATCATTGGCCTCAAGGTGCTCCAAATGTCTACTTGCAGATTCTATAAAAAGAGTGTTTCAAAACTGCTGAATCAAAAGAAATGTTCAGCTCTGTGATATGAATGCACTAATCACAAAGAAGTTTGTCAGAATGCTTCTGTCTAGTATTTATGTAAATATATTTCCTTTTCCAACACAGATATCAAAGCGCTCCAAATTCCACTCGTAGATTCTACAAAAAGAGGGTTTGAAAACTGCTCAATGAAAACGAAGGTTCAACCCTATGAGATGAATGTACACATCACAAAGAAGTTTTTCAGAATTCTTCTGCATAGTTTTTATGTGAGGATATTTACTTTTCCACCATATACCTCAAAGAGCTCCAAATGTCCACATGCAGATTCTACAAAAAGGGTGTTTCTAAACTCCTCTATCAAAAGGAAGATTCAACTCTGTGAATTGAATGCACATATCGCAAAGGAGTTTCTTCTCAGAATGCTTCTGTCTAATTTTCATGTGAAGATATTTGCTTTTCCATCATAGACCTCAAAGCACTCCAAATGACCACTTGCAGATTCAACAAAAAGAGTGTTTCAAAACATCTCAATGAAAAGTAAGGTTCAACTCTGTGAGATGAATGCACACATCACAAAGAAGTGTGTCAGAATGCTTCTGTCTAGTTATTATTTGAAGATATTACCTTTTCCACCATAGGCCTAAATGCGCTCCAAATGTTCACTTTCAGATTCTACAAAGATAGTGTTTCAAATCTGCTCAATCAAAAGAAAGGTTCAACTCCGTGAGATGAAGGCACACATCACAAAGAACTTTGTCAGAATGCATCTACGTGGTTTTTAGGTGAAGATATTTCCTTTTACACAACAGGCCCCAAAGTGCTCCAAATGTCCACTTGCAGAGTCTATAAAAAGAGTGTTTCAAACTGCTCAATCAAAAGAAAGCCTCAACTCTATCTGACGAATGCACAGATCCCAAAGAAGTTTGTCAGAATGCTTCTGTCTATTTTTTGTGTGAAGAAACTTTCTTTTCCAACATAGGCCTCAAAGCGCTCCAAACGTCCACTTGTTGATTCTACAAAAATAGGGTTTCAAAACTGCTCAATGAAAAGTAAGTTTCAACCCTGTGAGACGAATGAACGCATCACAAAGGAGTGTGTCAGAATGCTTCTGTCTAGTTATTATGTGAAGATAGTTCCTTTTCCACCATAGGCCAAATTGTGCACCAAATATCCACTTGCAGATACCACAAAAAGTTTTTCAAAGCTGCTTAATCAAAAGAAAGGTTCAACTCTGTGGGACGAATGCACACATCACAAAGAAGTTCGTCAGAATGCTTCTGGCTGGTTTTTATGTGAAGATATTTCCTATCCCACCATGGGCTTCAAAGCGCTCCAAATGTCCACTTGCAGATTCTACAAAAAGAGTGTTTCAAAGCTGCTCCATCAAAAGAAATGATCATCTACGTGAGATGAGTACACCCATCACAAAGAAGTTTCTCAGAATGCTTTTGTCTAGTTATTATATAAAAATGTATCGTTATACACCACAGTCCTCAAGGCGCTCCAAATGTCTACCTGCAGATTATATAAGAAAAGGGTTTCAAAACTGCTCAATGACAACTGAGGTTCAATTCTGTGAGATGAATACACAGAAAACAAAGAAGTTTGTGAGAATGCTTTTGTCTAGTTTTAATGTGAAGGTATGTCCTTTTCCACCACAGGCCTCCAAGAGCTCCAAATTTCCACTTGCACATTCTACAAAAAGAAGGTTTCAAAACTGCTTAATGAAAACTAAGGTTCAACTCTGTGAGATGAATGCACACAACACAAAGAAGATTGTCAGAATGCTTCTGTCTAGTTTTTATATGAAGATATTTCCTTTTCCACTATAGGACTCAAAGCACTCCAAATGACCCCTTGAAGATTCTACAAAAAGAGGGTTTCCAAACTGCTCAATCAAAAGGAAGCTTGAACTCTGTGTGATGAATGCACACATCACAAAGAAGTTTCTCAGGATTCTTCTGTCCAGTTTTTATGTGAACATACTACCTTTTACACCATAAGCCTCATTGCGCTCCAAATGTCCTCTTGCAGATTCTATAAAAAGAGTGTTTCGAAAATGTTCAAACAAAAAAAATGTTTAACTCTGGGATATGAATGCACACATCACAAAAAATTTTCTCAGAATTATTCTGTGCACTTTTTTGGTGAAAATATTTACTTTTCCACCATTGGCCTGAAAGCACTCCATATGTCCTGTTGCAGATCCTACAAAAACAGGGTTTCAAAACTGCTCAATGAAAAGAAAATTTCAACTTCATGAGATGAATGCACACATCCCAAGGAAATTTGTCATAATTTTTCTATATACTTTTTATGTGAAAATATTTGCTTTTCCACCATAGGCCTCATAGCGCTTCAAATGTCCACTTGCAGATTCTACAAAAAGAGTTTTTCAAAGCTGCTCATTCAAAGGAATGTTTAAGATCTATGAGGTGAAAGCACACATCACAAGGAAGTTTCTCAGAATGGTTGCGTCTAGTTATTATGTGAAGATATTTTGTTTTCCACCATAGGTCTCAAAGCGCTCCTGATCTCCCATTGCAGATTCTACAAAAGAGTGTTTCCAACCTATGCAATCAAAAGAAAGGTCAAATCTGTGAGATGAATGCACACGTCACAAAAAGTTTCCCAAAATGCTTGTGTCTATTACTTGATTGAAGATATTTCCTCTTCCACCATAGGCCTCCAAATAGCCACTTTCAGATCCTACAAAAAGAGTGTTTAAAACTGCTCAATCAAAGGAAAGTTTCAACTCTGTGAGATGAATGCACCCATCATAAAGAAGTTTCTCAGATTGCTTCTGTCTAGGTTTTTATGAACATATTTCCTTTTCCACCATAGGCCTCAAAGCACTCCAAATGTCCACTTGCAGACAGTATAAAAAGGGTGATTCAAAACTGCTTAATCAAAAGTAAGGTTCAACTCTGTTAGACGAATGCACATATCACAAAGAAGTTGGTCTGAATGCTTCTGTCTAGCTTTTATGTGAAGATATTCCCTTTTCCACCATAGGCCTCAAAGCACTCTGAATGTCCACTTCCAGATTCTACAAAAAGATAGTTTCCAAACTACTCAATCAAAAGAAAGTTCAAATCTCTGATATGAATGCACACATCACAAAGAAGTTTCTCAGAATGCTTCTTTCTAGTTATTATGTGAAGATATTTCGTTTCCCACCATAGGCCTCAAACGCTCCAGTTGTCCAGTTCCAGATTCTGCAAAAAGAGGGTTTCAAAACTGCTCATTTGAAAGTGTGGTTCAACTCTGTGAGATGAATGCACACATCACAAAGAAGTTTCTCAGAATGCTTCTGTCAAGTTCGTAAGTCAAGATACTTCCTCTTCCACAATAGGCCTCAAAGTGCTCCAAATACCCACTTGCAGATTTTAGAAAAAGAGTGTTTCCAAACTGCTCAATAGAAAGAACGTTTCAACTCTGTGAGATGAATGCACCAATCACAAATAATTTTCTCTGAATGATTCTGTCTAGGTTTTAAGCGAAGATATTTCCTTTTGCACCATGGGCCTCAAAGCGATCAAAATGTACACTTACAGATTCTACAAAAAGAGTGTCTCCAAACTGCTCAATCAAAAGAAAGGTTCAAAGCTGTGAGATGAATGCAAACATCACAAAGAAGTTTCTCCAAATGCTTCTGTCTAGTTGTTACATGAAGATATTTCGTTATCCACAATAGCCCTCAAAGCACTCCAAATGTCCACTTGCAGATTCTACAAAAAGAGTTTTTCAAAGCTGCTCAATAAAAGGAAAGTTCAAGTGTGTGAGATGAATGCACACATCTCGAAGAAGTTTCTCAGAATCCTTTTGTCTTGCTATTATGTGAAGATATTTCGTTTTCCACGTTGGCCTCAAAGCACTTGCAGATTCCACAAAAAACATGTTTTGAAAGAGCTCAATCGAAAGTAACGTTCCTCTCTGTGAGATGAATGCACACATCACACAGAAGTTTCTGAGAATTCTTCTGTATAGTTTTTTTGTGAAGATATTTCCTTTTCCAGCATAGGCTGCTAAGCGCTCTAAATGTCCACTTGCACATTCCACAAAATCATTTCAAAACTGCTCAATCAAAAGAAAGGTTGAAGTCTGTGAGATGAATGCACACATCACAATGAAGTTTCTCAGAATGCTTCTGTCTAGTTCTTAAGTTAAGATACCTCCTTTTCCACCATAGGCCTCAAAGGGCTCCATACATCCAATTGCAGATTCTACAAAAAGAGAGTTTCCAAACATCTCAGTCAAAGAACGTTTCAACTCATTGAGAGGAATGCACACATCATAAAGAAATTTGCACAATTCTTCTGTTTAGTTTTTATGAGAAGATACTTCCTTTTCCACCATCGGTCTCAAAGCACTCCAAATGTCCACTTGCAGATAGTACAAAAAGGGTGTTGAAAAACTGCTCAATCAAAAGTAAGTTTCTATTTTGTGAGATGAATGCACATATCAGAAAGAAGTTTGTCAGAATGCTTCTGTCTAGTTTTTATGTGAAGATATTTCCTTTTCCACCTTAGGACTCAAAAAACTCCAAATGTCCACCTGCACATTCTACAAAAAGAGTGTTTCCAAACTGTTCAATCAAAACAAAGGTTCAACTCCTTGGAAGGAATTCACACATAACAAAGAAGTTTCTCAGAATGCTTCTGTTTAATTTTTGTGTGAGGATATTTCTCTTTCCACCATAGGCCTCAAAGCCCTCAAATGTCCACTTGCAGATTCTACAAAAACAGTGTTTCAAAACTGCTCAGTGAAAATAAGGGTAAAACTCTGTGAGATAAATGCACACATCATAAAGAATTTTCTCAGAATGATTCTGTCTAGTTTTTATGTGAAGATATTTCGTTTTCCACCATAGGCCTCAAAGCGCTACAATTGTCCACTTGCAGATTCTCTAAAAAGAGTGTTTCAAAATTGCTCAATCAAAACTAAGGTTCAACTTCATGAGATGAACCCACCCATCAAAACGAAGTTTGTCAGAACGGTTCTGTATAGTTTTTATGTGAAGATATTTCCTTTTCCACCATAGGTCTCAAAGTGCTCCAAATATTCGCTTGCATAGTCTACAAAAAGACTGTTTCAAAACTGCTCAATCAAAAGAAAATTTCAACACTGTGAGATGAATGCACACATCACAAAGAAGTTGCTCAGTGTGCTTCTGTCTAGATTTTATGTGTAGATATTTCCTTTTGCACCATAGGCCTCAAAGCACTCCAAACGTCCTCTTCCAGATAGTACAAAAAGGGTGTTTCAAAACTGCTCAATGCAAAGAAAGTTTCAGAGATGAATGCATGCATCCCAAAGGAGTTTGTCAGAATTTTTCTGTTTAGTTTTTATGTGAAGATATTTCCTTTTCCACCATAGGCCTCAAAGCACTCCAAAAGTCCACTTGCAGATAATAAAAAAAGGGTGTTTCAAAACTGCACAGAAACATTCTGACAAACTTCTTTGTGATATGTGCCTTCATCTCACAGAGTTGAAAATATCTTTTTATTGAGAAGTTTTAAACCACTTTTTTTTGTAGAATCTACAGGTGTTCCTTTGGAGCACCTTGAGGCCTATGGTGGAAAGGGAAATATCTTCACATAAAAACTAGACAGAAGCATTCTGACAAACTACCTTGTGATATGTGCGTTCCTCTCACAGCGTTGAACCTCACTATCGATTGAGCAGCTTTGAAACACTCTTTTTGTCGAATCTGCATGTGGACATTTGGAGCGCTTTGAGAACTATGGTGGAAAAGGAAATATCTTCAAATAAAAATTACACGGAAGCATTCTTAGAAACTTCTTTCTGATGTGTGCATTCATCTCACAGAGTTGAACCTTTCTTGGATTGAGGAATTTGGAAATACTCTTTTTGTAGGATCTGCAAGTGGACATTTGGAGTGCTTTGAGGCCTACGTTGGAAAACGAAATATCTTCACATAATAACTAGGCAGAAGCATTCTTAGAAACTTATTTGTGATGTGTGCATTCATCTCAGGGATTGAAATTTTCTTTTGATTGAGCAGTTTTGAAACACCCTTTTTGTACTATATGCAAGTGGACATTTGTAGCGCTTTTAGGTCTGTGGCGGAAAAGGATATATCTTCACATAAAATCTTGACAGAAGCATTCTGACAGACTTCTTTGTGATATGTGGATTCAACTCACAGAGTTGAACTTTTGCTTGCACAGTTTTGAAACACCCTTTTTGTAGTATCTGCAAGAGGATATTTCAGTGCTTTGAAATCTATGGAGGAAAAGGAAATATCTTCAAATAAAAACTAGACAAAAGCATTCTGACAAACGCCTTTGTGATATGTGCGTTCATCTCACAGAATTGAACATTTCTTTTGATTGAGTAATTTCGAAACTCACTTTTTGCAGAATCTGCAAGTGGACATTTGGAGTGCTTGGAGGTCTATCGTGGAAAAGGAAATATATTAATTAAATAACTAGACAGAAGCATTCTGAGAAACTTCTTTGTAATGTGTGCATTCATCTCACAGTGTTGAATCTTTCTTTTGATTGAGAAGTTTTGAAACACCCATTTTGTGCAATCTGCAAGTGGACATTTGGAGCACTTTCAGGCCAATGGTGGAAAGGAAAAATCTTCACATAAAAACTGTACAGAAGAATTCTGAAAAACTTCTTTTGGAAGTGTGCATCCATCTCACAGAGCTGAATCTTGCTTTTGACTGAGCAGTTTTGAAACACACTTTTTGTATAATCTCCAAGCGGACAGTTGGAGCGCTTTGAGGCCTATGGTAGAAAACGAAATATCTTCACATAATAACTAGACAGAAGCATTCTGAGAAAGTTCTTTGATATGTGCATCCATCTCACGGAGTTGAAACTTTCTTTTGGTTTAGCAGCTTTAAAACACTCTTTTTGCATAATCTGCAATTGGACGTTTGGAGCGCTTTGAATCCTAAGGTGGAAAAGGAAATATCTTCACATAAAAACTATACAGAAACATTCTGACAAACTTGTTTGTAATGTGTGCATTCATCTCACAGAGATGAATCTTTCTTTTCATTGAGCAGTTTTGAAACACTCGTTTTGTAGAATCTGCAAGTGTACTTTTGGAGCGCTTTCAGGCCTATGGTGGAAAAGGAAATATCTTCACGTATAAACTAGACAGAATCATTCTGAGAAAATTCTTGGTGATGTGTGCATTCATCTCACAGAACTGAACATTTCTTTTGATTCAGCTGTTTTAACACACTCTTTTTGTAGACTCTGCAATTGGACATTAGGAGGGCTTTGAAGAATATGGCAGAAAAGGAAATATCTTCATATAAAAATGAGACAGAAGAATTCTGAGAAACTTCATTGTAATGGTTGCACTCAGCTCAGCGAGTTGAATTTTTTTTTGACTGAGCCGTTTGGAAACACTCTTTTTGTAGAATCTGCAAGTGGACATTTGGAGTGCTTTGAGGCCCATGGTGGAAAAGGAAATATCTTCACATAAAATCTAGACAGAAGCATTCTGACAAACTTCTTTGTGATATGTGCATTCATCTCACAGAGTTCAACCTTACTTTTGATTGAGCAGTTTTGAAACACCCTTTTTAAATTAGGTGTAAGTGGACATTTGGAGTGCTTTTTGGCCTATGGTGAAAAAGGAGATATCTTAACATAAAAACTAGACAAAATCAGTCTGAGAAAACTCTTGGTGTTGTGTGCATTCATCTCTCAGAGTTGAACCTTTCTTTTGGTTGAGCAGTTCGGAAAGAATCTTTTTCCAGAATCTGCAAGTGGACATTTGGAGCTCTTTGAGTCCTATGTTGGAAAAGGAAATATCTTCACAAAAAAACTAGACAGAAGCATTCTGACGAACTTCTTTTCGATATGTTCATTCATCTCACAGAGTTCAACCTTACTTTTTATTGAGCAGTTTTGAAACACCCTTTTTGAACTAGTTGCAAGTGGATATTTGGAGTGCTTTGTGGCCTATGTTGGAAAAGGAGATATCTTTACATAAATACTAGACAGAATCAGTCTGTGAAAATTCTTGGTGATGGGCGCATTCATCTCACAGAGTTGAACCTTTCTTTTGATTGAGTACTTTGGAAACACCCTTTTTCCAGAATCTGCAAGTGGACATTTGAAGAGCTTTGTGTCCTATTGTGGAAAAGGAAATATCTTCACAGAAATCCTAGACAGAGGCATTCTGAGAAATTTCTTTGTGATGTGTGCGTTCTTCCCACAGAGTTGAACCTTCCTTTTTATTGAGCAGTTTGGAAACACTCTTTCTGTAGAATCTGTAAGTGGACATTTGGAGAGTTTTGAGGCATATGGTGAAAAAAATCTTCCCATAAAAACTAGGCAGAAGCATTCTGACAAACTTCTTTGTGATATATGCATTCATCTCACAGAGTTGAACCTTACTTTTGATTGAACAGTTTTGAAACACCCTTTTTGTACTCTCTGCAAGTGGACATTTGGAGTGTTTGAGGTCTATCTTGGAAAAGGAAATATATTCCCAAAAACTAGACAGAAGCACTCTGACAAATTTCCTTGTGATGAGTGCATTCATCACACAGGTTTGAACCTTTCATTTGATTGAACAGGTTTGAAACACTTTTTACAATCTGCATGTGGACATTTGGAGCGCATTGAAGACTATGTTGGAAAAGAAAGTATCTTCACATAAAAACTATACAGAAACATTATGACAAACTTCTTTGTGATGTGTGCATTCATCTTACAGATTTGAACCTTTCTTTTCATTGAGCAGTTTTGAAACACTGTTTTTGTAGAATGTGCAAGTGTATATTTGGAGAGTTTTGAGGCCTATGGTGGAAAAGGAATTATCTTCACATAAAAACTAGACAGAAGCATTCTGAGAAACTTCTTTGTGAAGTGTGGATTCACCTCACAGACTTGAACTTTTCTTTTTATTGAGAAGTTTGGAAACACTCTTTTTGCAGAATCTGCTAGTGGACATTTGGAACACTTTGTTTTTTTTTTTTTTTTGGAGAATCTGTACATTTTATTTTTTTTTTCTTTTTTTTTTTTCTTTTATTATTATTATTATCATTATTATACTTTAGGTTTTATGGTACATGTGCGCAATGTGCAGGTAAGTTACATATGTATACATGTGCCATGCTGGTGCGCTGCACCCACCAACTTGTCATCTAGCATTAGGTATATCTCCCAATGCTATCCCTCCCCCCTCCCCCCACCCCACAACAGTCCCCGAAGTGTGATGTTCCCCTTCCTGTGTCCATGTGTTCTCATTGTTCAATTCCCACCTATGAGTGAGAATATGCGGTGTTTGGTTTTTTGTTCTTGCGATAGTTTACTGAGAATGATGATTTCCAGTTTCATCCATGTCCCTACAAAGGACGTGAACTCATCATTTTTTATGGCTGCATAGTATTCCATGGTGTATATGTGCCACATTTTCTTAATCCAGTCTATCATTGTTGGACATTTGGGTTGGTTCCAAGTCTTTGCTATTGTGAATAATGCGGTAATAAACATACGTGTGCATGTGTCTTTACAGCAGCATGATTTATAGTCCTTTGGGTATATACCCAGTAATGGGATGGCTGGGTCAAACGGAATTTCTAGTTCTAGATCCCTGAGGAATCGCCACACTGACTTCCACAAGGGTTGAACTAGTTTACAGTCCCACCAAGAGTGTAAAAGTGTTCCTATTTCTCCACATCCTCTCCAGCACCTGTTGTTTCCTGACTTTTTAATGATCGCCATTCTAACTGGTGTGAGATGGTATCTCATTGTGGTTTTGATTTGCATTTCTCTGATAAAAACCCTAGAAGAAAACCTAGGCATTACCATTCAGGACATAGGCATGGGCAAGGACTTCATGTCTAAAACACCAAAAGCAATGGCAACAAAAGCCAAAATTGACAAATGGGATCTAATTAAACTAAAGAGCTTCTGCACAGCAAAGGAAACTACCATCAGAGTGAACAGGCAACCTACAAAATGGGAGAACATTTTCGCAACCAACTCATCTGACAAAGGGCTAATATCCAGAATCTACAATGAACTCCAACAAATTTACAAGAAAAAAACAAACAACCCCATCAAAAAGTGGGCGAAGGACATGAACAGACACTTCTCAAAAGAAGACATTTATGCAGCCAAAAAACACATGAAAAAATGCTCACCATCACTGGCCATTTGGAACACTTTGAGGCCTAGTGTGGAAAAGGAAATATCTTCATATAAAAACTAGACAGAATCATTCTGAAAAACTTCTTTTGGATGTATGCATTCATCTCCTAGAGTTGAACCTTACTTTTGATTGAGCAGTTTTGAAACACGTTTTTTGTAGAATCTGCAAGTGGACATTTGGAGCACTTTGTGGGCTATGGTGCAAAAGGAAATATATTCACATATAATCTAGATAGACTCATTCTGGCAAACTTCTTTGGGGTGTGTGCATTCAATTGACAAAGTTGGACTTTCTTTTGATTGATCAGTTTTGTAACACTCTTTTTGTAGAATCTGCAAGAGGACATTTGGAGCGCTTTGAGGCCTATGGTGGAAAAGGAAATATCTTCACTTAAGAGCTAGACAGAAGCATTCTGAGAAACCTCTTTGTGATGTGTACATTCATCTCACAGAATTGAACCTTTTCATTATTATTATTATAATACTTTAAGTTTTAGGGTACATCTGCACAATGTGCAGGTTAATTACATATGTGTACATGTGCCATGCCGGTGTGCTGCACCCATTAAATCATCATTTAGCATTAGGTATATCTCTTAATGCTATTACTCCCCCCTCTCCACCCACAACAGTCCCTAGAGTGTAATGTTACCCTACCTGTGTCCATGTGTTCTCATTTTTCAATTCCCATCTATAAGTGAGAACATGCAGTGTTTGGTTTTTTGTCCTTGCGATAGTTTACTGAGAATGATGATTTCCAATTTCATCCATGTCCCTACAAAGGACATGAACTCATCATTTTTTATTGCTGCATAGTATTCCATGGTGTATATGTGCCACATTTTCTTAATCCAGTCTATCATTGTTGGACATTTGGGTGGGTTCCAAGTCTTTGCTATTGTGAATAGTGCCGCAATAAACATACGTGTGCATGTGTCTTTATAGCAGCATGATTTATAGTCCTTTACGTATATACTCAGTAATGGGTTGGCTGGGTCAAATGGTATTTCTAGTTCTAGATCCCTGAGGAATCGCCACACTGACTTCCAAAATGGTTGAACTTGTTTACAGTCCCACCAACAGTGTAAAAGTGTTCCTATTTCTCCACATCCTCTCCAGCACCTGTTGTTTCCTGACTTTTTAATGATCACCATTCTAACTGGTGTGCAATGGTATCTCATTGTGGTTTTGATTTGCATTTCTCTGATGGCCCGTGATGATGAACGTTTTTCATGTGTCTTTTGGCTGCATAAATGTCTTCTTTTGAGAAGAGTCTGTTCATATCCTTTGCTCACTTTTTGATGGGTTTGTTTGTTTTTTTCTTGTAAATTTGTTGGTGTTTATTGTAGATTCTGGATATTAGCCCTTTGTCAGATGAGTAGGTTGCAAATATTTTCTCCCATTTTTAGGTTGCCTGTTCACTCCAACGGTAGTTTCTTTTGCTGTGCAGAAGCTTTTTAGTTTAATTAGATCCCATTTGTCAACTTTGGCTTTTGTTGCCATTGATTTTGGTGTTTTAGACATGAAGTCCTTGCCCATGTCTATGTCCTGCATGGTAGTGCCTAAGGTTTCTAGGGATCAATTCAACAAAAAGAATTAACTATTCTAAATATATATGTACCCAATACAGGAGAACCCAGATTCATAAAGCAAGCCCTGAGTGACCTACAAAGGGACTTAGACTCCCACACAATAATAATGGGAGATTTTAACACCGCACTGTCAACATTAGACAGATCAACGAGACAGAAAGTTAACAAGGATACCCAGGAATTGTACTCAGCTCTGCACCAAGTGAACCTAATAAACATCGACAGAACTCTCCACCCCAAATCAACAGAATATACATTCTTTTCAGCACCACACCACACCTATTCCATAACTGACCACATTGTTGGAAGTAAAGCTCTCTTCTGCAAATGAAAAAGAACAGAATTTATGACAAACTGTCTCTCAGACCACAATGCAATCAAACTAGAACTCAGTATTAAGAAACCCATTCAAAACCACTCAACTACATGGAAATTCAACGACCTCCTCCTGAATGACTACTGGGTACATAAAGAATTGAAAGCAGAATTGAATCTTTCTTTTGATTGAGCCGTTTTGAAACACTCTTTTTGTGGAATCTGCAATTGGATATTTGGAGCGCTGTGCAGACTAAGGTGGAAAAGCCAATATCTTCACATAAAAACTAGACAAAAGATGTATGACAGACTTCTTTGTGATGTGTGCGTGCATCTCACAGAGTTGAAACTTACTTGCAATTGAGCAGTTTTGAAACTATCTTTTTGTAGAACCTGCAGGTGGACATCTGGAGGGCTTTGAAGCCTATGTTGGAAAATGAAATAACTTTACATAATTAATAGAAGCAGTCTGAGAAACTTCTTTGTGGTGTGCGCATTCATCTCACAGAGTTGAAAATTTATTTTGATTGAGCAGCTTTGAAACACTGTTTTGGTAGAATCTGCAAGTGGACATTATGAGCGCTATGAGGCCTATGTTGGAAAACTAAATATCTTCACATAAAAACTATACAGAAACATTCCAACAAACTTCTTTGTGATGTGTGCATTCATCTCACAGAGTTGAAACTTTCTTTTAATTGAGTAGTTTTGAAACAATCTTTTTGAAGGATCTGAAAGTGTATATTTGGACCGCTTTGAGGACTAGGGTGGAAAGGAAATATCTTCACATAAAAAACTAGACAGAATCATTCTGAGAAAATACTTTGTGATATGTGCATTTATCTTAGAGAGTTGAACCTTTCTTTTCATTGAGCAGTTTTGACACATTCTTTTTGTAGAATCTGCAAATGATCATTTGGAGCACTTTGAGGCCTATGGTGGAAAAGGAAATATCTTCTCATAAAAACTAGACAGAAGCATCTGAGAAACTTCTTTGTGATGTGTGCATTCATCTCACAGACTCCAACCTTTCTTTTGATTGAGCAGTTTGGAAACACTCTTTTTGTAGAATCTGCAAGTGGATATTTGGAGTGCTATACTGACTACTGTGGAAAAGGAAATATCTTCACATAAAAACTGAACAGAAGCATTCTGAGAAACATTGTTTTTGATTGAGCAGTTTGGAAACACGCTTTTTGTAGAATGTGCAAGTGGACATTTGGATCACTTTGGGACCTCTGGTGGAAACGCAAATATCTTCCCATAAAAACTAGGTAGAAGCAATCCGACAAACTTCTTTGTGATATGTGCATTCGTCTCACAGAGTTGAACCTTACTTTGGATTCTGCAGTTTTGAAACATCCTTTTGTACTGTCTGCATGTGGACAATTGGAGTGTTTGAGGTCTACGGTAGAAAAGGAAATATCTTCACATAAAAACTAGGCAGAAGCATCCTGAAGACTGTCTTTGTGATGTGAGCATTCATGTCACTGACTTGAATCATTCTTTCAATTCAGTAGTTTGGAAAATCTCTTTTGGCAGAATCTACAAGTGGACATTTGGAGGGCTTTGAGGCCTTTGGTGGAAAAGGGAATATCTTCACACAAAAACCAGAAAGAAGCATTCTGATGAACTTCTTTGTGATGCGTGCATTCATGTCAGAGAGTTGAACCTTTCTTTTCATTGAGCAGTTTTGAAGCACTCTTTTTGTAGAATCTGCAAGTGGGCAATTTGTGCATTTTGAGGCCTATGGTGGAAAAGGAAATATTTTCACATAAAAACTAGACAGAAGCCTTCTGAAAAATTTCTTTGTGATGCATGCATTCATCTTACAAAGTTGAACATTTCTTTTGGATGAGCAGTTTTGAAACACTCTTTTTGTAGAATCTGCAAGTGGACAATTGAAGCGCTTTGAGGCCTATGGTGGAAAAGGAAATATCTTCACTTAAGAACTAGACAGATGCATTCTGACAAATTTGTTTGTGATGTGCATTCATCTCACAGAGTTGAACCTGTCTTTCGATTGAGCAATTTTGAATCACACTTTTTATAGAATCTGCAAGTGGACATTTGAAGCACTTGAGACCAATGCTGGAAAAGGAAATATCTTCACATAAAAACTAGGCAGAAGCATTCTGACAAACTTCTTTGTGATGTATGCTTTCATCTCACAAAGTTGAACCTTACTTTTCATTAAGCAGTTTTGAAACACTCTATTTGTAGAATCTGCAATTGGACATTTGGAGTGCTTTGTGGCCTGTGGTGGAAAAGGAATTATCTTCACATACAAATGAGACAGAAGTGTTCTGACAAACTTCTTTATGATGTGTGCATTCATCTCACAGTGTTGAACATTTCTTTTGATTGACCAGCTTTGAAACACTCTTTTTGTAGAATCTGCAAGTGGGCATTTAGATCGATTTTGGGGCCTATGGTGGAAAAGGAAATATCTGCACATAAAAACCAGACAGAAGCATTCTGAACAACTTCTTTGTGATGTGTGCATTCATCTCACAGTGTTGAACCTTACTTTAGATTGAGCAGTTTGAAACACTCTTTTTGTAGAATCTGCAAGTGGACATTTGGAGTGCTTTGAGGTCTATGGTGGAAAAGGAAATATCTTCAAATAAAAATCAAACATAAGCATGCTGACAAACTACTTTGTGATGTGTGCATTCATCTAACAAATTTGAAATTTACTTTTCATTGAGCAGTTTTGAAACCCTCTTTTTGTAGAATCTGCAAGTGGACATTGGAGGGCTTTGAAGACTATGGTGGAAAAGGAAATATCTTCACATAAAAACTAGACAGAAGCCTTCTGAAAAATTTATTTGTGATGTGTGCATTCATCTTACAGAGTTGAACCTTTCTTTTGATTGAGCAGTTTGGAACACTCTTTTTGTAGAATCTGGAAGTGGGCATTTGGATCGCTTTGAAGCCTATGGTGGATAACGAAATATCTTCATATAATAACTAGACAGAAGCATTATGAGAAATTTCTTTGTGATGTGTCCATTCATCTCACACTGAGTTGAATCTTTGTTTTGATTTAGCAGCTTTGAAACACTCTTTTTGTAAAATATGCAAGTGGACATTAGGAGTGCTTTGGGGCCTATGATGGAAAAGGTAATATCTTCACATAAAAAG
Organism: Pongo abelii; assembly: GCF_028885655.2. Classification (NCBI taxonomy): domain Eukaryota; kingdom Metazoa; phylum Chordata; class Mammalia; order Primates; family Hominidae; genus Pongo; species Pongo abelii. The sequence continues at coordinate 9,718,166 of NC_072002.2, forward strand.
TAGACAGAATCAGTCTGAGAAAATTCGTTGTGATATGTGCATTCATCTCATAGAGTTGAACCTTTCTTTTCATTGGGCAGTTTTGACACACTCTTTTTGTAGTATCTGCAAATGGTCATTTTGGGTGCATTGTGGTCAATGGTGAAAAAGGAAATATCTTCACATAAAAACTAGACAGAAGCATTCTGAGAAACTTCTTTGTGATGTGTGCATTCACCTCACAGACTCGAAACTTTCTTTTGGTTGAGCAGTTTAGAAACATTATTTTTGTAAAACTTGCAAGTGGATATTTGGAGTGGTATACTGCCTCTAGTAGAAAAGGGAATATTTTCACATAAAAACTAGACAGAAGGATTCTGAGAAACTCCTTTATGATGTGTGCATTAATCTCACAGAGTTAAACCTTTCTTTTTATTGAGCAGTTTTGAAACACTCTGTTTGTAGAATCTGCAATTGGACATTTGGGGCGCTTAGAGGCCTATGGTGGAAAAGGACACATCTTCACTTAAATACTATAGAAAAACATTCTGACAAACTTCTTTGTGATGTGTGCATTCATCTCACAGAGTTGAACTTTGTTTTCATTGAGCAGTTTTGAAACACCCTTTAGCAGAATCTGCAAGTGTACATATGGGGCGCTTTGAGGCCCATGTTAGAATAGGAAATATCTTCAAATAAAAGCTAGACAGAATCATTCTGAGAAAATACTTTGTGATATGTGCATTCATCTCACAGAGATGAACCCTTCTTTTGATTGAGCAGCTTTGAAACAATATTTTTGTAGAATATTCAAGTGGACATTAGGATCACTAGCTGGTCTATGGTGGAAAAGTAAATATCTTCACATAAAAACTAGACAGAATCATTCTGACAAACTTATCTGTGAGGTGTGAATTCATCTCACGGAGTTGAAACTTTGTTTTGATTGAGCAGTTTTGAAACACTCTTTTTGTAGAATCCAAAATTGTACATTTGGAGCGCTTTGAGGCATATGGTGGAAAAGGAAATATCTTCACATAAAAACTAGACAGAATCATTCTGAGAAAATTCTTTGGGATATGTGCATTCATCTTAGAGAGTTGAAACTTTCCTTTCATTGAGCAATTTTGACAAACTCTTTTTGTAGAATCTGCAACTGGTCGTTTTGGGCGCTTTGAGATCTATGGTGAAAAAGGAAATATCTTCGAATAAAAACTAGACAGAAGCATTCTGAGAAACTTCTTTGTTATGTGTGCATTCATCTCACAGACTCGAAACTTTCTTTTGATTGAGCAGTTTGGAAACACTCTTTTTGTAGAATCTGCAAGTGGATATTTGGAGTGCTATACTGCCTCTACTAGAAAAGGAAATACCTTCACATAAAAACTAGACAGAAGGATTCTGAGAAACTCCTTTGTGATGTGTGCATTCATCTCACAGAGTTGAACCTTTCTTTTGATTGAGCAGTTTTGAAACACTCTTTTTGTAGAATACACAATTGGACATTGGAGCCCATTGAGGCCTATGTCGGAATACGAAATAACTTCACATAGTAGCTAGACAGAAGCATGCTGAGAAACTTCCTTTTGATGTGTGCATTCATCTCATGGAGGTGAAACTTCGTTTGATTGAGCAGTATTGAAACACTCTTTTTGTAGAATATGCAATTGGACATTTGGAGCGCTTTGACATCTATGGTGGAAAAGAACACATATTCACATAAAAACTACAGGAAAACATTCTGAAAAACTTCTTTGTGATGTGTGCATTCATCTCACAGTGTTGAACTTTGTTTTCATTGAGCAGTTTTGAAACACCTTTTTGTAGAATCTGCAAGTGTACATTTGCGGCGCTTTGAGGTATTTGTTGGAATAGGAAATAGCTTCACATTAAAACTAGACAGAAGCCTTCTGAAAAACGTCCTTGTGATGTGTGCATTCATCTTTCAGAGTTGAACCTTTCTTTTGATTGAGCAGTTTTGAAACACCCTTTTTGTAGAATCTGCAAGTCAACAATTGGAGTGCTTTGAGGATTATGATGGATAACGGAATGTCTTCATATAATAACTAGAAAGAAACAGTATGAGAAACTTATTTGTGTTGTCTGCATTCTTCTCACAGAGTTAAGCCATTCTTTTGGTTGAACAGGTTTGAAAAACTCTTTTTGTAGAATCTGAAAGTGGGCATTTGTAGTGCTTTGAGGCCTATGGTGGGAAAGGAAATATCTTCCCAGAAAAACTAGACAGAAGCATACTGAAAAATTTCTTTGTAATGTGTGCATTTATCTCACAGTATTGAACCTTACTTTCGATTGAGCAGTTTTGAAACACTTTTTTTGTAGAATCTGCGAGTGGACATTTGAAGTGCTTTGAGGCCTATGGTGGAAAAGGAAATATCTTCAAATAAAAACTAGAAAGAAGCATTCTGACAAACCTCTTTGTGATACGTGCATTCATCTCACAGAGTTTAACCTTACTTTTGGTTGAACAGTTTTGAAACACTCTTTTTGTACTATCTGCAAGTGGATATTTGCAGTGATTTGAAGCCTATGGTGGAAAAGGAGATATCTTCATTTAAAAACTAGACAGAATCATTCTGAGAAAATTCTTTGTGATGTGTGCATTCGACTCACAGAGTTAAAACTTTCTTTTGATTGAGTAATTTGGAAACACTCTTTTTGTAGAATCTGAAAGTGGACATTTGGAGTGCTTTGAGACGTAAGGTGGAAAAGGAAATATCTTGAATTAAAAACTAGACCAAAGCATTCTGAGAAACTCCTTTGTGATGTGTGCATTCATTTCTCAGAGTTGAACATTTCTTTTGATTGAGCAGTTTTGAAACACTCCTTTTGGAGAATCTGCAAGGGGACATTTGTACCGCTTTTTGTACTATGGCGGAAAAGGAAATATCTTCACATAAAAACTAGATAGAAACATTCTGACAAACTACTTTGTGATGTGTGCATTCATCTCGCAGAGTTGAACCTTACTTTCCAATGAGCTGTTTTGAAACACACTTTTTCTGGAATCTTCAAGTGGACATTCGGAGCGATTTGAGGCCTATGGTGGAAAACGAAATATCTTCACATAATAACTAGACAGAAGCATTCTGAGAAACTATCTTTGTGATTTCTGTATTCATTTCACAGAGTTGAACCTTTCTTTTGATTGAGCAGCTTTGAGACACTCTTTAAGGGATCTTCAAGGGGACATTTGGGGCGATTTTAGGCCTATGGTGGAAAAGGAAATATCTTCACTTAAGAACAGGACAGAAGCATTCTGAGAAACATTTTGTGACGTGTGCATTCATCTCCCATAGTTGAATCTCTCTTTTGATTGAGCGGTTTTGAAACACTCTTTTTTTAGAATCTGCAAGTGGACATTTGGAGCGCTTTCAGGCCTAAGGTGGAAATCAAAATATCTTCACATAATAATTAAATGGAAGCATTCTGAGAAACTATCTTTGTGATGTCTGTGTTCATCTCACAGAGTTGAACCTTTCTTTTCATTGAGCAGCTTTGAAACACTTTTTTTATGGGATCTGCAAGGGGACATTTGGGGTGATTTGAGGCCTACGGTGGAAAAGGAAATATTTTCACATAAAAACTAGACAGAAGTTTTCTGAGAAACTTCTATGTGATGTGTTCAATCATCTCACAAAGTTGAACCTTTCTTTTGATTGAGCAGTTTGAAAACACTCCTTTTGTAGAATCTGCATATGGACATTTGGAGCACTTTGAGGCCTATGGTGGTAAAGGAAATATCTTCACATAAAAACTAGTCAGAAGCAATCTGACAACCTTCTTTGTGATATGTACATTCATCTCACAGAGTTGAACCTTAATTCTGATTGGGCAGTTTTCAAGCAAGCTTTTTATCCTATGTGCAAGTGGACACTTCGAGTGCTTTGTGGCCTATGGTGGAAAAGGAAATATCTTCACCTAGAAATTAGAAAGAAGCATTCTGACAAACTCCTTTGTGATGTGTATATTAATCTCACAGAGTTGAACCTTTCTTTTGATTGAGTAGTTTGGAAACTCTGTTTTTGTAGAATCTTCAAGTGTAGATATGGAGCACTTTGCAGCCTATGGTGGAAAAGGAGATATCTTCACTTAAGAACAAGACAGAAGCATTCTGAGAAACTTCTTTGTGATGTGTTCATTCATCTCACAGAGTAGAACGTTTCTTTTGATGGAGCAGTTTAGAAACACTCTTTTTGAAGAATCTGCATGTGGTCATTCAGAGCACTTCGTGGCCTATGGCGGAAAAGGAAATATCTTCACATAAAAACTAGACAGAAGTATTCTGACAGAATTATCTGTGAAATGTGCATTCATCTCATAGAATTCAACCTTACTTTCGACTGAACAATTTTGAAACTCTCTTTTTGTAGAATCTGCAAGTGGACGTTTGGAACGCTTTGAGACCTGAGGTGGAAATCAAAATAGCTTCACATAATAATTAAACAGAAGCATTCTGAGAAACTTCTTTGTGATGTGTGCATTCATCTCCCAGAGTTGAACCTTACTTGCAATTGAGCAGTTTTGAAACACTCTTTTTGTAGAATTTGCAAGTGGACATTTGGAGTGGTTTGAAGCCTATGGTGGAAAACGAAATATCTTAACATAATAACTAGACAGAAGCATTGTGAGAAACTTATTTGTGATGTTTGCATTCATCTCACAGAGTTGAAAATTTCTTTTTATTTAGCAGCTTTGAAACTCACTTTTTGTAGATTCTGCAATTAGACATTTAGAGTGCTTCGAGGACTATGGTGGAAAAGGAATTATCTTCTCATAAAAACTATACAGAAACATTCTAACAAACCACTCTGTGATGTGTGCATTCATCTCACAGAGTTGAACATTTCTTTTCAATGAACATTTTTGAAACACCGTTTTTGAAGAATCCACAATTGTACATTTGGAGTGCTTTAAGGCCTATGCTGGAAAAGGAAATATCTTCACATAAAAACTAGACGGAATCATTCTGAGAAAATACTTTGTGATGTGTTCAATCACCTCACAGAGTTGAAGCTGTCTTTTGATTGAGCAGTTTGGAAACACTCTTTTTGTAGAATCTGCAAGTGGACATTTGGAGCGCTTTAAGGCCTATGGTGGGAAAGGAAATATCTTCACATAAAAAGTAGACAGAAGCATTCTGAGAAACTTCTTTGCAATGTGTGAATTCAAATGACAGAATGGAACCTTTCTTTGATTGAAAAGTTTGGAAACACTCCTTTTATAGAATCTGCAAGTGGACATTTGGAGCCCTTTGAGGTCTATGCTGTAAAGGGACATATCTTCACATAAAAACTAGACGGAAACATTCTGACAAACTTCTTCGTGATGTGTGCATTCATCTCACAGAGTTTAACCTTACTTTCGATGGAGCAGTTTTGAAACACTCTTTATGTAGAATTTACAAGTGGATATTTGGATCACTTTGAGGCATATGGTGGAAAAAGAAATACTTTCACAAAATAACTAGACAGAAAGATTCTGGAACTTCTTTGTAAGGTGTGCATTTATCTCACAGATTTGAACATTTCTTTTGATTGAGCAGCTTTGAAGCACTCTTTTTGTAGAATCTGCAATTGTACATTTCAAACGCTTTGAGGCCAGTGGTGGAAAAGGAAATTTCTTAAAATAAAACTATAGAGAAACATTCTGACAAACTGCTTTGTGATATGTGCATTCATCTGACAGAGTTGAACTTTTCTTTTCATTGAGCAGTTTTGAAACACACTTTTTGTAGAATCTGCAAGTGTACATTTGTAGTGCTTTGAGGCCCATTTTGGAAAGGGGAATATCTTCACAGAAAAACTACACAGAATCATTATGAGAAAATTCCTTGTGATGTGTGCATTCATCTCAATGAGTTGAACCTAAGTTTTGATATATCAGTTTTGAAACTTTCTTTTTGCAGAATATGCAAGTGGATATTTGGAGACCTTTGATGCCTATGGTGGAAAAGGAAGTATCTTCACATAAAAAGTACACAGAAGCGTTCTGAGAAACTCCTTAGTCATGTGAACATTCATCTCACAGAGATGAACCGTTCTCTTGATTGAGCAGTTTGGAAACACTCATTTAGTAGAATCTGCAATTGGATATTTGGAGTCCGTGGGTGCCTATTGTAGAAAAGGAAAAACTACACAGAAGCATTCTGAGAAACTTCTTTGTGATGTGTGCATTCATCTCACAGAGTTGAACCTTTCTTTTGGTTGAGCAGTTTGTAAACACTCCTTTAGTAGAATTTGCAAGTGGATATTTGGAGCCTTTGGAGGCCTATTGTGGAAAAGGAAATCGCTTCATATAAAAACTACACAGAAGCATTCTGAAAAACTTCTTTGTGATGTACACATTCAACGCACAGGGTTGAACTTATCTTTTGATAGAGCAGTTTTGAAACTCTCTTTTTGTAGAATCTGCAAGATGATATTTGAAGCCCTTTGCTGCCTATGGTGGAAAAGGAAATGTCTTCACATAAAAACTACACAGAAGCATTCTGACAAACTTCTTCGTGACGTTTGAATTCATCTCATGGAGTTGAATTTTCCTTTTGATAGAGGAGTTTTGAAACACTTTTTTTGTGGAATCTGCAATGGATATTTGGAGTGCTTTCAGGCCTGTTATAGAAAAGGAAATATCTTCACATAAAAACTACACAGAAGCATTCTGAGAAACATCTTTGTGATGCGTGCATTCATTTCACAGAATTGTACTTTCTTTTGATTAAGCAGTTTTGAAACTCTCTTTTCGTACAATCTGTAAGTGGATATTTGGAGTGCTTTGAGGCCTATGTTGAAAAGCAAATATCTTCACATAGAAACTACACAGAAGCATTCTGAGAAACTTCTTTTTATGTGTGCATTCAACTTACAGAGTTGAACCTATCTTTTGATAGAGCAGTTTTGAAACTCTCTTTTTGTAGAATCTGCATGTGTTTATTTCGAGCCCTTTATGGCCGATGGTGGAAAAGGTAATGTCTTCCCATAAAAACTACACAGAAGCATTCTTAGAAACTACTTTGTGATGTGTGTATTCAGGTCGCCGAGTTGAACCTTTCATTTGATTGAGCAGTTTTGAAACACTCTTTTGGTAGAATCTGCAAGGGATATTTTTAGCGCTTTGAGTCCTTTTGGGGAAAAGGAAATATCTTCACATTAAAACTACACAGAAACACTCAAAGAAACTTCTTTGTGACTTGTGCAGTCATCTCACATTGTTGTAGCTTTCTTTTGATAGAGCAGTTTTGTATATCTCTTTTTGTAGGATCTGCAAGTGGTTATTTGGAGCCCTTTGTGGCCGATGGTGGAAAACGAATAATCTTCCCATAAAAACTACACAGAAGCATTCTGAGAAACTACTTTCTGATGTCCCCATTCATCTCACAGAGTTGGACATTTCATTTGATTTAGCAGTTTTGAAACACTCCTTTGTAGTATCTTCAAGTGGATCTTTGGATCGCTTTCCAGCCTATTGTGGAAAAGGAAGTATCTTCACAAAAAATCTACACAGAAGCATTCTCAGAAACTTCTTTGTGATATGTGCATTCGTCTCACTGAGTTGAAACTTTCTTTTCTTTGAACAGTTTAGAAACACTCTTTTACTAGAATCTGCAAATGGATATTTGAAACCCTTGGAGGCCTATTGTGGAAAAGGAAATATATTCTCATAAAAACTACACAGAAGCATTCTGAGAAACTTGTTTGAGATGTGAGTATTCATCTCACAGAGTTGAACCTTTCTTTTGATTGGGAAATTTTGAAACAGTCTTTTTGTAGAATCTGCAAGTGGACATTTGGAGCGCTTTGAGGCCAATGGTGGAAAATGAAATATCTTCACATAAAAACTACACAGAAGCACTCTGAGAAACTCCTTGTGGTGCGTGAATTCATCTAACATAGTTGAACATTTCATTTGATTGAACAGTTTTGAAACACTCTTTCTGTAGAATCTGCACGTGGATATTTGGAGCCCTTTGAGGCCTAGTGTGGAAAAGGGAATATTTTCTTATAAAAATTACACTGAAGCATTCTCAGACAATTCTTTGTTTTGTGTGCATTTATCTCACGATTTGAAACTTTCTTTTCATTGATCAGTTTTGAAACCCTCTTTTAGCAGATTCTGAAAATGAATATTTGGAGCACTTTAGGCCTATGGTGGAAAAGGAAATATCTTCACATAAAAACTACACAGAAGCATTCTGAGAAACTTTTTTGTGATGTGTGCATTGAACTCGCAGATTTGAACCTGTCTTTTGATAGCGGTTTTCAGACTTTTTTGTAAAATCTGCAAGTGGTTATTTGGAGCCCTTTGTGGCCAATGGTGAAAGAGGAAATATCTTCCCACGAAAACCACAGAAGCATTCTCAGAAACAACTTTGTTATGTGTGCATTCATCTCACAGAGTTGAAACTTTCATTTGATTGGGCAGTTTTGAAACATTTTTCTTTTCGAATCTGCAAGTTGATATTTGAGCACTTTCATGACCATTGTGGAAAAGGAAATATCTTCACATAATAACTACACAGAAGCATTCTCAGAAACTTATTTGTTTTGTGTGCATTCATCTCACAGAGTTGAACCTTTCTTTTGATTGAGTAGTTTGGAAACACTCTTTTTGTAGAATCTGCAAGTGGATATTTGGAGCGCCTTGAGGCTTATGGTTGAAAAGGAAATATGTTTACATAAAAACTACACAGAAGCATTCAGAGGAACTTGTTTATGATATGTGCATTCAACACGCAGAGTTGTACCTATCTTTTGATAGAGCAGTTTTGAAATTCTCTTTTTGTAGAATCTGCAAGTGGATATTTGGAGCCCTTTGTTGCCGTTGATGGAAAAGGAAATTTCTTCCCTCAAAACTTCACAGAAGCATTGTGAGAACCTTCTTTGTGATGTGTGCATTTATCTCACAGAGTGGAATATTTCATTTGATTGAGCAGTTTGGAAACACTCTTTTTGTCGAATCTGCAAGTGGATATTTGGAGCACTTTGAGGCCTATTGTGGAAAAGGAAATATCGACACATAAAAACTACACAGAAGCATTCTGAGAAACTTCTTTGTTTCGAGTGCATTCATCTCACAGAGTTGAACCTTTCTTTTGATTGAGGAGTTTGGAAACATTCTTTTAGTAGAATATGCAAGTGGATGTTTGGAAACCTTAGAGGTCTTTTGTGAAAAAGGAAATATCTTCACATAAGAACTACACAGAAGCATTCTGAGAAACTACTTTGTGATGTGGGTATTCATCTCACAGAGTTGGACCTTTGTTTTGATTGAGCAGTTTTGAAAATCTGTTTTTGTAGAATCTGCTAGTGGATATTTGGAGCGCGTTGAGGCCTACAGAGGAAAAGGAAATATCTGCAAATAAAAACTACACAGAAGCATTTGGAGAAACTTCTTTATGATGTGTGCATTCATCTAACAGAGTTGAACATTTCTTCTGATTGAGCAGTTTTGAAATAAGCCTTTTGTAGATTCTGCAAGTGGATATTTGGAGGGTTTTGAGGCCTATGGTGGAAAAGGAAATATCTTCACATAAAAACTACACGGAAGCATTAGGAGAAACTTCTTTGTGATGTGTGCATTCATCTCACCGAGTTGAAGCTATCTTTTGAAAGAGCAGTTTTGAAACACTCTTTTTGTAGAATCTGCAAGTGGATATTTGGAGTGCTTTGTGGCCTATGGTGGAAAAGGGAATATCTTCACATAAAATATACACAGAAGCATTCTGAGAAACTTCTTTGTGATGAGTGCATTCAACTCACAGAGTTGAACTTATCTTTTGATAAAGCAGTTTTGAAATTCTGTTTTTGTAGAAACTGAAAGTGTTTATTTGGAGCCCTTTGTGACCGATGGTGGAAAACACAATATCTACCAATAAAAACTACACAGAAGGATTCAGAGAAACTCCTTTGTGATGTGTGCATTCATCTCATAGAGATGAACCTCATTTTTGATTGAGCAGTTTGAAAAAAGTCTTTTAGTGGTATCTGCAAGTGGATATTTGGAGTCCTTGGAGGCCTATTTTGGAAAAGGAAATATCTTCACATAAAAACTACACAGAAGCATTTTGAGAAACTTCTTTGTAATGTGTGCATTCATCTCTCAGAATTGAACCTTTTTTTTGATTGAGCAATTTTGAAACACTCTTTTTGTAGAACCTGCAGTTGGATATTTGGACTGCTTTGAGGCCTACGGTGGAAAAGGAAATATCTTCACATAAAAACTACACAGAAGCATTCTAAGGAACTTCTTTGTGATGTATGCATTCACCTCACCGAGTTGAACCTTTCATTTCATTGAGCAGTTTTGAAACACTCTTTTTGTACAATCTGCAATTGGATATTTGGAGCGCTTTGGGGCCTATTTTGGAAAAGTAATTATCTTCACATAGAAATTTACAAAAGCATTCTCAGAAACTTCTTTGTTTTAGTGCACTCATCTGACACAGTTGAACCTTTCTTTTGACTGAGCAGCTTGGAAACACTCTTTTAGTAGAATCTGCAAGTGGGTATTTGGAGCCCTTGGAGGCCTATTGTGGAAAAGGAAATATCTTCACATAAAAACTACACAGAAGCATTCTGAGGAACTTCTTTGTGATGTGTGCATTCAACTCACACAGTTGGAACTTTCCTTTGATTGAGCAGTTTTGAAACACTATTTTTGTAGAATCTGCAAGAGGATATTTGGAGTGCTTTGAGGCCTACTGTGGAAAAGAAAATCTCTTCACATAAAAACTACCCAGAAGAATTCTGAGAAACTACTTTGTAATGTGTGCATTCATCTCACAGAGTTGAACCTATCTTTTGACACAGAAGTTCTGAATCTCTCTTTTTGTATAATCTGCAAGTGGATATTTGGAGACCTTTGCAGCCTATGGTAGAAAACGAAATATCTTCACATAAAAACTACACAGAAGCATTCTGAGAAAGTTCTTTGTGATGCGTGCACTCATCTCACGTGGTTGAATCTTTCATTGGATTGAGCAGTATTGAAAAACTCTTTTGGTAGAATCTGCAAGTGGATATTTGCCACGCTTTGAGGCCTATTCTGGAAAAGGAAATATATTCACATAGAATCTACACAGAAGCATTGTCAGAAACACCTTTATTTTGTGTGCGTTCATCTCACAGAGTTGAACTTTTATTTTGATTCAGCAATTTTGAAACTCTCCTTTTGTAGAATCTGCAAGTGGATATTTGGAGCACTTTGTGGCGATGGTGGAAAAGGAAATATCTTCACATAAAAACTACACAGAAGCATTCTGAGAAATCACATTGTGATGTGTGCATTCATCTCACAGAATCCAACCTATCTTTTGATAAAGTAGTTTTGAAGTTCTCTTTTTGTAGAATCTGGAAGTAGATATTTGGAGCCCTACGTGCCCTATGGTGGAAAAGGAAATATCTTCACATAAACACTAGAAAGAAGCATTCTGAGAACTTCTTTTCTTTGTGATGTGTGTATTCATCTCACTGAGTTGAACATATATTTTGACAGAGGAGTTTTGATACTCTCTTTTTGTAGAAACTGCAAGTGGATATTTGGAGCCCTTTGCAAACTATGTTGGAAAAGGAAATATCTTCACATAAAAACTACACAGAAGCACTCTGAGAAACTACATTGTGATGTGTGCATTCAACGCACAGAGTTGAAACTATCTTTCGAGAGAGTACTTTTGAAACTATCTTTTTGTAGAATCTGCAAGTGGATATTTGGAGGCCTTTGTGGCCTATGGTGGAAAAGAAAATATCTTCACATAAAAACTACACAGAAGCATTCTGGGAAACTTCTTTGTTTTGTGGGCATTCACCTCGCAGAGTTGAACCTATCTTTTGTTAGAGCAGTTTTGAAATTCCCTTTTTGTAGAATCTGCAAATGGTTTTGTGGAGCCCTTTGAGACCGATGGAGTAAAATGAAATATCTTCACATAAAAACTACACAGAAGCATTCTGAGAAACTTCTTTGTGATGTGTGCATACATTTCACTGAGTTGAACATTTCACTTGATTGAGTAGTTTTGAAACATTCTTTTTGTAGAATCTGCAAGTGGATATTTGGAGCGCTTTGAGGTCTATCGTGGAAAAGGAAATATCTTCCCTTAAAAACTACAAAGAAGCATTATAAGAAACTTCCTTGTTATGTGTGCATTCATCTCTCAGAGTTGAACATTTCTTTTGATTGAGCAAGTGTATATTTGAAGCGCTTTGAGGCCTATGATGGAAAAAGAAATATCTTCACTTAAAAACTAGACAGAAGCATTCTCAGGAACATCTTTTGATGTGTCCATTCAACTCACAATGTTGAACCTTCCTTTTGAGAGAGCAGTATTGAAACACTCTTTTTGTAGGATCAGCAAGTGGATATTTGGAGAGCTTTGAGGTCTATGCTGGAAAAGGAAATATCTTCACATAAAAATTAGACAGAAGTATTCTCACAAACTTCTTTGTGATGTTTGCATTCAAATTGCAGATTTGAACTTTCCCTTTTGAAAGAGCAGTTTTGAAACGCACTTTTAGTAGTGTTGCCCAGTGGATATTTTCAGCCATTTGATGAGTATGCTAGATAAGGAAATATCTTCACATAAAAACTAGTCAGAAACATTGCAAGAAACTTCTTAGTGTTGTATGCATTCAACACACAGAGTTGAACGTTCCTTTTGATGGAACAGTTTTGAATCACTCTTTTTGTAGAATCTGCCAGTGGATATTTGGAGCACTTTGAGGCCTAAGCTGGAAAGGGCAATATCTCCACATAAAAACTAGACTGAAGCATTCTCAGGAACTTCTTTGTGATGTGTGCATTCAAGTCACAGAGTTGAAACTTCCTTTCGATTGACAAGTTTTGAAACACTCGTTTTGTAGAATCTGCCAGTGGATATTTGGAGCGCTTTGAGGCCTATGGTAGAAAAGGAAATATCTTCACATAAAAGCTAAACAGAAGCATTCTCAGAAGCTTCTTTGTGATGTGTGCATTCAACTCAGAGAGTTGAACCTTCCTTTTGATAGAGCAGTTTTGAAACACTCTTTTTGTAGAATCTGCAAGTGGATATTTGGAGTGCTTTGAGGCCTACGGTGAAAAAGGATCTCTCTTCACATAAATACTACACAGAAGCATTCTGAGAAACTTCTTTGTGATGTGTGCATTCATCTCACAGAGTTGAACATATCTTTTGGTAGAGCAGTTTTTAAATTCTCTTTTTGTAGAATCTGCAAGTGGATATTTGGAGCCCTTTGCAGCCCATGGTGAAAAAGGAAATATGTTCACATAAAAAACACACAGAAGGATTCTGAGAAACTTCTTTGTGATGTGTGCATTCATCTCATAGTCTTGAACCTATCTTTTGATAGAACAGTTTTGAAACTCTCTTTTTGTAGAATCTGCAAGTGGATATTTGGAGCCCTTTGCAACCTCTGGTGGAAAAGGGAATATCTTCACATAAAAACTACACAGAAGCACTCTGAGAAATAACTTTCTGATATGTGCATTCAACACACAGATTTCAACATATCTTTTGAGAGAGCAGTTTTGAAACTGTCTGTTTGTAGAATCTGCAAGTGGATATTTGGAGGCCTTTGTGTCCTATGGTGGAAAAGGTAATACCTTCACATAAAAACTACACAGAAGGATTCTGAGAAACATCTTTGTGATGTGTGCATTCATCTCGCAGAGTTGAACAAATATTTTGATTGAGAGTTTTGAAACTCTCTTTTTGTAGAATCTGCAGGTGGATAATTGGAGCCCTTTGCAAACTATGGTGGAAAAGGAAATATCTTCACATAAAAACTACATAGAAGCACACTGAGAAACTACATTGTGATGTGTGCATTCATCCCACAGAGTTGAACTTTTCTTTTGATTGAACAGTTTTGACATGCTCTTTTTTTCTATCTCTCTTTTTTATTTATTATTATTATTTTTATTGTTATTATACTTTGTTTTACGGTACCTGTGCACAATGTGCAGGTTAGTTGCATAAGTATAAATGTGCCATGCTAGTGTGCTGCCCCCATTAACTCATCATTTAGCATTAGGAATATCTCCTAATGCTATCCCTCTCGCCTCCCACCACCCCACAACTGTCCCCAGAGTGTGATGTTCCCCTTCCTGTGTGCATGTGTTCTCATTTTTCAGTTCCCATCTATGAGTGAGAACATGCGTTGTTTGGTTTTCTATCCTTGCGATAGTTTACTGAGAATGATGATTTCCAATTTCAACCATGTCCCTACAAAGGACATGAACTCATCTTTTTTTAATGGCTGCAGAGTAATTCCATGATGTATATATGCCACATTTTCTTAATCCAGTCTATCATTGTTGGACATTTGGGATGGCTCCAAGTCTTTGCTATTGTGAATAGTGCAGCAATAAACATACGTGTGCACGTGTCTTTATAGCAGCATGATTTATAGTCCTTTGGGTATACACCCAGTAATGGAATCACTGGATCAAATAGTATTCCTAGTTCTAGATACCTAAGGAATAGACACACTGACTTCTAAAATGGTTGAACTAGTTTACAATCCCACCAACAGTGTAAAAGTTTTCCTATTTCTCCACATCTTCTCCAGCATCTGTAGAGAAACACTCTTTTTGTAGAATCTGCAAGTGGATATTTGGAGCACTTTGAGAGCTATGTTGGAAAAGGAAATATCTTCACATAAAAACTACATGGAAGCATTCTGAGAAACTTGTTTGTGGTGTGTGCATTCAACTCCAGAATTGAACCTACTTTTTGACTGAGCAGTTTGAAACTCCCTTTTGGTAGAATCTGCAAGAGGGTATTTGGAACCCTTTGTGGCCGATGGTGGAAAAAGAAATATCATCCCTTAAAAACTACACAGAAACATTCTAAGAAACTTATTTGTGATTTGTGCATTTATCTCACGGAGTTGCACCTTTCTTGTGATTGAGCAGTTTTCAAACACTCTTTGCATAGAATCTGCAAGTTGATATTTGGAGAGCTTTGAGACCTATGCTGGAAAAGGAAATATCTTCACATAAAAACTACTCAGAAGCATTCTGAGTAACTTTTTGTTATATATGCGTTCATCTCACAGAGTTGAAGCTTTCTTTTGATTGAGAAGTTTGGAAACAACTGTTTTAGTAGAATCTGCAAGTTGATGTTGGGAACCATAGGAGGCCAATTGTGGAAAACTAAATATCTTCACATAAAAACTGCACAGAAGCATTCTGAGAAACTTCATTGTGATGTGTGCATTCATCTCACAGAGTTGAAACTTTCTTTTGATTGAGCAGTTTTGAAATATTCTTTTTGTAGAATCTGCAAGTGGATATTTGGAGCGCTTTGCAGCCAATGGTGGAAAAGGAAATATCTTCACATAAAAACTACAAAGAAACATTCTAAGAAACTACTTTGTAATGTGTGCATTCATCTCAAAGAATTCAACATATATTTTGACAGAGGAGTGTTGAAACTCTCTTGGAGAATCAGCAAGTGGATAAGTGGAGCCCTTTGTAACTTATGGTGGAAAAAGAAATATCTTCCCATAAAAAATACACAGAAGCACTCTGAGAAACTACTTTTTGAAATGTGCATTCAACTCACAGAGTTGAACCTGTGTTTTGAGAGAGCAGTTTTGAAACTGTCTATTTGAAGAATCTGCAAGTGGATATTTGGAGGCCTTTGCGTCCTATGGTGGAAAAGGAAATATCTTCACATAAAAACTACACAGAAGTATTCTGAGAAACTTCTTTGTGATGTGGGCATTCACCTCACAAAGTTGAACCAATCTTTTGTTAGAGCAGTTTTGAAACTCTTTTCGTAGAATCCGCAAGTGGTTAGGTGGAGTCCTTTGTGGCCGACGGAGTAAAAGGAAATATCTTTACGTAAAAACTACACAGAAGCATTCTGAGAAACTTCCTTGTGATGTGTGCATTCATTTCACCTAGTTGAACATTTCATTTGATTGAGCAGTTTTGAAACATTCTTTTTGTAGAATCTGCAATTGGATATTTGGAGCCCTTTGAGGCCTAGGATGGAAAAGGTAATATCTTCACATAAAACATACACAGAAGTATTCTGAGAAACTTCTTTGTGATGTGGGCATTTAACTCACAGAGTTGAACCTCTCTTTTGACTGAGCAGTTTTTAAATACACATTTTGTAGAATATGAAAGTGGAGAATTAGGGCTCTTTGAGGCCTATTAAGGAAAAAAAAATCTTCACTTTAAAAATATACAGAAGCATTCCGAGAAACTTCTTTGGGATGTGTGCCTTCTTCTCACAGAGTTCAACCTATCTTTTGGTAGAGCAGTTTTGAAATTCTCTTTTTGTAGAATCTGCAAGTGGATATATGGAGGCCTTTGCTGCCTACGGTGGAAAAGGAAATATATTCACAGAAAAACTAAACAGAAGCATTCTGAGAAACTTCTTTGTGATGTGTGAATTCAACTCACACTGTTGGACCTATCTTTTGATAGAGCAGTTTTGAAACTTTTTCTTTGTAGAACCTGCAAGTGGATATTTGGAATTCTTTGAGGCCAATTCTTGAAAAGTAAATATCTTCACATAAAAACGAGACAGAAGAATTCTAAGAAATTTCTTTGTGATGTGTGCATTCATCTCACAAAGTTGAACCTTCCTTTTGATAGAGCAGTTTTGAAACACTCTTTTTATAGAATCTGCAAGTGGATATTTGGAGCCATTTGAGGACTATGCTGGAAAAGAAACTATCTTCACATAAAAATTAGACAGAACCATGCTCTGAAACTTCTTTGTGATGTGTGCATTCAACTCGCAGGGTTGAAGCTTCCTTTTGATAGAGCAGTTTTGAAACAATCTTTTCATATAATCTGCAAGTGAATATTTGGAGTGCATTGAGGCCTATGCTGGAAAAAGAAATATCTTCACATAAAAACTAGACAGAAGCATTCTCAGAAATTTCCATGTGATGTGTGCCTTCAAATCACAGAGTTGAACATTCCCTTTGATAGAGCAGGATTGAAACAATCTTTTGTGGAATCTGCCAGTGGGTATTTGCAGTGCTTTTAGGCATAGGCTGGAAAAGGAAATATGTTCAAATAAAAACAAGAGAGAAGCATTTTCAGAAACTACTTTGTGATGTGTGTATTCAACTAACAGAGTTGAACATTCTTTTTGACAGAGCATTTTTGAAACACTCTTTTTGTAGAATCTGTCAGAGGATATTTGGAGCTCTTTGAGGCCTATGCTAGAAAAGGAGATAACTTCACATAAAAACTAGACAGAAGGATTCTCTGAAACTTCTATGTGATGTGTGCATTCAACTCACAGAGTTGAACCTTATTTTGATACAGCAGTTTTGAAACAATCTTTTTGTAGAATCTGCAAGTGGATATTTGGAGAGCTTTGTGGCATAAGCTGGAAAAGAAAATATCTTCACGTAAAAACTAGACAGAAGCATTCTCAGACACTTCTTTGTGATGTGTGCATTCAACTCACAGAGTTGAAACTTCCTTTTGGTAGAGCAGTTTTGAAACAATCTTTTTGTAGTATCTGCAAGTGGATATTTGGAGTGTGTTGATGCATAGACTGGAAAAGGAAATGTCTTCACATAAAAATTAGACAGAAGATTCTCAGAAACTTCTTTGTGATGTGTGCATTCATCTCGCAGGGTTGAACTTTCTTTTTATCATAGCAGTTTTAAAACACTTTTTTGTAGAATCTGCCAGTCGATATTTGGAGTGCTTAAAGGCCTATGCTGGAAAAGGAAATATGTTCACATAAAAACTAGAAAGAAGCATTCTCAGAAACATCTTTGTGATGAGTGCATTCAACTCAAAGAGATGAACATTCCTTTTGATAGAGAAGTTTTGAAACACTCTTTTTGTAGTATCTGCAAGTGGATATTTGGAGCACTTTGAGACCTATGCTGGAAAAGGAAATATGTTTACATCAAAACTAGACAGAAGCACTCTGGGAAACTTCTTTGTGATGTATGCATTCAATTCACAGAGTTGAACTTTCATTTTGATACAGCCGTTTTGAAACACTCTTTTTGTAGAATCTGACAGTGGATATTTGGAGCAGTTTGAGGCCTATGATGGAAAAGGAAATATCTTGACAAAATACTAGACAGAAGCATTCTCACTAACACCTTTGTGATGTGTGCATTCAAGTGACAGAGTTGAACCTTCCTTTTGATAGAGCAGTTTTTGAAAAACACTTTTTGTGGAATCTGCAGGTGGATATTCGGAAGGCTTTGAGGCCTATGCTGGAAAAGGAAATATCCTCACATAAAAATTAGAAAGAAGCATTCTCAGAAACTTCTGTGTGATGTGTACATTCAACCCAAAGTGTTGAATCTTCCCATTGATAGAACTGTTTAAAAACACTCTTTTTGAAGTATCTGCAAGTGGATGTTTGGAGCGCTTTAAGGCTTATGCTACAAATGGAAATATCTTCACATAAAAATTAGACAGAAGCATTCTCAGAAACTTCTTTGTGATGTGTACATTCAAATCAAAGAATTGAAACTTCCTTTTGATAGAGCAGTTTTTAAACACTATTTTTGCACAATCTGCAAGTGGATATTTGGAGTACTTTGAAGCCTATCCTGGAAAAGGAAATATTTTTACATAAAAACTAGGCAGAAGCATTCTCAGAAACTTCTTTGTGATGTGTGATTTCACCTCACAGAGTTGAACCTTATTTTCGATAGAGCAGTTTTGAAACACACTTTTGGTAGAATATGCAAGTAGATATTTGGGGCGCTTTAAGGCCTATGCTGGAAAAGGAAATATCTTCACAAAACAACTAGACAGAAGCATTCTCAAAAACTTCTTTGTGATGTGCGCATTCAACTCACAGAGTTGAACCATCATTTTGATAGAACAGTTTTGAAACACTCTTTTTCTAGAATCTGCAAGTGGATATTTGGAATGCTAAGAGGCCAACACTGGAAAAGGAAATATCTTCACATGAGAACTAGATGGAAGCATTCTCAGAAGCTTCCCTGTGCTTTATGCATTCAACTCACATAGTGGAATCTTCCTTTTGATAGTGCAGTTTTGAAACACTCCTTTTGTAGAATTTGCTAGTGGACGTTTGGAGCGATTTGAGGCCTATGCTGGAAAAGGAAATATCTTCACATAAAAACTAGACAGAAGCATTCTCAGAACCTTCTGTGTGATGAGTGCATTCAACTCCCAGACTTGAACCTTCCTTTTGATAGTGCAGTTTTGAAACACTCTTTCAGTACCATCTGAAGGTGGATATTTGAGCGCTTTTAGGCCAATGCTGGAAAACGAAATATCATCACATAAAAACTAGACAGAAGCATTCTCAGAAACTTCTTTGTGATGTTTGCATTCACCTCACTGAGTTGAAACTTCCTTTTGATTGAGCAGTTTTGAAACACTATTTTTATATAATCTACCAGTGGATATTAGAGGAGCTTTGAGGCCTATGCCGGAAAAGGAAATATCTTCACATGAAAATTAGACAGAAGCATTCTCAGAAACTTCTTTGTGATGTGTTCATTCAACTCACAGAGTTGAACCTTCCTTTTGATAGGGCAGTTTTGAAACACACTTTTTATAGAATCTGGAAGTGGATATTTGGACTGCTTTCAGGCCTAGGCTGGAAAAGGAAATATCTTCACATAAAAACGAGAAAGAAACAATCACAGAAAGTTCTTTGTGAACTGTGCACTCAATTCACAGAGTTTAAACTTCGATTTGATAGAGCAGTTTTGAAACACTCTTATTGTAGAATCTGCAAGTGGACATTTGGAGTGCTTTGAGGTCCATGATGGAAAAGGAAATATCTTCATATAAAAATTAGATAGAAGCATTCTTAGAAACTTCTTTGTGATATGTACATTCAAATCAAAGAGTTGAAACTTCCTTTTGATAGAGCAGTTTTGAAAAACTCTTTTTTCACAATCTGAAAGTGGATACTTGGAGCTCTTTGAGGCCTATGCTGGAAAAGGAAATGTCTTCACATAAAAACTAGACAGAAGCATAATCAGAAACTTCATTGTGATGTGTGCATTTAACTCACAGAATTGAACCTTCCTTTTGATACAACAGTTTAAATTCACTCTTTTTGTAGAATCCGCCAGGGGATATGTGTAGTGATTTGAGGCCTAGGCTGGAAAAGGAATTACCTTCACATAAAAAATAGACAGAAGCATTCTCAGAAACATCTTTGTTATGTGGGTATTCAGTGCACACGCTTCAATCTTCCTTTTGGTAGAACAGTTTTGAAACACTCTTTTTGTAGAACCTGCAAGTGGGTATTTGGAAGGCATAGAAGCCTATGCTAGATAAGGAAATATTTTCACATGAAAACTATGCAGTAGCATTCTAAGAAACTTCTTTGTGATATGCACAATCAACTCACAGAGTTGAACCTTCCCTTTCATAGAACATATTCGAAACTATAATTTTGTAGGATCTGCAATTGGATACGTGGAGCGCTTTGAGACCTATGCGGGAAAAGGAAATATCTTCACATAAAAACTAGACAGTAGCATTCTTAGAAACTTCTTTGTGATGTGTGCACTCAACTCACAGTGTTGAACCTTCCTTTAGATAGAGCAGTTGTGAAACACTCTTTTTGTAGAATATGCAAGGGGATATTCGAAGCGCTTTGAGGCCTCTGCTGGAAAAGGAAATATCTTCACATAAAAACTAGACAGAAGCATTCTCAGAAACAGCTTTGTGATGTGTGCACTCAACTCACATAGTTGATCCTTCCTTTTCATAGAGCAGTTTTGAAATACTCTTTCTTTTGTAGAATCTGCAAGGGGATATTTGCAGCGCTTTGAAGTCTATGCTGGAAAAGGAAATGTCTTCAAATAAAAACTAGACAGAAGCATTCTCAGGAACTTCTTTGTGATGTGTGCATTCAATTCACAGAGTTGAACCTTCCTTTTGATAGAGCGGTTTTGAAACACTCTTTTTGTAAAATCTGCAAGTGGATATTTGGAGAGATTTGAGGACTATGCTGGAAAAGGAAATACCTTCACATAAAAACCAGACAGAAGCATTCTCAGAAACTACTTTGTGGTGTGTGCTTTCCACTCACATAGCTGAACCTTTCTTCTGATAGAGTAGCTTTGAAACAGGTTTTTTGTAGAATCTGCAAGTGGATATTGTGAGTGCTTTCAGGCCCGTCCAGGAAAAGGTAATATCTTCAAATCAAAACTAGACAGAAGCATTCTCAGAAACTTTTTTGTGATATGTGCATTCAACTCACATAGTTGAACCTTCCTTTTGATTGAGCAGTTTTGAAACACGCTTTTTGAAGAATCTGCAAGTCGATATGTGGACCACTTTGAGGCCTAAGCTGGAAAAGGAAATATCTTCACATAAATACTAGACAGAAACATTCTCAGAAACTACTTTGTGATGTGTGCATTCAACTCACAGATTTGAACACTCCTTTTCATAGAGCAGTCTCTACACACACTTTTTGTAGAATCTGCAAGTGGATATTTGGAGCGCTTTGAGGCCTATGCTGGAAAAGGAAATATCTTCACACAAAAACTAGACAGAAGCATTCTCAGAAACTTCTTTGTGATGTGTGCTTTCAACTCACAACGTTGAAATTTCCTTTTGATGGAGGAATTTTGAAACATTCTTTTTGTAGAATCTGCCAGTGGATATTTGGAGCGCTTTGAGGCCTAAGCTGGAAAGAGAAATATCTCCACATAAAAATTAAACAGAAGCATTCTCAGAAACTTTTTGTGATGTATGCATTCAAGTCACAGAGTTGAAACTTCCTTTTCATAGACAAGTTTTGAAACACACTTTTTGTAGTATCTGCAAGTGGATATTTGGAGCGCTTTGATGCCTTTCCTGGAAAAGGAAATATGTTCACATAACAACAAGTCACAAATATTATCAGAAACTACTTTGTGATGTGTGTTTTCAACTGACAGTGTTCAGCGTTCTCTTTGATAGAGCAGTTTTGAAACACTGTTTTTATAGAGTCTGCAAGTGTATATTTGAAGCGCTTTGAGGCCTATGATGGAAAAGGAAATATCTTCACTTAAAAACTAGACAGAAGCATTCTCAGGAACATCTTTTGATGTGTCCATTCAACTCACAATGTTGAACCTTCCTTTTGAGAGAGCAGTATTGAAACACTCTTTTTGTAGGATCAGCAAGTGGATATTTGGAGAGCTTTGAGGTCTATGCTGGAAAAGGAAATATCTTCACATAAAAATTAGACAGAAGTATTCTCACAAACTTCTTTGTGATGTTTGCATTCAAATTGCAGATTTGAACTTTCCCTTTTGAAAGAGCAGTTTTGAAACGCACTTTTAGTAGTGTTGCCCAGTGGATATTTTCAGCCATTTGACGAGTATGCTAGATAAGGAAATATCTTCACATAAAAACTAGTCAGAAACATTGCAAGAAACTTCTTAGTGTTGTATGCATTCAACACACAGAGTTGAACGTTTCTTTTGATGGAACAGTTTTGAATCACTCTTTTTGTAGAATCTGCCAATGGATATTTGGAGCACTTTGAGGCCTAAGCTGGAAAGGGAAATATCTCCACATAAAAACTAGACTGAAGCATTCTCAGGAACTTCTTTGTGATGTGTGCATTCAAGTCACAGAGTTGAAACTTCCTTTCGATTGACAAGTTTTGAAACACTCGTTTTGTAGAATCTGCCAATGGATATTTGGAGCGCTTTGAGGCCTATGGTAGAAAAGGAAATATCTTCACATAAAAGCTACACAGAAGCATTCTCAGAAGCTTCTTTGTGATGTGTGCATTCAACTCAGAGAGTTGAAGCTTCCTTTTGATAGAGTAGTTTTGAAACACTCTTTTTGTAGAATCTGCAAGTGGATATTTGGAGCGCTTTGAGGCCTATGCTGGAAAAGGAAATATCTCCACATTAAAACTAGACAGAAGATTCCTCAGAAACATCTCTGAGATGTGTGTATTCAACTCACAGCAGTTGAACCTCCGTTTTGATAGAGCAGTTTTGAAACTCTCCTTTTGTAGAATTTGCCAGTGGATATTTGTAACTCTTTGAGGCCTGTGCTGGAGAAAGAAATACCATCACATAAAAACTAGACAGAAGCATTTTCAGAAACTTATTTGTGATGGGGGTATTCAGCTCACAGATTTGAACCTTCATTTTGATAGAGAAGTTTTGAAACATTCTTTTTTAGAATCTGCAATTGGACATTTGGAGCACTTTGACGCCAATGCTGGAAAAGGAAATATCTTCACATTAAAACTAGACAGAAGCATTCTCAGAAACATTTTTTGTGATGAGTGACCTCAACTCACAGGTTTGAGACTTCCTTTTGATAGAAAAATTTTGAAACCCTCCTTTTGGAGAATCTGCAAGTGGATACATGCAGCGATTTGAGGACTATGCAGGAAAGGAAATATCTTTACATAAAAACTACATAGAAGTATTCTCAGGAACTTCTTTGTGATGTGTCCATTCAAGTCACAAAGATGAAACTTCCTTTCAATAGACCAGTTTTGAAACACTCTATTTGTAGAATCTGCAAGTGGATATTTGGAGCCCTTTGAGGCCTATGCTGGAAAAGGGAATACCCTCACATAAAAACCAGAAAAAAGCATTCTCTGAAACTGCTTTCTAATATGTGCATTCAACTCACAGAGTTGAACATTGCTTTCGATAAAGCAGTTTTGAAACTCTCTTTTTGTAGAGTCTGCAGGAGGATATTTGGAGCGCTTTGAAGCCTACACTTGAAAAGGAATTCTCATCCCATGAAAACTAGACAGAATCATTCTCAGGAACTTCTTTGTGATGTGCGCATTCAACTTACAGAGTTGAAACTTCCTTTTGATAGGGTAGTTTTGAAACACTCTTTTTGTGGAATCTGCAATAGGATATTTGGAGCGCTTTGAGGTCTATGCTGGAAAAGGAAATATCTTCACAAAAAAATAATAGACAGAAGTATTCTCAAGAAATTCTTTGTGTTGTGTGATTTCAACTAACGTAGTTGAACTTTCGTTTTGATAGAGCAGTTCTGAAACAGACTTTTTGTAGAATCGGCAACTGTTTATTTGGAGCGCTTTGAGGCCTATGTTAGAAAACGAAATATTTTCACATAAAAACTAGAAAGAAGCTTTCTCAGAACTTCTTTGTGATGTGTTTATTCAATGCACCATGTTGAACCTTCGTTTCTAGAGAGCAGTTATGAAACACTATTTTTGTAGAATCTGTCAGTGGATATCTGGAGTGCTCTGGGGTCTATGCTGCAAAATGAAATATCTTCACATAAAAACTAGACAGAAGCCTTCTCAGAAACTTCTTTGTGATGTGTGTATTGAATACACAGAGTTGAACCTTCCTTTTGATAGCACAGTTTTGAATCACTCTTTTTGTACAATCTGCCAATAGATATTTCGGTGCTTTGAGGCCTATTCTGGAAAAGGATATATCTTAATATAAAACCTAGACAGAAGTATTCTGAGAAACTTCTTTGTGATGTGTTCATTCAACTCACAGAGTTGAACCTTTCTTTTGATAGAGCAGTTTTGAAACACTCTTTTCACAGAATCTGCAAGTGGATAATTCGAGTGCTTTGAGGCTTATGCTGGAAAAGGAAATATCCTCACATAAAAACTAGACAGAAGTATTCTAAGGAACACCTTTGTGATGTGGGCATTCAACTCAGAGGGTTGAACCTTCCTTTTGATAGAGCAGTTTTGAAACACTCTTTTTGTACATTCTTCCCGTGGATATTTGGAGTGCTTTGATGCCAATGCTGGAAAAGGAAATATCTTCACGTACAAACTACACAGAAGCATTCTCAGGAACTTCTTTGTGATGTGTGCATTCAACTCACAGAGTTGGACCTTCCTTTTGATATAGTAGTTTTGAATCACTGTTTTTTTAGAATCTCCCAGTGGATATTTGGAACACCTGGAGGCCTCTGCTGCTAAAAGAAACATCTTCACATAAATACTAGACAGAAGCATTCTCAGAAACTTCTTTGTGATGTGTGCATTCAACTTACAGAGTTGAACCCTCCTTTTGATAGAGCAGTTTCTACACACTCTTTTTGTAGAATCTGCAAGTGGATATTTGAGAGCTTTGTGGCCTATGCTGGAAAAGGAAATATCTTCACATAAAAACCAGACAGACGCATTCTCAGAAACTACTTTTTGATGTGTGCATTCAACTCACAAATTTGAACCTTCCTTTTGATGGAGAAGTTTTGAAACACTCTTTTTGTAGACTCTGCAACTTGATATTTGGTGCGCTTTGAGGAATATGCAGGAAAAGGAAATATCTTCACACAAAAATTAGACAGAAGCATTGTCAGAAACTTCTTTGTGATGAGTGCATTCTACTCACAGAGTTGAACCATCTTTTTGATAGAGAAGTTTTGAAACGCCCTTTTTGTAGAATGTGCCAGTGGATATTTGGAGCTCTTTGACGTCTATGCTAGATAAGAATATATCTTCATATTAAAACTAGACAGAAGCATTCTGAGAAACATCTTTGTGATGTGTGCATTCAGTACACAGAGTTGAACATTGCTTTTGACAGAGCAGTTTTGAAACACTCTTTTTGTAGAATCTGCCAGTGGATATTTGGAGTGCTTTGACGCCTATGCTGGAAAAGGAAATAGCTTCACATATAAACTAGACAGAAGCATTTTCAGAAACTTCTTTTTGATGTGTGCATTGTACTCACAGAGTTGAACGTACCTTTTGATAGGGCCGTTTTGTAAAACTGCTTTTGTACAATCTGCCAGTGGATAGTTTTAGCGCTTTGAGGCCTGTGCTGGAATAAGATATATTTTCA
Organism: Pongo abelii; assembly: GCF_028885655.2. Taxonomy (NCBI): domain Eukaryota; kingdom Metazoa; phylum Chordata; class Mammalia; order Primates; family Hominidae; genus Pongo; species Pongo abelii. The sequence continues at coordinate 9,743,917 of NC_072002.2, forward strand.
CATAAAAACTAGAAAGAAGCATTCTCAGAACTTTTTTGTAATATGTTCATTCAACCCACTGTGTTGAACCTTACTTTTGATAGAGCATTTTTGAAACAATCTTTTTGTAGAATCTGCAAGGGGACACTTGGAGTGCATAGATGCCTATGATGGAAAAGGAAATATCTTCACATAAAAACTAGACAGAATCATTCTCAGAAACTTCTTTGTGATGTGAGAATTCAACACACAGACTTGAGCCTTCTGTTTGATAGAGCAGTTTTGAAACCCTCTTTTTGTAGAATCTGCAAGTGGATATTTGGAGTGCTTTGAGGACTACGCAGTAAAAGGAAATATCTTCACATAAAAAGTACACAGAATCATTCTCTGGAACTTCTTTGTGATGTGTGCATTCAACTCACAGTGTTGAACATTCCTTTGGATAGATTAGTTTTGAAACACTCTTTTGTAGAATTTGCAAGTGGATATTTGGAGCGCTTTCAGGCCTATGCTAGAAAACAAAATATCTTCACATAAAAACTAGATAGAAGCATTCTCAGAATCTTCTTTGTTTGTATTCAACTCACGGAGTTGAACCTTCGTTTTGATAGAGCAGTTTCAAAATACTCTTTTTTTAGAATCTGCAAGTGGATATCTGGAGCGCCTTGAGGCCTATGCTGGAAAAAGAAATACCTTCACATAAAAACTAGATAGAAACATTATCCAAAACTTCTTTGTGATGTGTGCATTCAACTCACAGAGTTAAACCTTCCTTTCAATACAGCAGTTTTGAAACAGTCTTTTTTAGAATCTGCAAGTGGATATCTGGAGTGCATTGAAGCCTGCGCTGGAAAAGGAAATAGCTTAAAATAAAAACTAGACAGAAGCATTCTCTGAAACTTCTTTGTGATGTGTGCATTCAACACAAAGAGTTAAATTTTCTTTTCAATAGAGCAGTTTTGAAACCCTCTTTTTTTAGAATCTGCAAGTGGATATTTGGAGGGCTTTGAGGCCTAGGCAGGAAAAGGAAATATCTTCACATAAAAACTAGACAAAAGCATTTTCAGAAACTTCTTTGTGATGTGTGCATTCAACTCACAGAGTTGAACCTTGCTTTTGATAGAGCAGTTTTGAAACACTCTTTTTGAGGAATCTGCAAGTAGATATTTGGAGCCATTTGAAGCGTATGCTGGAAAAGGAAATTTCTTCACAAGAAAAGTAGACAGAAGCATTCTCAGAAAGTTCTCTGTCATGTGTACATTCAACTCACAGAGCTGAACCTTTTTTTTTTGACAGAGCACATTGGAAAACCTCTTTTTGTGGAATCTGCAAGAGGATATTTAGAGCGCTTTGGAACCTATGCTGGTAAAGGAATTATTGTCACATTTAAACTAGACAGAAGCACTCTCAGGAACTTCTTTGTGAAGTGAGCTTTCATCTCAGAGAGTTGAACCTTCCTTTTGATAGAGCAGTTTTGAAACACTCTTTTTATGGAATCTGCAAGAGGATACTTGGAGCGCTTTGAGGCCTGTGTTGGAATAAGAAATATCTTCACATAAAAAATAGACAGAGGCATACTAAGAAACTTCTTTGGGATGGGGGCTTTCAATTCACAGAGTTGAACCTTACTTTGGATAGAGAAGTTTTGAAACACTCTTTTTGTATAATCTGCAAGTGGATATTTGGAGCGCTTTGATGCCTACACTGGAAAAGGAAATATCTTCACATTAAAAATACACAGAAGCATTCTCAGTAATTTCTTTGTGATGTGTGCATTCAAGTCACAGAGTTGAAACTTCCTTTTGATAGAGAAGTTTTGAAACACACTTTTTATAGAAACTGCCAGTGGATATTTAGAGTGATTTGATGCCTATGCTGGAAAAGGAAATAGCTTCACAGAAAAAATAGACGGAGGCATTTTCAGAAACTTCCTTTTGATGTGTGCATTGAAATCACAGAGTTGAACCTTTCTTTTGATAGAGCAGTTTTGAAACACTCTTTTTTTAGAATCTGCAAGTGGATATTTGGAATGCTTTGAGGCCTATGTTGGAAAAGGAAATATCATCACATAAAAACTAGAAAGATGCATTCTCAAAAACTTCCTGGTGATATGTGCATTCAATTCACAGCGTTGAACCTTCCTTTTGATAGAACAGTATTGAAACCCTCTTTTTGTAAAATCTGAAAGTGGAAATTTGGACTGCTTTGGGGCCTGTGCTGGAAAACTAAATATCTTCACATAAAAACTAGACTGAAGCGTTCTCAGAAACTTCTCTGTGATGTGTGCATTCAAGTCACAGAGTTAAACCTTCCTTTCAATAGAGCAGTATTGAAATACTCTTTTTTTAGAATCTGCAAATGGATATTCGGAGTGCTTTGAGGCCATTGCAGGAAAAGGAAATATCTTCACATAAAAACTAGACAAAAGCATTCTCAGAAACTTCTTTGTGATGTGTGCATTCAACTTACAGAGTTGACCCTTGCTTTTGATAGAGCAGTTTTGAAACATTCTTTTTGCAGAATCTGCAAGTGGATATTTGGAGCCATTTGAGGCCTATGCTGGAAAAGGAAATATCTTCACTTAAGAACTAGACAAAATAATTCAGAGAAACTTCTTTGTGATGTGTGCATCCAGCTCACAGAGTTGAACCTTCATTTTGATAGAGTACTTTTGAAACACTTTTTTTGTAGAATCTGCAAGTGGATATTTGGAGTGCTTTCAGGCCTATACTGTAAAAGGTAAGATCTTCACATAAAAACTAGAGAGAAGCATTCTCAGGGACTTCTTTGTGATGTGTGCATTCAATTCACAGAGTTTGAGCTTCCTTTTGGTAGAGGAGTTTCTACACACTCTTTTGTATATTCTGTAAGTGGATATTTGGAGTGCCTTGAGGCTTATGCTAGAAAAGGAAATATCTTCACATAAAAACTAGACAGAAGCATTCTCAGAAACTTATTTGTGATGTGTGCATTCAACTCACAGAGTTGAACCTTCCTTTTGCTAGGGCAGTTGTGAAACACTGTTTTTGTATAATCTGTAATTGGATATTTGCAGCGCTTTGAGCCTATGCTGGAAAAGGAAATATCTTCACATAAATACCAGACAGAAGCATTCTCAGAAACTTCTTGTGATGTGTGCATTCAACTCACAGAGTTGGACATTCCTTTTGATAGAGTAGTTTTGAATCATTCTTTTTGTAGAATCTGCCAGTGTATATTTGGAACGCCTTGAGACCTCTGCTGCTAAAAGAAACATCTTCACATAAAAACTAGACAGAAGCATTCTCAGAAACTTCTTTTTGATGTGTGCATCCACCTCACGGAGTTGCACCTTCCTTTTGATAGAGCAGTTTTGATACAGTTTTTGTAGAATCTGCAAGTGGATATTTGGAGCCCTTTGAGGGCAATGCTGGAAAAGGAAATATCTTCACACAAAAACTAGACAGAAGTATTCTCTGGAACACCTTTGTAATATGTGCATTCAACTGACAGAGTTGAACATTCCTTTTGATAGAGCAGTTTTGAAACACACTTTTTGTAGAATCTGAATGTGGACATTTGGAGCGCTTAGACACCTATGCTGGAAAAGGAAATATCTTCACATAAAAACTAGACAAAAGCATTCTCAGAAACTTCTTTGTGATGTGTGCATTCAACTCACAGAGTTGACCCTTGCTTTTGATAGAGCAGTTTTGAAACACTCTTTTCGCAGAATCTGCAAGTGGATATTTGGAGCCATTTGAGGCCTATGCTGGAAAAGGAAATATCTTCACGTAAAAACTAGACAAAAGAATTCAGAGAAACTTCTTTGTGATGTGTGCATCCAGCTCACAGAGTTGAACCTTCATTTTGATAGAGTACTTTTGAAACACTCTTTTTGTAGAATCTGCAAGTAGATATTTGGAGTGCTTTCAGGCCTATACTGTAAAAGGAAATATCTTCACATAAAAACTAGAGAGAAGCATTCTCAGGCACTTCTTTGTGATGTGTGCATTCAATTCACAGAGTTGGAGCTTCCTTTTAGTAGAGGAGTTTCTACACACTCTTTTGTATATTCTGTAAGTGGATATTTGGAGTGCCTTGAGGCTTATGCTGGAAAAGGAAATATCTTCACATAAAAACTAGACAGAAGCATTCTCAGAATCTTATTTGTGATGTGTGTGTTCAACTCAAAGAGTTGAACCTTCCTTTTGCTAGGGCAGTTGTGAAACACTGTTTTTGTATAATCTGTAATTGGATATTTGCAGCGCTTTGTGCCTATGCTGGAAAAGGAAATATCTTCACATAAATACCAGACAGAAGCATTCTCGGAAACTTCTTGTG